>NC_047119.1:33059196-33397946 GCF_902500255.1 Thalassophryne amazonica
TATTGACTGTTTCAAAACATTGAATTGTTCGAATCGTTTCATTTGCCAGTTTGAGGGGTTTCATGCAGTGAATTCTTTTGTAAAGAAAATGGCTCTTTTGGTTCAAATATTCAATAAGCCTTGTTTTGTGTGAGCTATTTTGGAGAGGTCAAACATGGACCCCCCCCCCCACTACACCTGTCTGTTGGATTCACAACCCCAATATTTCACTTTTCACTTTCCTTATGAAATAAGCATATTTTATGCAACACATTTTGCTGCTCCATTTCTGTGTGTCTAGTTTGAAACAGGACAAGGGGGTGAACGGGTGCACATGTGCCCAAGTGAATGTTTCAACTTGCAACTTCACTGTGAGGAACTAAGAGGTAGTTTACTAGAGGGCTTCTTGGTGATGTCTGTGACGTGAGACGACTGCGGGAATGTAGGGTGGTCTCGTTCAGTGCTCATAAACAACACTAGTGTCAGACAAACACACAACCTGCAGTTTGGCACAGGTTCCGGCTCTGGTGTCAGTGGTGCCACTGGAATCTCAACTGGACTGGGGCTGTCTGGATCACTGATCATGTACGTAACAGAAATAAATTATCTTACAATTATGTAATAATGACAAATATGATGAAAAGTGTGAGGGAAAAAAAAAAATCAAGGGCTTCATTATTCAACTGCTGTTGAGCCTCTCTCCCACTTAAACACACACAAATCATCTCCTGGCTCACCTGTGAGGTATTATCTTCTCGGTTGTCAGCCCATCAGTCATGGTGACACTCCTTCTCTTGATGTAAGCCCCCCTCTGACTGGATGGCGAGTATGCAGAGCCCTGCTTGTTGTTGGACAGGGCGAAGGTTGCCTCCAGGTAGCGCAGTGGGAGAGTTCTACTGACCGGACAGTAGATGTGAACCCCGCTGGACTGGGAGATTGGCTGGCGCTGGCCCACGTAGAACCGTACAAGCTCCTGAACCGAGTCAAAGGTGTCTGACTCCAACATGTACTGCACCTGAGCATGAAAATATCTCATTCTCAATACAGGGAACAGGATGAAGGGAATAAAGTTAGAGGACATGTACTGTTTTGCACTTAGGAGTGAGGAGGAGTGGTTGAGGAGGCAGGATGATGTTTATGTGCTGAAGTCTGGTGCAAGTGCAACATCTAATGTTACTAAAATAAAAAAAAAAATAAAAAAAAATAAAATAATAATAATAATAATAATTTGTAGCATCTTTAAGAAAGGCAAACATGAAATCCCAAATATGTAAGAGCTAAATAAAAGCATATTTTGCACATATGATGGTTAAATTACAAAAGAAAATAGGACAGACATCTGTGAGTAATTGTGTAACCCATTATGAGAATTTGAAAAAGTTCCATTCCAGTTCTACCAAGTTCTAGCCTAAATCAAATCCAGTGATTTTTCTTTGAAAATCTCAATTCCAGTCTTTGATCATGATTTGCAATTCTGATCTTTGATGTCTGCTCCTGATTTTTTTTTTTTTTTTACTGAGGATTGCCAATTAGTTTGACGTTCAGGATCCCTCCCTTGACTGAGAGTTCTTGACCCTGATTACAGGATTAAACCAAGACAGACAAACAGACAGACAGACAAATGGCAGGGAAAATTTAACTTCCTTGATGATGTTCCTTTGGTCCTAATCACTTTTATTCTATAATCAGCATTGTTGATTCGTTTAGAATCAAAGAACAGCAATCAGGAAGAATAATAAAGGAGATTAAAGGAATAATCCTCTCACAATGAAAAAGAGATAAAAGTGAAATGACAACAGAGATATAAGCAGAGGACTACTGGCCCTGGTGGAGGTATGGACTGGGTGCTTTTCTAGTTCATTATTATATAAAAAATTTACACCAGCCATTAACCATTAAGCCATCTTACTTGCAAATCATTGATTTTCTATAGCAGAGATCTGGGTTTACCACATTCAGACCACAATGAATTGCAGATCTTGGATCTTTGTTGAGCTTCATGAGTGGAACAATATTAAAGAGCCACACGTGAGTCAAATCAATCTCCAACAAAAACACTCATTAGGGCACAAGAGACTTCTAGAGGAAGAGTGAATGTTGACTCACCAAACCCAGGTGTTATTAACAACATTAAAGGACTGCTTGTGTGGCTAGATTCCAGCACACCTAAATGCAACGGATCCGTTTTCTGTTGTTATTCAGACCTGGACTCTTCTCTACTATAGTACCTCAGAATATCTGCTAAGTTATGTTGATCCAACACTAGAAGGGTATTTACAAAACAGCGTTACTTGATTACTTTTGCATTCTCTTCTGCAGAAAACAGATATATCATGGCCAGAAAAGCACAGACATAATTAATAGCATCAATCACAGTTGGTATCCTCTTCGGTATCTCAACTGTATTAAAAATGTCCCAAAGGAAATTTAGTTTGAGCAGCCCGTCGGAGGCGGGGCAAATTAAAAAAGAATGATAAAAAAGTCAGCACAAGCATTCTGTCACAATTCAAGGTCAAATCAAAAATGGAACAAAATTACAACACCATACCATCAATGACTGTTGCAATGACTGTTGATTTGAGCAATGACTGTTGATTTGTGCCTCCCCCTTTTCCTAAGTGCTTTGACTTGATATGTGAATGATGATCCACCCGAGGTCTGTCCTTAAAGTGCTTGTTTTTGGCAAACCTTGAGATTATTGGATTCAAAAGTCAAAAATTAGATTATTGGCTACCAAACTTGGTGTACTGGTCCTCATGTTTTGTTCTTGTGTTGGGTTTTGGCATTATTATCCATCCATCCATCCATCCATTTTCTTCCGCTTTATCCGGAGTCGGGTCGCGGGGGCAGCAGCTCAAGCAAAGCCGCCCAGACCTCCCGATCCACACACACCTCCCCCAGCTCCTCTGGGGGAACCCCAAGGCGTTCCCAAGCCAGCCGAGAGATGTAGTCCCTCCAGCGTGTCCTGGGTCTTCCCCGGGGCCTCCCAATGGGACGTGCCCAGAACACCTCTCCAGCGAGGCGTCCAGGGGGCATCCGGAAAAGATGCCCGAGCCACCTCAACTGACTCCTTTCGACGTGGAGGAGCAGCAGCTCGACTCCGGAGCTCGGGCATTATTATAGTTTGCCTTATTCCATGCATTCAGCAGTAGTCTTACATGGCCCCTGAGGTTTTTGTTGCTCTTGAGGGTTATGTTATTTTCTAAGTATTGCTAGTGCTGGGTTTTGTTATTTTGGTTCTGATTATTTCCTTTGTGTCCAGTTTTAGTAAATATAGTGTCCCTGTTTATTTCATGGTGTCCTTCTGGTTTAACCATCAAGAAGTCCATGAACTCAAAGGGGAGTCCACATCAATGTGTTTTATGTTTCTGGACCCCTGAGGTTTAATCAGTCTTTCCAGAAATTTACAATGCCAGAATTTCAACAATTCAACAAATAATTCAACCAATATAGTACTTCACAGACCCTGTGGCCCAGTGGCCCCAGTGCTTATCCCTGGATCCTGTACCATGAGGTGGACAAATGTCTACAACAGTCCATCACAGCTTACCTCCCCAGACAATACAGGTAGCCATTTACAGCTGGGTGGATGAAGTGTCATGTCCAAGGACACGAAAAGCAACAGATCTCGAATCAAACCCTGGTCTATATATTGCTAGTCAAACTCTGATGCCAGGGAGCCACCTGCTTTACCATTATCTGGCTCCAAAACCGAATTAAACAGTCATGACTTGAGTTTGAACTTTTAAGACCATCAAAGGTCACAGGTAATATGAACAATAGGACATGTGATATATGGCTTGACCATTTTTTTTCTCTAAAGTACGTCACTTTGTCCTTGGCTGTCCCTCAGCCATCCCATCAGCACTGCTCCACATTAACTTCTTAAACCCTAGAGTCCCCAAATTTGGGGACTTGCCCTGTTTTGAAACATTTGAACACTCTAACCAATGCTGACACCAACATACACTTATTATACATCAAAATGTCAAGCGAAGTCAACGCTACAAAAGTATCCACTTCAATCACATATCAACTAACCACAGCTGAAACGCCAAGCAAATGAAGACATAAATCGGAATTCATTTTTTGGGAAAAAACCTCATTTACTCCTACCAAGTATTATTTACTTTCATTTTTTTTGCATCCACAACATCCACTAGGACCTGTCTTTTAGCTGATCCAAACGTTTGCATTTTTAACCTTGTACAAGCTGAGAAATAAATCATACTGTATGGGTATGTAATTTTGGTGAAACAGGTTCTAGGGCTTAAGGGGTTAAATTATGGGCAGACACACAGAACTGAAAACAATGTACCACACATGTGCTATTGTGGAGGAGCGTAGAAAGCAGCAAAAGATGCAACTTCATATGACTATCAAAGTAAATGTGAGCATGTTTTTGAAAAAGCTGTTAGGGATTGATGAGTTCCTCAGAACAGAATCAGATGGTCTGAATGTGTGTATGTGTGTGTGTGTGGAAGGGGGCGCTGAATATTTACTTTGGTGTCATTGGACTTGACTAAGACCTTGGTGATCTTGAAGTGCAACACCTCATTATCCCATCGGCAGGTCAGCACGTAGTCCCCCGCACTGGTCAGAGAGTCACGTACCAGGAAATCTCCATTACGCAACACCAGAGTCTCTGACACCTAGGCAAAGAAAGAACTCATACATTAGCATTCTTGTTACACACTGTAACTTTTAAGTTACAGTGTGTAGGATTTCGAGTCATCCGGTGGTGAGGTTGCACATTGCGTTATATCATCACGATCAGTCATGATTTTGATTCTCTTCCACCCCATGAATCTCTGCTTGAATCCCATTTTGGAGATACTGAAACAACATGGCAGCCTCCATGAGGGGGTCCACTCCCCTATAGATATGAAGAACTCATTCTAAGCTCATAAAAACACATTGATTCATTGTTGCAGGTAGTCACATAGGAATGCACAAATGGTTATGAATCCTATATTCTATTTCTGCTAATAAACACCACTAAAACCTACACACTGTATCTGTAAGCCTTTTAAAGTTAAATCTGTTCAAGGTTTAATGTTAACCATCCTACAAATTTTAATGTCTGTTTTAACACCAATTAACACTTGGTGACGGGTGGCTTGCTAAAGAAGGTCAGGTGACCCCTTTAAAAGAAACACAAAAGTCTCTGATCCTAAAATGGTGGTATCATATTGACAGGATGTTACAGCTTGAATAAAAATTGCGTTTTTGGGACCAGAGCCCATAATGAGTTTCTGAAGATACATTATTGAGTTCAGCTCTGTTGCAAAATGAAATTTAGAATTTATTGACAGACACACAAAAGCAATCTAAAAATCAATCCTTGATTCATGGGCAAAGGAACAGCCTCGGGCTGTACATCTTTTTGACCAAACACTGCAGATGTGTCTCTTCGTGTGGCACTGAGAGGCAAATATTGATCTGGTAATCTGTAGTAAAACGAGAAACGTTACAAACTGTGCTGCATTTCCTTTTAAACATTCTGCAACGAGACCACTAATGAAAGCTGATGGTGTCAAGAAAGCCTTTAGTTCAACATATAATGGAGGACATGACATCTACAATGCAGCAAAGCACAAGGTGCAGCAAAGCACAAGGTGCATGGTGTTTATGCTCCCAGCAGGCGGCAGTATTTGCATAGGGTGAAGCATTTGACGCCTTGTTACTTAGATATTTTTTGTGTTTTTGCAGCTTTCATGTGATAATTCACTCCATTTAACAACACATCAAACTGGCTGATGTCTGTTTTTAGTTCATTATTTAAAAAGGTTCCATCACTCATGCACAGAAAAACTTGTGTTTGCAAGGTTATAAAAACAGACTGTTTCCTTATCAAATAACCTCATCAACCTTATGAAAATGAGAAGGAAGATGATTTCAGTCCAACATTCAAAAAGCATGAAGGAGAATAGCGCCACCTAGAGTTTGCTATATTTTGCTGATTTGCACCTATCAGAAGGACTACTGCTATGATTTTTAAATCAACAGTGTAGGATTTAGTCTTGTGATCAGTTTGCAGATTGCAGTTTTATTTCCCTTCACGTTTTCCCTTCTTTGGTGATGGGGATTCGTGCTCTCTTGCCTTCTCTTGTGAGAAGCAGTATGCACGATCCTCCTGTTAATAACCTTAGAAATATTATGGATTCCAAATACTCAAACCCATAGTACTACTTTTACATTCCTGCTAAAGTTATGCCATGTCAGTTTTTACAGGAGCGATGATGATCAGCAAGTTTGCAGGCCAATATGTTCTTGTTGAAAATCATATCTGCAGAACTGACACACTGTGGTAAAAATCTTATTTATCTGCAAAGAAAGCACATTTTGTGAAAGCTAGCATCTTTCATTATCGTTATCATATGAAATGACATAACAACAGACAGTGGTTTCGCCAACCCAAGGCACTGTTTTTACGTCTTTTCAAGTTTGACCCAGTTACCCACATGGCCTAAGCATGACATGACGTTTTTAGATCACGTAAGCACACACATGGGCGCACCACTTCTTTATCATGAATGATGTCAATGGATGTCTATAAAAACCTTACTGTAAACTGTGTTCAGGCTCGCTTTCCTGAACAAGTTCCTGCGTGACCTTGGGATGGTGAGAACCCCAGATCTGGTTTGGTTGACTTCACCTGAAACGGAATAAATTGTATCTTTTCTACTTACTAAGCTATTTATCCAGGACATACCCAAAGAACCAGGGCCCGTATGCACGAAGCAGCCTAAGACATTTCTTAGAATTTTCCCTTGGTAAGATGAAAGTTGTCCGCAAAGCACCTTAGTCCTAGAGCGCTCCTAAAGTGCTGGTAAGAGTAGTGAAGAGGACTTTTAAGAAGCCTAAGAGTGTCTTAAGCAGACAAGCTGGTGGAAAAGACAGAGAGGAAGCAGAGATATTCTCCGTATGTAGAATGACAGTGAGTTAGTAACATGTTACCTGCTTGATCTACGTAATTATTTTATGTTAATTTACTGTCTTAATGTATTTATAAATTGTTTAGGTTGTTGTTATCATATACACACACTAATATTATCATTATTGTTATTATTATTATCAGTTTTATTGATATTTTATTTTATTATTACTTCTATTTTGTCATTTGATTTTTAAATGGACAATGGAAATAAGTGTTTTCACTTTCTTGTGTCATGCATGCAATTTTAACGTAATTACAATTATATTATGTACTTACATTGAACTTATTTCTAAACTCACGCACCCACACACATTTAATATCAAGATAATGTTCAAACATCTTCAAGTTGTGTAACTATTCATTTTGTTGTGAACTGCGTGGAATGAAAGACAGGAGAGAGATTTTGTCTTTTTGGCACTCTGTCACTAGGAGGCGCTCTTATTTTTCAGATAAAACAACACAGGGACGGCATCAAACACGATACACTTTTCACTTATGGTGACAACATGGTAACACTTAACTCATTAAACCAACTGAACTACAAAAACACTATAAATCAACAACACTAACATCACTTTTAAACTAACATGAAGCACAATAGCATCATTTAAAGCCTCACAACCCAGAACTCCCATAATGCATTGCAGCACAAGAATTTACAGGTTCAGTGCCCGGCCCGGCGATCGCTCCAATTTAATTTTGCTAAGTATCATCATCATGACATTAAATTCTTTTCATGATTATGCATTTCTTAATTCAGTTTTATGATTGGTTGATTTTACTGTTCATTCATATGTAGGAGTGCAGAGTGCATTTATATTTTTTATTTCCCCTTCCCTTTCCGTGACATCAAATCACAGCTCTTACAGGATCACATCATACCTAGCAACGGGGTCAACCGCGCCTCCTCACTAAGATAGGAGTTTCAGTCCCCTCCTTGCTTGGACTCGCTCTCAGACACCTGCTGGCTCACTCTTAGGCTAAGATTCCTTGCCTGGAAATTTTAGGCTAAGTTAGGAGCTCTTTGAGAGGACTTTGAGATGCTTCGTGCCTACAGGCCCTGGGGTTTAACACTCCGCTTCACAAAAATAGCTCTTCTCGAACTTTTAAGCCTGCAATAGCAACCAGTAGACAGTGCAAAATGCAAAAGATGGCGAGTGAATGTCTATTTGGGGTGAGTGTATCAACATGGCGGTGCAACCCATTCTCACGGCAGTTTGTGGGACTGGATTATGAAAAGTACATTAATCTATGGGTTTGTGACGGGGAACACGAAAATGGGCCATTTTTCGTAATGGGGGCACAAATTCAATTCGTGATGGGGCACAAAATGTGGGGTGAAGGGGGGGTCTGGTTAACGTTTGGAGAGGGTACAAACTTATGCTATGGTTAGAGTTAGGAGAAGAAAGATTATAAACAGCAAAATAAAAACACAGTGTCACGAAAAGCAGGTGCTTTTCATGACGGGGCCACGGAACAAAAATAGTGAGACTGGGCTGGGCGGTGAGGGGTCCACTCCCATGTAGATATGAGGGGGTCATTTTAAACTCATGGAAACACATTGCGTAGTTGTTGCAGCTAATTTATGCATTAATGCACAGATTGTTATGAATGTTCCATTTCTGCTCATGAACGCCCCTAAATTCTGCACACTGTAGCTTTAAATAATTACTCCCATTAGTTCTGCTGGTTGTTGTTTGTGTAGATTAACAACATGGATATAGCAGGGGTTTGAAATCTATTTTTAAATTCTGTCACCACCCCATCCCACTAAGAAAATATCTCCAGAGTGTCACAGTGGCAGCTGATGCTACACGGTGCGTGTGAGAGCCGCTCACTAAGTATTGTTTGTGTAACCGCAGGGATCTGGGTTTCCCCAAATTTACACTGGAGCAAATCCATGAATAAATGAATATTTTATGCTAATTTAAAGATGAAATAGTCACAGAAGGTTTCTGCACGTGTGAGAGAGAGAGAGAGCGAGCGAGACGGGAAGGGAGTACCCAGAGGTTGCTGAAGTGTCCTCCACATGTGCCTGGTGCATTGTGGGTGGGTGCACGTTTGCTTGTGTATCTGTGTGTTAGTCACCAGCTGTGAAATTCAATTGCAGACGTCAGCAGTGTGCACACCTGTCCATCTGGCACAGTTTCCCTTCTTCCAAATGCTAAAGCAATTTCTGCTGAGCAGCGACACACAACTTTCATTAATCAGTGCTAGTGTTGTTTGGTGTTGTTGTGTAAAGAGTGCACACACTTTGGAAAGGATAGAAATAATAAAATAATATTTTCTCTCCCTCGAGTTTAATTACATAATTACTAAAGCCACTGCGATAAACTGACATAAAGCAGAAACTTTATGGAAACATTTCTGGTATTTGTGAATTGAAACACTTCATATTATTTTACGTGAGCTAACGCTCAATAATTAAACAGAAATTTACAAATGAGTAACAGTGAGTTAGTAACTAATTTTGAGCTGCGTTTCGAGGTCAGAACGTTAAAGGCATCCAACAGATTCTTAATTACATAAAAAAAAAAAAAAAATCACACACACTGCCCAATGAGCACAGTGGCCTCCATCATCCATAAATGGAAGAAGTTCAGTTCCACCAGGACTCTTCCTAGAGCTGGACACCCGTCTAAACTGAGCGATCAGGGAATAAAGGGCTTTAGTCAGGGAGGTGACCAAGAACCCGATAGTCACTCTGCCAGAGCTTCAGCATTCCTCTGTGGAGAGAGGAGAACCTTCCAGGAGGACAATCATCTCTACAGCAATCCACCAATCAGGCCCGTATGGTAGCGTGACCAGACGGAAGCCACTCCTTAGTAAAAGGCACATGGCAGCCCACCTGGAGTTTTCCAAAAGGCACCTGAAGGACTCTCAGACATGAGAAACAAAATTCTCTGATCTGATGAGACAAAGATTGAACTCTTTGGTGTGAATGTCAGGCATCATGTTTGAAGGAAACCAGGCACCATCCCTACACTGAAGCATGGTGGTGGCAGCATCATGCTGTGGGGATGTTTTTCAGCAGGAGGAACTGGGAGACTAGTCAAGATTGAGGGAAAGATGAATGCAGCAATGTACAAAGACATCCTGGATGAAAACCTGCTCCAGAGCGCTCTTGACCTCAGACTGGAGCGACGGTTCATCTTTCAGCAGGACACTGACCCTAAACACACGGCCAAGATATCAAAGGAGTGGCTTCAGGACAACTCTGTGAATGTTCTTGAGTGGCCCAGGCAGAGCCCAGACCTGAATCTGATTGCACATCTCTGGAGAGATCTGAAAATGGCTGTGAACCGACTCCTCCCATCCAACCTGATGGAGCTTGAGAGGTGCTGCAAAGACGAATGGGCAAAACTGCACAAAGATAGGTACACCAAGCTCGTAGCATCATAATCAAGAAGACTTGAGGCTGTAATTGCTGCCAAAGGTACATCAAGGTCTCGAGCAAAGGGTGTGAACACTTATGTACGTGTGATTTCTTAGTTTTTCCTTTCAATAAATTAGCAAAATAAATAAATAAATAAATAAAATAAAAATTCATGTTATTATTATGAGGTGCTGTGAATTGAATTTTGAGTGAAAAATGAATTCACTTCATTTTGGAATCATGTTGTAACATAACAAAATGCGGAAAAAGTGAAGCGCTGTGAATACTTTCTGGATTCACTGTATACCCAAGCATCTGCACGATTACCGCTGCAGGCTCACATATGATCCTGTTGATTTTTGGGATGCTGTAAGGAGGATAGCAGGCAGCACTGGGTTATCCTCTTCCCACATCTCTTCAGACTGGACTCTGTCAATGAGTCTTGGGAGTCAGATCTGGGGTTTCTTTTTAGTCTCAGCACTATAAGCTCTCCGAGTTCAGCTCTCATGGTTGACACTGCAGGCTTGTATTTTTTGGCTCTTTAGCCCTATTTGGAAGCAGTGTCGTGTGGGCCGCTGAAGAGGAGGTACTGCTGGCCCACCACCACCAGAGGGCACCCTGCCTGGAGTGCGGGCTCCAGGCACCAGAGGGCGCTGCCGCCTAACAGGAGTAGCCGGGGTGACAGCTGACACTCATCACCTATGACAGCTGTCACCACTCATCTGATCAGCATCAGTATATCAGCAAGACGTCATCTCCACCTCTTTGCCGAGATATCGCTTTACCAGGAAGGTAACGTTCTCAGCTGGCTGTGAGATTTATTCGACAGTAACCTTTTGTGACTTTTTGTGTATCGTGTAACAGACTCTTTTTCCAACAAGAGGTGGAGTTGGTTTTCCTGCCGTGTGAATTGCTGGGTGCATACGCGCCCACCTTTAATTGTTTTTTTGTTCCTCGCCAGCAGTACCAGATCCGACACATGGAGGCAGTGGCCACCTGGGAGTTCGGGACTTGGCGGCTCCAGTATTCCCGGGGTCTGGTGGCGGAGGAAATCGTGTGGTTCCGGTTCTACTTTGGACAGACGTCTCCTATCTTCGAGCCTGCCTACACGACACCTGTTGTGATTTGACCTTTTGTCTATTATTGTAATCTGTTGTGTTTGTTGTGCCCTTTCACAACAGTAAAGTGTTGTATTTGACTTCCTCCATTGTCCGTTCATTTGCGCCCCCTGTTGTGGGTCCGTGTACCTACACTTTCCCAACAGGATATCTCGGCCAACGTCATGGACCCCGAGGGGCGTCAACCGGCTGTTGAACGGCCAATGGAAGAGCAGGGCGCACAGGCGTCTGCAGGAGGAATGGTCGGTGAGTTGCAGCGAATCCTCACCGCTTTTACGGCTCGGTTGGATCTAATGACCGAGCAGAACGTCCTCCTAAACCGCAGGGTGGAGGCTCTCGCCGCGCAGGTGGAGGTGCGCCCTCAGGGCGCTGCTGCGGCTCCCCCTCCTGTCGATCCTGTGCGCAACAGTGACGTTCCACAGGTCGTTCAACGACCCCGCCCACCTTCCCCTGAAGCATACATAAGCCCTCCAGAGCCGTACGGGGGTTGTGTGGAGACATGCGCGGACTTTCTTATGCAGTGTTCGCTCGTCTTCGCACAACGTCCCGTCATGTACGCGACTGATGCTAGTAAGATAGCTTATGTAATTAATCTGCTTCAGGGCAAGGCACGCGCTTGGGCTACAGCGCTCTGGGAGCAAAATTCACAGCTCCTTCTGACATATAATGGGTTTGTGAGGGAGTTCAGAACAGTGTTCGATCACCCAAATAGAGGAGAGACCGCTTTAGCCGTGCTGCTGTCAATGAGACAGGGGCGCCGGAGCGCAGCTGCTTATGCAGTTGACTTCCGCATCGCGGCTGCGAGGTCCGGCTGGAATAACACTGCCCTCCGCGCCGCCTTCGTAAACGGACTGTCGTTGGTCCTGAAGGAGCTCCTGGTGGCCAAGGACAAACCGTGGGATTTAGACGGGCTTATTGATCTCGTTATACGATTAGACAATCGGTTAGAAGAACGCCGTCGGGAACGAGACGAAGGGCGTGGCCGGGCATGCGCCGTCCCTCTCCATTCCGGTTCCGACCGAGTTCCGCCCTTCCCACGCTCCACGGCCTCTACGCTCCGTGTGGTGACAGCTCCCCCTGTTGACGAAGCTATGGACACGAGCAGGGCCAAATTTAGGGCACCAGATAGACAGAGGAGGCTGGCCCACGGAGCGTGCTTTGTTTGTGGCTCAATAGAGCATCAAGTAAGGGACTGCCCCGAGCGGTTAAAACACCAACGCCCGCCCCTAGACACTGGGTTAGGGGTGGGTCAAAACATTCACGTGGGACATACCCATATTGCCACACGACTCCCAGTGACAATCCTTTATGAGGATTTAACCCTGAAGGCCCCAGCACTGGTGGACACGGGCTCTGAAGGGAATCTGTTAGACAGCAGATGGGCCAGGGAGATAGGGCTCCCTCTGGTGGCGCTTACCTCGCCTGTGCAGGTGCGGGCACTAGATGGCTCCCTACTCCCACCAATCACACATAAGACACCACCAGTAACTCTGGTGGTGTCAGGAAATCACCGGGAGGAGATCGACTTTTTGTGACTCCTACTACCTCCCGTGTGATTTTAGGGTTCCCCTGGATGTTAAAACACAATCCCCGGATCGATTGGCCGTCCGGGGTAGTGGTTCAGTGGAGCGAGACCTGCCATCGGGTATGTTTAGGTTCCTCGGTTCCTCCCGGTTCCCAGGCTAAGGAGGAGGTCAGAGTCCCGCTCAATCTGGGGACGGTGCCGGTGGAGTACCATGACCTTGTGGATGTGTTCAGTAAGGATCTGGCGCTCACCCTTCCCCCCCACCGTCCGTACGATTGTGCCATTGATTTGGTTCCAGGCGTTGAGTTCCCGTCCAGCAGGCTGTACAACCTCTCACAACCTGAGCGCGAATCAATGGAGACCTACATCCGGGACTCTTTAGCCGCCGGATTGATCCGGAATTCCACCTCCCCGATGGGTGCAGGTTTCTTTTTTGTGGGTAAAAAAGACGGCGGACTTCGTCCATGCATTGATTATAGGGGACTGAACGAAATCACGGTTCGTAATCGATACCCGTTGCCCTTGCTGGATTCAGTGTTCACGCCCCTGCATGGAGCCCAAATATTCACGAAGCTAGATCTTAGAAATGCGTATCACCTGGTTCGGATCCGGAAGGGAGACAAGTGGAAGACGGCATTTAACACCCCCTTAGGTCACTTTGAGTACCTGGTCATGCCGTTCGGCCTCACAAACGCCCCCGCGACGTTCCAAGCATTGGTTAATGATGTCTTGCGGGATTTCCTGCACCGATTCGTCTTCGTATATCTAGACGATATACTCATCTTTTCTCCGGATCCTGAGACTCATGTCCGGCATGTACATCAGGTCCTGCAGCGGTTGTTGGAGAACCGGCTGTTTGTGAAGGGCGAGAAGTGCGAGTTTCACCGCACTTCTTTGTCCTTCCTGGGGTTTATCATCTCCCCCAACTCCGTCGCTCCTGATCCGGCCAAGGTTGCGGCGGTGAGCTGCAACAGTTCCTTGGCTTTGCAAATTTCTACAGGAGGTTCATTAAGGGCTACAGTCAGGTAGTTAGCCCCCTGACAGCCCTGACCTCACCAAAAGTCCCCTTCACCTTGTCGGATCGTTGCAATGCCGCGTTCAAGGAGTTGAAACGACGCTTCTCGTCTGCACCCGTTCTGGTGCAGCCCGATCCTAGTTGCCAGTTAGTGGTTGAAGTGGACGCCTCGGACTCAGGAATAGGAGCTGTGCTTTCCCAGAGCGGGAAGACCGATAAGGTCCTTCACCCGTGTGCCTATTTTTCCCGCAGGTTGACCCCGGCCGAACGGAACTATGACGTTGGCAATCGAGAACTCCTTGCGGTGAAAGAGGCTCTTGAAGAGTGGAGACATCTGTTGGAGGGAACGTCCGTGCCATTTACGGTTTTCACTGACCACCGGAACCTGGAGTATATCAGGACCGCCAAGCGGCTGAACCCCAGGCAAGCCCGCTGGTCACTGTTCTTCGGCCGTTTTGACTTCCGGATCACCTACCGTCCCGGGACCAAGAACCAGAGATCGGATGCCTTGTCCCGGGTACATGAAGATGAAGTCAAAACGGAGTTGGCGGATCCACCGGAACCCATCATCCCGGAGTCCACTATCGTGGCCACCCTCACCTGGGACGTAGAGAGAACCGTCCGGGAGGCCCTGGCACGAAGCCCGGACCCCGGAACTGGGCCGAAGAACAGACTCTACGTCCCACCAGAAGCTAGGGCTGCAGTCCTGGACTTCTGTCACGGCTCTAAGCTCTCCTGTCATCCAGGGGTGCGAAGAACCATGGCAGTTGTCCGGCAGCGCTTCTGGTGGGCGTCCCTAGAGGCCGACGTCCGGGATTATATCCAGGCCTGCACCACCTGTGCCAGGGGCAAGGCTGACCATCGCAGGGCTTCGGGACTGCTCCAGCCGCTGCCCGTGCCCCATCGCCCCTGGTCCCAGCATCGGCCTGGATTTTGTCACGGGCCTCCCGCCGTCCCAGGGCAACACCACCATCCTCACGATAGTGGACCGATTCTCCAAGGCGGCCCACTTCGTGGCCCTCCCGAAGCTCCCGACGGCCCAGGAGACAGCGGACCTCCTAGTCCACCACGTCGTCCGGCTGCATGGGATCCCAACAGACATCGTCTCCGATCGCGGGCCACGGTGAGTCTTTCATCCGGGTATCATCCCCAGACCAACGGGCAAGCAGAACGGGCCAATCAGGAGATGGAGCAGGCCCTGCGTTGCATGACAGCCGCGCACCCGGCGGCCTGGAGTACCCATCTGGCCTGGATCGAGTATGCCCATAACAGCCAGGTGTCGTCAGCCACCGGCCTCTCCCCTTTCGAGGTATGTCTGGGGTACCAACCTCCTCTGTTTCCGGTGGTTGAGGGAGAGGTCGGTGTGCCCTCGGTCCAGGCCCACCTACGGAAGTGCCGTCGGGTGTGGCGTGCCGCCCGTTCTGCCTTGCTGAAGGCCCGGATGAGGACGAAGGCCCATGCAGACCGTCGGCGGACCCCGGCCCCTACGTACCGGCCAGGGCAGGCAGTGTGGTTGTCTACTAAGGACATACCCCTTCAAGTGGACTCCCCTAAGCTGCAGGACCGGTATATCGGTCCGTTTAAAATCATCAAGGTACTCAGTCCAGCCGCAGTGAGGCTTCAGCTTCCGGCCTCACTGCGGATCCATCCCGTTTTCCACGTGTCCCGGATCAAGCCCCATCACACCTCACCCCTCTGTACTCCGGGTCCGGCACCACCTCCTGCCCGGATCATCGATGGCGAGCCGGCTTGGACTGTGCGCCGGCTCTTAGACGTCCGTAGGATGGGCCGGGGCTTCCAGTATTTGGTGGACTGGGAGGGGTACGGACCCGAAGAACGCTCCTGGGTGAAGAGGAGCTTCATCCTGGACCCGGCCCTCCTGGCCGATTTCTACCGCCGCCACCCGGACAAGCCTGGTTGGGCGCCAGGAGGCGCCCGTTGGGGGGGGGTCCTGTTGTGTGGGCCGCTGAAGAGGAGGTACTGCTGGCCCACCACCACCAGAGGGCACCCTGCCTGGAGTGCGGGCTCCAGGCACCAGAGGGCGCTGCCGCCTAACAGGAGTAGCCGGGGTGACAGCTGACACTCATCACCTATGACAGCTGTCACCACTCATCTGATCAGCATCAGTATATCAGCAAGACGTCATCTCCACCTCTTTGCCGAGATATCGCTTTACCAGGAAGGTAACGTTCTCAGCTGGCTGTGAGATTTATTTGACAGTAACCTTTGTGACTTTTGTGTATCGTGTAACAGACTCTTTTTCCAACAAGAGGTGGAGTTGGTTTTCCTGCCGTGTGAATTGCTGGGTGCATACGCGCCCACCTTTAATTGTTTTTTTGTTCCTCGCCAGCAGTACCAGATCCGACACGCGGAGGCAGTGGCCACCTGGGAGTTCGGGACTTGGCGGCTCCAGTATTCCCGGGGTCTGGTGGCGGAGGAAATCGTGTGGTTCCGGTTCTACTTTGGACAGACGTCTCCTATCTTCGAGCCTGCCCACACGACACCTGTTGTGATTTGACCTTTTGTCTATTATTGTAATCTGTTGTGTTTGTTGTGCCCTTTCACAACAGTAAAGTGTTGTATTTGACTTCCTCCATTGTCCGTTCATTTGCGCCCCCTGTTGTGGGTCCGTGTACCTACACTTTCCCAACAAGCAGCTCTTCTTCCACATGCTGCTGAGTCCCATCATCATTCTATTGGAGCCTTTCAATCTCCAGCTGTGACAGTAACTTCCTTCTAGTAAGGTCTGAGCACAGAACTACCAGTTGCTTCTTAGTCCGTGTGGATATTGGTTTTCTGCTCAGCCATAGTTCCCACATATTTGCATGTAGGCTCTCTCTGTGGGTCTGCTGTTATAGTAGTAATTCATCAGTTCCAGGTTCTCAGTCCATGTCCAACAAACCATTTTTCAACAGGATGTCCTGACTCCACAGCACCTTTTTTCCCACCCTCCCCATTTTGTCTGGTCAGTCCCAGCTGACTCATACTACAGTGGCTGTGTTAATGTTGAGGAACTCAGTGGTTGGGGAAGACCAAAGGGGCGGTTTGCGCTTCACCTGGCTGCAGCAGATAGATGGTTATTTTCAAGAGGTGGGGATGGACCAGTTGGTGCTCTTGATGCTAGTTGCCATCCAGGATGCAAAGTGGTTCCATGGTGTCATGGATACGGTGAAGAATGGCATCAGCGCATGCTCCCAGACTTTCTAGTGATATTGGACGTTTTGAAGCCTTCTCACATGACCAGTGCTCTACCAGGTCAGCCAAAGGAGATTCTCCATTAGTAAAGACAGAAGGAACAAATTTCACTCTGGATTTCACTTTGTTACTAATGTACCCGTACCAGCCATCTGGAGGTGGACTCATTGCATCACCCCCAACACCACTCAGATCATAGATGTCCACACACAGAACACAATGTGTGATTTTAAAAGGCTTCACCTGTGCACAGTCAATCAATCAATCAATTTTTTTATATAGCGCCAAATCACAACAAACAGTTGCCCCAAGGCGCTTTATATTGTAAGGCAAGGCCATACAATAATTATGTAAAACCTCAACGGTCAAAACGACCCCCTGTGAGCAAGCACTTGGCTACAGTGGGAAGGAAAAACTCCCTTTTAACAGGAAGAAACCTCCAGCAGAACCAGGCTCAGGGAGGGGCAGTCTTCTGCTGGGACTGGTTGGGGCTGAGGGAAAGAACCAGGAAAAAGACATGCTGTGGAGGGGAGCAGAGATCGATCACTAATGATTAAATGCAGAGTGGTGCATACAGAACAAAAAGAGAAAGAAACAGTGCATCATGGGAACCCCCAGCAGTCTACGTCTATAGCAGCATAACTAAGGGATGGTTCAGGGTCACCCGATCCAGCCCTAACTATAAGCTTTAGCAAAAAGGAAAGTTTTAAGCCTAATCTTAAAAGTAGAGAGGGTGTCTGTCTCCCTGATCTGAATTGGGAGCTGGTTCCACAGGAGAGGAGCCTGAAAGCTGAAGGCTCTGCCTCCCATTCTACTCTTACAAACCCTAGGAACTACAAGTAAGCCTGCAGTCTGAGAGCGAAGCGCTCTATTGGGGTGATATGGTACTACGAGGTCCCTAAGATAAGATGGGACCTGATTATTCAAAACCTTATAAGTAAGAAGAAGAATTTTAAATTCTATTCTAGAATTAAAACAGGAAGCCAATGAAGAGAGGCCAATATGGGTGAGATATGCTCTCTCCTTCTAGTCCCCGTCAGTACTCTAGCTGCAGCATTTTGAATTAACTGAAGGCTTTTTAGGGAACTTTTAGGACAACCTGATAATAATGAATTACAATAGTCCAGCCTAGAGGAAATAAATGCATGAATTAGTATTTCAGCATCACTCTGAGACAAGACCTTTCTGATTTTAGAGATATTGCGTAAATGCAAAAAAGCAGTCCTACATATTTGTTTAATATGCGCTTTGAATGACATATCCTGATCAAAAATGACTCCAAGATTTCTCACAGTATTACTAGAGGTCAGGGTAATGCCATCCAGAGTAAGGATCTGGTTAGACACCATGTTTCTAAGATTTGTGGGGCCAAGTACAATAACTTCAGTTTTATCTGAGTTTAAAAGCAGGAAATTAGAGGTCATCCATGTCTTTATGTCTGTAAGACAATCCTGCAGTTTAGCTAATTGGTGTGTGTCCTCTGGCTTCATGGATAGATAAAGCTGGGTATCATCTGCGTAACAATGAAAATTTAAGCAATACCGTCTAATAATACTGCCTAAGGGAAGCATGTATAAAGTGAATAAAATTGGTCCTAGCACAGAACCTTGTGGAACTCCATAATTAACTTTAGTCTGTGAAGAAGATTCCCCATTTACATGAACAAATTGTAATCTATTAGACAAATATGATTCAAACCACCGCAGCGCAGTGTCTTTAATACCTATGGCATGCTCTAATCTCTGTAATAAAATTTTATGGTCAACAGTATCAAAAGCAGCACTGAGGTCTAACAGAACAAGCACAGAGATGAGTCCACTGTCCGAGGCCATAAGAAGATCATTTGTAACCTTCACTAATGCTGTTTCTGTACTATGATGAATTCTAAAACCTGACTGAAACTCTTCAAATAGACCATTCCTCTGCAGATGATCAGTTAGCTGTTTTACAACTACCCTTTCAAGAATTTTTGAGAGAAAAGGAAGGTTGGAGATTGGCCTATAATTAGCTAAGATAGCTGGGTCAAGTGATGGCTTTTTAAGTAATGGTTTAATTACTGCCACCTTAAAAGCCTGTGGTACATAGCCAACTAACAAAGATAGATTGATCATATTTAAGATCGAAGCATTAAATAATGGTAGGGCTTCCTTGAGCAGCCTGGTAGGAATGGGGTCTAATAAACATGTTGATGGTTTGGATGAAGTAACTAATGAAAATAACTCAGACAGAACAATCGGAGAGAAAGAGTCTAACCAAATACCGGCATCACTGAAAGCAGCCAAAGATAACGATACGTCTTGGGATGGTTATGAGTAATTTTTTCTCTAATAGTTAAAATTTTGTTAGCAAAGAAAGTCATGAAGTCATTACTAGTTAAAGTTAATGGAATACTCAGCTCAATAGAGCTCTGACTCTTTGTCAGCCTGGCTACAGTGCTGAAAAGAAACCTGGGGTTGTTCTTATTTTCTTCAATTAGTGATGAGTAGAAAGATGTCCTAGCTTTACGCAGGGCTTTTTTATAGAGCAACAGACTCTTTTTCCAGGCTAAGTGAAGATCTTCTAAATTAGTGAGACGCCATTTCCTCTCCAACTTACGGGTTATCTGCTTTAAGCTACGAGTTTGTGAGTTATATCACGGAGTCAGACACTTCTGATTTAAAGCTCTCTTTTTCAGAGGAGCTACAGCATCCAAAGTTGTCTTCAATGAGGATGTAAAACTATTGACGAGATACTCTATCTCCCTTACAAAGTTTAGGTAGCTACTCTGCACTGTGTTGGTATATGGCATTAGAGAACATAAAGAAGGAATCATATCCTTAAACCTAGTTACAGCGCTTTCTGAAAGACTTCTAGTGTAATGAAACTTATTCCCCACTGCTGGGTAGTCCATCAGAGTAAATGTAAATGTTATTAAGAAATGATCAGACAGAAGGGAGTTTTCAGGGAATACTGTTAAGTCTTCTATTTCCATACCATAAGTCAGAACAAGATCTAAGATATGATTAAAGTGGTGGGTGGACTCATTTACTTTTTGAGCAAAGCCAATAGAGTCTAATAATAGATTAAATGCAGTGTTGAGGCTGTCATTCTCAGCATCTGTGTGGACGTTAAAATCGCCCACTATAATTATCTTATCTGAGCTAAGCACTAAGTCAGACAAAAGGTCTGAAAATTCACAGAGAAACTCACAGTAACGACCAGGTGGACGATAGATAATAACAAATAAAACTGGTTTTTGGGACTTCCAATTTGGATGGACAAGACTAAGAGTCAAGCTTTCAAATGAATTAAAGCTCTGTCTGGGTTTTTGATTAATTAATAAGCTGGAATGGAAGATTGCTGCTAATCCTCCGCCCCGGCCCGTGCTACGAGCATTCTGACAGTTAGTGTGACTCGGGGGTGTTGACTCATTTAAACTAACATATTCATCCTGCTGTAACCAGGTTTCTGTTAGGCAGAATAAATCAATATGTTGATCAATTATTATATCATTTACCAACAGGGACTTAGAAGAGAGAGACCTAATGTTTAATAGACCACATTTAACTGTTTTAGTCTGTGGTGCAGTTGAAGGTGCTATATTATTTTTTCTTTTTGAATTTTTATGCTTAAATAGATTTTTGCTGGTTATTGGTGGTCTGGGAGCAGGCACCGTCTCTACGGGGATGGGGTAATGAGGGGATGGCAGGGGGAGAGAAGCTGCAGAGAGGTGTGTAAGACTACAACTCTGCTTCCTGGTCCCAACCCTGGATAGTCACGGTTTGGAGGATTTAAGAAAATTGGCCAGATTTCTAGAAATGAGAGCTGCTCCATCCAAAGTGGGATGGATGCCGTCTCTCCTAACAAGACCAGGTTTTCCCCAGAAGCTTTGCCAATTATCTATGAAGCCCACCTCATTTTTTGGACACCACTCAGACAGCCAGCAATTCAAGGAGAACATGCGGCTAAACATGTCACTCCCGGTCTGATTGGGGAGGGGCCCAGAGAAAACTACAGAGTCCGACTTTGTTTTTGCAAAGTTACACACCGATTTAATGTTAATTTTAGTGACCTCCGATTGGCGTAACCGGGTGTCATTACTGCCGACGTGAATTACAATCTTACCAAATTTACGCTTAGCCTTAGCCAGCAGTTTCAAATTTCCTTCAATGTCGCCTGCTCTGGCCCCCGGAAGACAATTGACTATGGTTACTGGTGTCGCTAACTTCACATTTCTCAAAACAGTCGCCAATAACCAGAGTTTGATCCTCGGCGGGTGTGTCGTCGAGTGGGGAAAAACGGTTAGAGATGTGAACGGGTTGGCGGTGTACACGGGGCTTCTGTTTAGGGCTACGCTTCCTCCTCACAGTCACCCAGTCAGCCTGCTTTCCCGGCTGCTCGGGATCTGCCAGGGGGTAACTAACGGCGGCTAAGCTACCTTGGTCCGCACCGACTACAGGGGCCTGGCTAGCTGTAGAATTTTCCACGGTGCGGAGCCGAGTCTCCAATTCGCCCAGCCTGGCCTCCAAAGCTACGAATAAGCTACACTTATTACAAGTACCGTTACTGCTAAAGGAGGCCGAGGAATAACTAAACATTTCACACCCAGAGCAGAAAAGTGCGGGAGAGACAGGAGAAGCCGCCATGCTAAATCGGCTAAGAGCTAGTAGCTACGCTAACCTAGCGGATTCCTAAAAACACGCAAAGTGAATAATGTGTAAATAATTTAGAGGTGATTCAGCAGAAGGAGTGCTTTAGTTAAGGCACGTAAAGATTACACTGGGAAACAAATCGTAATCTAGATAACTAGATCAATCTAACTGCGCAGATTAAACAGCTAACAGATACAGAAAAACACCGCTGTGCTCCGGAACAGGAAGTGATACAATACCGCAGTGAGAGCCAACCACCAGTAGAGGCAAGCAATAACAGGATTACGTTATTGCCTTGACATACACTCTTGCATGTCACCCCTTCCAAAACATGCATTAATGACTAATGCAGTGCATGTACATATACTGTATACACGTGTGTCTACCTCTCGAGGTATGTGTCCATGGTACCAGCCATGGCTCCTGATGTCAGTGGGACTCAGTTTCAGCTCCTCCTCCAACTCCTTACGCAGCTTCTCAGGAGGAGACTCCAGCAGGTACTTCTCCTTGGAGAACTGCACAGAACAAACAAACCAAATAATTTAAAAAACAAAAACAATCAAACATGACATCAGTGAAAGTGACTCAAAAGGTTCACATTAGGCACCCAACCGTCCTAATACACTGTGACTTTGCGTGACCTATAAAAACGGTGGGTATGATTTTTGCATATCTGGTTGAGAATATTAAAGGAAATGTTCAGTTACTTTTCACACACAATATGAGTACATTAATGAGTAATTTCAAGTTTTAATTCATTGTTTACAGTACAATTGGAAAGTATTCACAGTGCTTCACTTTTTCCACATTTTGTTATGTTACCGCCTTATTCCAAAATGGTTGAAATTCATTTTTTCCCTCAAAGTTCTACACACAATACCCCATAATGACAGTGAAAAAAGTTTTTAGATTTTTTTGAAAATTTATTATAAATAAAAAACTAAGAATCACATAGTAAATGGTCTGCATTTATATAGTGCTTTTCCATCTGCATCAGACACTCAAAGTGCTTTACAACAATAATAATAATAATAATAATAAATTTTATTTGTACCGCACTTTATATTTGAATGCAAATCTCAAAGTGCACATAAAACAGCAATAAAAGAGATAAGATAAAATTACAATACATCATACATACATTAGTTAAAAACTAGCTGTAAGCTTTTCTAAAAAGGAAGGTTTTTAATCCTTTCTTAAAAGCATCCACCGTCTGTGGGGCCCTAAGGTGGTCTGGGAGGGCGTTCCACAGGCGGGGAGCAGCAGCCTCGAAGGCCCGGTCCCCCATGGTCTTGAGCCGTGTCCTGGGCGGGAGCAGACGGTGCTGTTGGCCTGACCGGGTTCTGCCAGAGGTATGTGGAGTGAAGAGGTCAGTGAGGTAGGTGGGGGCATCACCATGGAGACAGTGGTGGGTGTGCAGAAGGATCTTGTACTCTATACGGAAGTGAATGGGGAGCCAGTGGAGGGTGTGAAGGATAGGGGTGATGTGCTCGTGTTTCCGCACCCTCACCAGGACCCTGGCAGCGCTGTTCTGGACATAATGGAGCTTTTGAATGCTCCTGCCAGGGATCCCGATGAGGAGTGCATTACAGTAGTCCAACCTGATAATAATGCCTCACATTCATCCCGATGTCAGGGTGTTGCCATACAAGGAGCTCACTACACACAGGGAACAACTAGGGGATTAAGGACCTTGCCCAAGGACCCTTAGTGATTTTCTGGTCAGGCTGGGATTTGAACCAAGCATCCTCTGGTCTCAAACCCAACGCCCACTAGACCATCACCTCCCTCACATGTACATAAGTGTTCACAGCTTTTGTTATGAAGCTCAAAATTGAGCTCACGTGCATCCTGTGTCCACTGATCATTCTTGAGATGTTTCTACCCCACCTGGGGTAAATTCAGTTGATTGGACATAATTTGGAAAAACACACTCCTACATATAAAGTACCACAGTTGAAAGAGCATGTCAGAGCACACACCAAGCATGAGGTCAAAGGAATTGTCTGTAGACCTCTGAGGACAACTGTTCTCACTAAAGCTCAAAATTCCCATTTGTGAAAAAAGTATGTTGTTTGGGGCACCATAGGCTTTCATTTGCCAATGTTTTTGCACCAACCCCAGACATTGGTTATGTGTCAAAGATCCAAAGGTGTATTGATTACACGGCCCATGATCTACATGGTGCATTTACATAGAAACTGACTTTAGATTTCATACACAGTCTATATTCCCCAATATTTAATGATGCATGTCCCACAGATTAAAACATTATTATCATAGTAGCTCTAAGTCTGCACAAGATATTTATAATGCTCATCTTCATCAACAGATACTGGGGGAAAAATGAACTGCGGCACACTTTATAATAAACAAATACATTAAACGATACATTATTTATTGTGATAAATCGTGTCATGTATCAAATTGGATTGGTTTTTTTTTTTCCACTAAGCAATACTATGAAACCGCAATACCATGAAAAGTCAACTGCATGGAAGGAATCCTCTAGCAGAAAATTCATAAATGATTTCTAAAATGTACAAACAGGAAACAATCATTTGGATTAAAATCTGTACTTCCAAATAATTTGTTTCTCTACAGTTAAACATTCGCCACAGATTACTTTATATGCAATTAATGTGAAAAGAAAAGTAATTATGCATCATGATCTGTATCAAATCATTACGTCTATCGTGATATGAATCGTATCATAGATTTGGTGTACTATTCCACCCCTGGTAACAACAGCTGGTTTCCATTACAGATTTAGAAAGTTCATTGATGTTAGGTTTTGGCCCTGGTTATGGTTTCGTTTTTCCTCCTTTCTTCTACCCACCATCTGCCCATCACCATCTGCCCCAGCTTTGTTTTATTAGTTATTTATTTTGTGTTTATTCTGTTCCATTTTGCTTTGTCACTTTGTTCTTTTCATAATTTAGCCATCGTCCAGTTCCATTCTAGTTTTGTTCTGTCAGATTATGTTTGCATTATTGATCATTGTTTAACTCTTGTTTATTTTGCTTTTCTTATTTGTGTTATCAGTTATGCTTTATGTCGGGTTTTGCTTTCTGTTTTCATGTAGTTTGTTTTTCTTAGCTTGTTTACTACCTTGTTTTCATAGTTTAGTTTAGCTTAAGTATTTAGGTTCCGTTTGCAGTTCTCATGTTCATGCCCGGTTCTTAGTTATGTTTTTCTACCCTCAGTTTTTATTTTACTCTTGTTCATAGTAATATTATACTCAGTTGTAGCTCTGTTCATAGTTCTCTGTTTCAGTCCACGCCCTGCTCTTGCGTTGTTTTGATCCCTCTTGCATCTCTGTCTGTGTTGTCACGTCATGTCACCCCACTAGCTGTGCCCTCCTCTCACACTTTGACTCTGTCTGCTTTGTGTTTTCATTCACTCACACTCTTGGCACCTGTTCACATATCTTTGTCTATTACATCACTCCACTTGGCGCACTCCCTTCCTTACCATCTTGCCCCATCCATACTCTTTGTTCATCAGCCATGCCCCCTTTCTAGATCCGTCTCCTCACGTGCACCTTGTTAACACCTGCCTATTTAATCTCCTCCCAGCCACCACACATTTGCCAGTTTGTTGTTGCTGCTAGCACACATTCCAGCCTTTTGGTATCCAGCCCTGATTTGTCTCGCCGTGTACCTGATTCTTGCCCTGTGTTTCTTGATCGCGCCTTTTGCCTAAGCCCATATGTCACTGTTTGCTCGTGCCTCAGACCCCTGCCTGAAGATGACTGCATTTTTGCCTTACCCTGTTTGTACCTCTGCTCCGCTGCCTGACAACCTGTGTACCGAACCCCAGCCTGGAATAAACACAACAACTACTTTTACTCCAAAGTCCGGTATGGGAGTTTGTACTATGGGTCCACCCTCTTTTGGAGCCAGGTTCCCGGCCTGACTATTGATATTTTCAGAATGTTGACAAAAAATAGCATCTGCATACAGTAGTGTTCAGAGTAATAGTAGTGCTATGTGACTAAAAAGATTAATCCAGGTTTTGAGTATATTTCTTATTGTTACATGGGAAACAAGGTACCAGTAGATTCAGTAGATTCTCACAAATCCAACAAGACCAAGCATTCATGATATGCACTCTTAAGGCTATGAAATTGGGCTATTAGTAAAAAAAAAAAAGTAGAAAAGGGGGTGTTCACAATAATAGTAGCATCTGCTGTTGTTATGTTCAAACTGCTTTTTTTTAGCAATCCTGTGAATCACTAAACTAGTATTTAGTTGTATAACCACAGTTTTTCATGATTTCTTCACATCTGCGAGGCATTAATTTTGTTTGTTTGGAACCAAGATTTTGCTCGTTTACTAGTGTGCTTGGGGTCACTGTCTTGTTGAAACACCCATTTCAAGGGCATGTCCTCTTCAGCATAAGGCAACATGACCTCTTCAAGTATTTTGACATATCCAAACTGATCCATGATACCTGGTATGCGATATATAGACCCAGCACCATAGTAAGAGAAACATGCCCATATCATGATGCTTGCACCACCATGCTTCACTGTCTTCACTGTGAACTGTGGCTTGAATTCAGAGTTTGGGGGTCATCTCATGTCTGCGGCCCTTGGACCCAAAAAGAACAATTTTACTCTCATCAGTCCACAAAATATTCCTCCATTTCTCTTTAGGCCAGTTGATGTGTTCTTTGGCAAATTGTAACCTCTTCTGCACGTCTTTTATTTAACAGAGGGACTTTGCGGGGATTCTTGCAAATAAATTAGTTTCACACAGGTGTCTTCTAACTGTCACAGCACTTACAGGTAACTCCAGACTGTCTTTGATCATCCTGGAGCTGATCAATGGGTGAGCCTTTGCCATTCTGGTTATTCTTCTATCCATTTTGATGGTTGGTTTCCGTTTTCTTCCACACGTCTCTGTTTTTTTTTTTGTCCATTTTAAAGCATTGGAGATCATTGTAGATGAACAGCCTATAATTTTTTTGCACCTGCGTATAAGTTTTCCCCTCTACAATCAACTTTTTAATCAAACTACGCTGTTCTTCTAAACAATGTCTTGAACGTCCCAGTTTCCTCAAGCTTTCAAAGAGAAAAGCATGTTCAACAGGTGCTGGCTTCATCCTTAAATAGGGGACACCTGATTCACACCTGTTTGTTCCACAAAACTGACGAACTCACTGACTGAATGCCACACTACTATTATTGTGAACACCCCCTTTTCTACTTTTTTTTACTAATAGCCCAATTTCATAGCCTTAAGAGTGTGCATATCATGAATGCTTGGTCTTGTTGGATATGTGAGAATCTACTGAATCTACTGAAACCTTGTTTCCATGTAACAATAAGAAATATACTCAAAACCTGGATTAATCTTTTTAGTCACATAGTACTACTATCATTCTGAACACTACTGTACATATGTGCATATGCTTTTGCACAGCCCCATTCCACTACATTATATTTTTTACAGTGCACAAAGGTTTGCCTATTTGACTGTTTTACTTCTTACAAGTATTTTTTCCTTTTCTTTTTTATTATTGTTGTTTCAAATTAAATCCTTGTATGTAAGAAATTACTTAATCCAGTCTTGCTGAAACATCATCTCTTATAGTGTTTAACAAGATCTCTGTCTCCTCGTGTATTTTGTAGAATGTCATGTGACTCTTGCTCTATAACCTGTGAACTGTAACCTGTAATGTATTTCCCTTGCATTTTTTCAATTAAATTGCCTTAAAAAAAAAAAAAAAAAACACCTCATGCAAATTCAAAAACTTTTTTTTTTCTTTTCGATATTTGAGTGTTTGTTCCCTTCCAAAAATGCACGTGTTTCCATGAAGCATATTGTTAATTTAGACGGTAATGGAAACCTGCCTAATATGGCTGTAGTCAGGCTCTGAGGTAAACATGCAGGACAGACGTGTGCACATCACTACACATTCCTACTACACACATTAAACACTGCAGTCGACTGTGACCTAATTACTCACACGAAGGAATCAAAATTAGAAAGCTGTGTTTGCTCTGACGCACTGATGGGATCGAACGTTGGTCACACGCACTCATTCACATCTAAATCATACTGCAGACTTTTATACATTTGTAACTGCAAAAACAATTATTCTCAGTGAAATCTGAGCAGGAAAACAATGAAACATGAAAACAATGTGGACTTAACCAGTGTTTTCACACATGTGCAGGTACAACTGACAGCAGCGTTATTTGATCTCCTTCAGTGATTTAACTTCTGGCTAAAATGACAATAAAGGCCTCACCCATTAATTCTAAAATGCTTTACATTTTATACACCTTTACAAGTCAAAAGTCATTTCCTTCACGGTATGAAATCTGATGATAAACTCCGGCACCATTGGGCCTATACAGGACATAGTTCTGATCCTGGACTCCAGCAACAACAGCATCAATGGGCCAAAAGAAACAAGCGAAACTACACCACAGTTAATTGGACCATTGAAGAGAAAAAAAAGATCTTTCACTGCTTCACTTACTCAAGGCATGAGAAGTGGGGCAGAAAGAAAAAAACAGTATTTGAGGAACGCATAAAAGAAGCGGATTTACCTACACAAAAGAAAGAAGCCACAACTACCGCAAAACTGGAATCGATTGCCTCACAGATCGCAAAATATCTGACGACTGAGGAAATAAAAAAAATAAAGGAAGAAGCCCAAAAGGAAGCGATAAAAGACTATCAGTTGCTGGATAAAGGGAAGCAACTACAGTTTAAAAGGAGTCAGTGGAAGAGGGAGGAAGAATGGATACTGTTGTGGGCAAAAGAATATGCCAAAATAAAATACCCCAAAAATCAGACAAAGACATCCAAAGAATGGCAAAAAATATTCCACCACCACTGCCCAAGTAAGAAAGACATCACTTGTAAGAATCTCACAACCCAAAAATCAAACTTTATCAAACAAAACATTTCTCAGATAATGAAATAAAAACAATGCAACAGGAGGTTGAGAAAATGATAAGAGAAGGCATCTGCCCTCTGACGCAACCCATTACACCACCAAAAAATGATTGCCCTCAAAAAAAGTTTATCCCCGAAAAAACAAACCATCCACTGCCTCCCGAAAAACCGAACCATTTATTGCCTCCCGAAAAAATGAACAAGTCATTGCCCCCCCAAAAAACGAGCAACTCACTACCCCCCGAAAAAACGAACCATTCACCGCCTCCCGAAAAACCAAACCATTTACTGCCTCCCAAAAAACCGAACAACTCAATGCCTCCCGAAAAACCGAACAACTCAATGCCTCCCGAAAAACCGAACAACTCAATGCCTCCCGAAAAAACGAACAACTCAATGCCTCCCGAAAAAACGAACAACTCAATGCATCCCGAAAAACCGAACAACTCACTGCCTCCCGAAAAACCGAACCACTCACTGCCTCACGAAAAACCGAACCACTCACTGCCTCACGAAAAAACGAACAACTCACTGCCTCCCGAAAAACCGAACCACTCACTGCCTCCCGAAAAACCGAACCACTCACTGCCTCACGAAAAACCAAACCATTTACTGCCTCCCGAAAAAATGAACAACTCACTGCCCCCTGAAAAAATGAGCAACTCATTGCCCACCGAAAAAGCGAACAACTCACCAGCTCATCTACAAAATAATTCACAGGTGCACACAGACCCAGAACAGCAGGAACTAGAAGAGGAATTGGCAAATAAGATTGAAGAAACAAGAAAAATGGACATGAAAGAGCGCCCAAAGCTGACTAAACTAAAAGAGAATAAAAAATTCAAAAATATCCTTCAAAAAGTTAACATAGGACTGACCAAACTGGTCCCAAGAGGAGCCACATTGACAGAGTTAAACTCTGTAAATTATGGAGCGGCATGGTACATACAAAGTAAATTAGCCCCACAAGATTTGGAGAGAAACAGTACCACAAATAAGAAAAAGAATATCATGCCACGATGGAAAAAGAAATTACAACAAAAAATCAGCTGCCTAAGAGCAGAGATCTCCCAAATGGCCACATTTTTGGGAAACAAGAACCACAAAAAGAATCTTCTAAAAAAAATAAATCGCATTAAAAGAAAATACAATGTTGAAGACAAACTTCTAGGTGGAAGGCTGGCTGAACATCAAGCCTTAGTAAAAGCTTTTGCAGCACAAATTAGGAATAAAGACAAGAAAATACAAGCAAAACAGATAAACTATTTGCAACAAACCCCAGACTAGTGTACAGAAAGCTGGCAAATGACACAATAGAAGTACAACAACCACCTGAGAGAAAGGAAATTGAAAAATTTTGGAGACCACTCTTTGAAGACCCAAAACAACACCAAGAGGCTGAGTGGATTGAAAAAATACAACAGAAAAACAAAGACAAACAACAAATGCCAGCAATTGTAATCAATGAAGAAGAGATCAGAAAGAAAATGAGTGAATACAGTAACTTCAAGGCACCTGGCATCAACAAAATCCCAAATTTTTGGCTGAAAAGACTGACAGCATTACACCAACATTATGCTGTGGCTTTCACAAAAATATTGAACGGAGAAGAGGACACACCAGACTGGCTAACGACAGGGAACACAAGCCTAATTCCAAAGACCAAGGAAACACAGCTTCCCAACAAGTACAGACCCATCTGCTGCCTAACAACAACATACAAATGGCTGACAGGAATCATAGCTGATGCCATTTATGAACATCTTGACAATGGTGGCTACCTGGAAAATGAACAGAAAGGATGTTCCAAAAGAAGATTAGGAGCTAAAGACCAGTTACTGACAGACAAAGCTATCCTGGAGGACTGCAAAACAAGGCAGAGGAACCTCAGCATGGCTTGGATTGATTACAAAAAGGCATTTGACAGTGTACCACACTCCTGGATCTTGAGGTGCTTAGAACTATACAACATCAATGAGAAAATAAGAACCTTCCTGAAAGCACAAATGAACAATTGGAACACCACCATCACCCTCAATCACACAGAGGGACAAATAACAATCCCAGACGTACGAGTTCAGAGAGGGATACTTCAAGGAGACAGCCTTTCACCTCTCTTATTCTGCTTAATCATGGACCCGCTCAGCAAGATCCTGAAGGAGCAAGACATTGGATATGACTTAAGTAAAGACAAAGGAAAGGAAAACCAAAAACTTGTGAACCATCTGTTGTTCATGGATGATTTGAAAATCTATGCCAACACAAAAAACGGACTCACTCAACTCGTGGAAACTGCCCATAAGTTCTCAAAAGACATTGGCATGGAATTTGGACTGGATAAATGCTCAAAATGCACAATGACAAAAGGAAAAAAGACAAAAACCGAAAACATACAATTGGATGAAGGGAGCTACATTGCAGACCTGGCTGCAGACTCCACATACAAATACTTGGGAATTGAACAAAGTAATTCAATTGAACACAAGAAAATGAGAACAAAAACAACAAAAGAATACCTAAACCGCTTAAAAAAGATCTGCAAAACACAACTGACACCAAAAAATAAAATCACAGCCATAAACCAGTTTGCAATACCAGTGGTGACCTATGGATTTGGCATAGTGAACTGGCCACAATACGAACTTAACAAATTGGACACAAAAACCAGAAAAATGCTCACCCTCCACAAAATCACATACAGAAATCAGTGCATGGACAGAATATACCTACCTCGCAGAGAAGGCGGTATGGGTCTTACTGAAATCAACCAGGCCTACAGAGCATCGATAATAAGTATTGGCCAGTACTTAAAGAGCTCTGAAGAAGAAATCATAAAAACGGTCACACAACACCACGAGGCCATAAGTGAACGGACCTCAATCACTAAACTGGCAAAAAAACTTTGGCGGAGAACTTCTACAAGAGAGAAAAAGCAACAGTCTCACGCCTGCAACAAAACTTGCAAGACAGACCAGAGAACAATACTGCAAAAAAGAAGGAAAACATCGAGTGGAAAGATGGAAACAACACAAAAGAGCCGGACGTTTCCAAGAAGAACTCGAAAAGGAATACATCGACAAAGTTGGATCAATGCAGTGGCTAAAAAATGGAAAACTTGGTTTTGATGGAGAAAGAATTCTGATTGGAGCACAAGATCAGGGACTTCTAACTAATGGCTTCAAAAAAATGGCAGGGATCTCACAAAATGATAAATGCCGATTCTGTCATACAGCTGTTGAGAGTGTAAACCATCTAACATCAGCATGCCAGATCCTCATGGCAGATGGGCATTATACATCCAGACATAACAAGATCTGTCAATATCTCCACTGGAAGATCTGCAAGGAACTGGAGTTGGAAGTCAAAGAACATGTCTGGGAGCACGAGCCAACACCAGTCTCATCCAATGGAAAAATAACGATCTTCTACGACAAAGAGATCCCAGCAGGAAGACACATAGAAGGAGGTGCAATCAAACCTGATATTGTCATCTGGAACAAGCAAGAGAAAACAGCCAAAATCATTGATGTGACAGTCCCCAATGACTACGGCCTGAATCGAGCTGAAAGGGGAAAGATCTCAAAATACCAAGACCTAAAAAATGACCTAAGAACAACATGGTCATTGAAAGACATCGATATCATTCCAGTTGTGGTAGGAGCAACAGGCCTGATGAAGAAGAACCTGAAGAAATACCTTGAGGCAATCCCCGGTCACCCAAGTGCACATGAGGTGCAGTTGTCTGCGATTAAGGGAACGATCACCATCTTGAAGAGAGCCCTTGGATACAATGCCAGATCTGGTTAAGATAACTATAGAACCTAGGATGCAACTTTAGACCCCAGGTTTGGGGCCCATTGCATTCTACTAAAAAAACATCAAAGATAAATGAAAAAACAAAAGACATAGTTCATATGTAACTGTGACAGTGGATTCATCTTATCCATTCATGAATTAATTTAGCACAACACGACCCATTTCAGCTCTAGATTTTAAGGAAAATACTGAGAAAAAAAAAATCAAGCATTATTTACATGCATGTGGAAGAAAAACAGCAAGAGATGAGTGTGGAAAGACTGAGCTCAGATAGATGTGATCGCACATGCACAATACATGCACACACACACACACAAACAGTAATCCACACAGGAACAAACAGCGAAAGGAAGAGAAATGACACCAGAGACAAAATAAACAGTAAACACACTCGTCGCTAGGCTGGGCCTTCTTTCCTAATATTTTCCTTCTTTCACCATCTCAGCCTTTTCTTCTTTTCCCTTTTTCCCACAGGTCATCATCATCTCTCTCTCCCTCTCCTTTTCCCATTCTCACAATCACAGAGTGACAGTAAGATGAGTCACAGAGAAACAGTCGAGGCAGGTCTTGTGATAATATGTGTGTGAACTCTGTGCGCGTGATATGAGGGAAGCCACAAGGGCCAACAAATAATCGATTTTATAGTCTGCAGGTCACTGCGAAATGAAATGATTAAGTTCTCCCTCCCCTCCCCTCTTTTCCCTGATCCTCAGGGAAGATGGAGGAATATCACCAGCGAGGCGCACAGGCTCCCAGATTAGATTTGAGGTGCGAATGCACGTGTTTGGCGGGAAGGACGAGCCAATGATGGAGCAGAGGGGTCAAGTGTAACGTTATTGCTTTTACTTGTCTTGTGCAAACCCAGGGGAGGCCCACTGTACAGTGCTCATACAGTATGTATGTGCACGTGTGAAGGGTTATGGAGAAAATTAGAATGTCAGCGGGGTTGTATTTATGCAACGGTTCACGGGACAGACTGACACCACAGCGGCCGACAGTAAAGGACACTTTGACAAAGGTGATGTGTTTGGAGAAGGGCAGACGAAGATGCAGCTTTGTTTTGTTGTTACGCACGAGAGCGTCTAACACACAAAAACAAGCAGACATCAATCATAATCTATCCCACAGCACAGCGGGCAGTGATGGCTGAAGTTCTTGTGCATTTTGAAGAAGCACGACGCCACAAAGAGTTAGCGTGTTTCCCTCCCAGCAAGAAGGTCCCAAGTTCAGGTCCACCCACAACCCATTCTTCACGTACATCTGGAGTTGTGTCACAGAGGGCATCCACATAATAAAAGGTAAGTGGCCTCTGTGTGTTTTTGTTTCCGGAACATCACTTGAATTCCAGAAAGAGCTGACTTTCGTATTTTAGCATACTTATGTATTTTTTCATGAGGATTTGAGTCGTGAAAACTGCAAGGTGATCGGACCAATACGCACTTCCACAATAAGAGCCTGTATTTCAAAATCAAAGCCTGTGAGGTTGCTGCAGACCTGACACAATTCATCAGTCTGTCCATCCTCTAACATCCCAGAGAGCAGATTCAGACAGCAGTGTGTTGGTAGCATGGGCCAAGCAGAGGGTCACCTCTTTGAGTCTGGTCTGCTTGAGGTTTCTTCCTCAAATCATCAGAGGGAGTTCTTCCTTACCACTGTCGCCTGTGTGCTTGCTCTAGGGGTTGGTATGATTAGATTTTACTTGTGTGAAGGGCCTTGAGGCAACTTTGCTGTGATTTGGCGCTATATAAATAAAATAAATTGAAATTCAATTCAAATCTGCACAGTAAAAAAATCAATCTTCCTGACAGTTTGGACAGACTGGAGTTGCAGCTTGCTGGCTGATGTGGATCAGCTGCTTCGTTTGTGTTTCACAAATACCAGCTCCATTAGCTGCTTCATTTATCTGCTCATCCACATCATTAATCAACACATTCATTCATATTATGATTAGCTGATTCATAATATCCAATCATATTATCCAAGTGAAAAAACACTGTTTAATGTGTGTTTACACTAAAGATTGGCATGCCAGAGACGTCGCCCTCTCAGCAGCTTCCTCAATCCTACTGGGGTTCTCTGAATGATCTCACAAAAAGTAGAACCCTTAAAGAGAAGACCAGTTTCCGGTTTCTGCAAAATCCAAATATGTGCTACTACAAATGATCAATAACTTGACACAACCATCTGGCTAATATGAGAAAGAAGACAGATGTAATTCTTCCTTTTCTTTGGTAAAGCAGTGACAGATAACTAGACAGCTAAATGAGTTCAACCCCAATAACTTAAAACTGCTAGCGTGTTGCCCATGGAGATCCACGAGCTCTAGATTGTGTAGTGTTTATGAAATAGGTAGTTGACATTTATCAAGGGTGGCAATAAATTATACAAAGTTTCTATAATGAGTTGGAATGGTGTGTGAGCCCAGAATGTTTTTAGAACCTTAGACCTCAAGAATTTTTAGAAAAAGAACTCAATTAATTTCCTGTTAATTATGTAATTTTTAATGTTAATGTACTGTCTTAATGTATTTATTAATTGTTTAGGTTCTTGTTATCATATAGACACTATTATTATTATAATTACTATTATTATTATCAGTATTATTATTATTATTATTTTATTTTATTATTACTTTTATTTTGTCATTTGAGTTTTAAATGAACTACAATGGAAATAAGTGTTTTCACTTTCTTGCATCATTCATGTATTTTTAATATCTTTACAATTATATTATGCACTTACATTGAACTTACTTAAATAAAATCATGCACACACTCATGATTTTAGTATAAAGATGATTTACTGCCCCCTGCTGGAATGGAATATGAGTCCAGAATGTAATTAGCAACAACCATTATTGAGTATTGTTACCTAATATCCATAGTTTCTCAAAAAATATTAGTCCTATCAATGGTCCATTTTGGTTGTGTTCATCCTTGACCCAAAATACATCCATCCATCATCCATCTATCCATTTTGTTCCGCTTTATCCGGAGTCGGGTCGCGGGGGCAGCAGCTCAAGCAAAGCCGCCCAGACCTCCCGATCCACACACACCTCCCCCAGCTCCTCCGGGGGAACCCCAAGGTGTTCCCAAGCCAGCCGAGAGACGTAGTCCCTCCAGCGTGTCCTGGGTCTTCCCCGGGGCCTCCTCCCAGTGGGACGTGCCCGGAACACCTCTCCAGCGAGGCGTCCAGGGGACATCTGGAAAAGATGCCCGAGCCACCTCAACTGACTCCTTTCGACGTGGAGGAGCAGCGGCTCGACTCCGAGCTCCTCCCGAGTGACAAACCAAAATACATATGCATACCAAACAGCAAATGTCAGCTCTCCACAGTTTGACCATGATCGTATTTATACGTGTGCACGCATGCATGCATAGGTTTTTGTCTTTTCTGCATTCTTCTGCAAGCATGTGCTTTTAATTTTATACAGTCACAAACAGAGACTGTGGCGGAAGACATCAAACGCAGTACAATTTTTACTCATGGTAACAGCAACATGACACTTAACTAAACTGACTAAACCAACTGAACTACAAAAACATAAGAAATCAATAACACTAACAACACTGTTAAACTAACATGAACCACAATGACAACATTTAAAACCCTAAACTCCTGTGAACCAGCACAATGTCCATTGTTCACTGTTGTTACCTAATATCGCAAATTTTTCCAAAAATAATCCTGTCAACTTTCCGTATTTGCAGCATTCATCCTTGACCCAAAATATATAAGCATACCAAACGGCAAATCTCAGCTCTTCCCAGTGTCTCTGTGATCAAAGCCACACACACACACACACACACACACACACACACACACACACACACACACACACACACACACACACACACACACACACACACACACACACACACACACACACAGAGGCCACTTGGTTATTGTAATATAGATACATTCTATCATTCTGTAACTCACCAAACCAAACTAAAAGGGGATAATGTAATGAGGACAAACATTTAAATCTGGTGATGTTTAATGTAATATCTGATGGTTTTGTCTGCTACTTCCTGGGTAGTTAGTGGATGTTGGATGGATGATGGATTAGGAGCAGGTGTGGTCATCCGTGACAGAGATGGACCACTGTTGTGAAAGTGTAGGAACATGGACCCACAACAGGGGGCGCAAATGAAGGGACAATGGAGGAAGTCAAATAACAACACTTTACTGTTGTGAATGAGCACAACAAACACGGCAGGTCACAATAGTATGCAATGAAGTCAATGTACAGAACGTGTCATGTGGGCAGGCTCGAAGATAAGAGATGTCTGTCCAAAGCAGAACCGGAACCACACGATTTCCTCCGCCACCGAACCCCGGGAATACTGGAGCCGCCAAGTCCCGAACTCCCAGGTGGTCACTGCCTCCGCTTGTCGGATCTGGTACTGCTGGCGAGGAACAAAAACAGTTAGATGTAGGTGGGTTTACACCCAGCAACACGTATGGTGGGAAAATCCACCTCCACCTCTCATCAAAAAGCTGGTAAATGCAGGAGTATGGTTACTTATCAACAGGTAGGAGAAAAGTCCAACTCGGTCTCCAGCTGCAAGCACTCACTCTGCTGTCAAAAACACAAAGCAACAATATTCTGCTGTCAGAAAGATAATTCAATCGGCTGAGCTCGTTACCTCCTAAGAAGAGCGATATCTCGGCAAAGAGGTGGAGATGTCGTCCTGCTGATATACAGATGAAGATCAGATGATTGGTGACAGCTGTCATAGGTGATGAGTGACAGCTGTCACCCCGGCGGCTCCTGTGAGGCGGCAGCGCCCTCTTGTGCCTGGAGCCCGCACTCCAGGCAGGGTGCCCTCTGGTGGTGGAGGGCCAGCAGTACCTCCTCTTCAGCGGCCCACACAACAGGACCCCCCCCTCAATGGGCGCCTCCCGGCGCCCGACCAGGCTTGTCCGGGTTGCGGCGGTAGAAATCGGCCAGGAGGGCCGGGTCCAGGATGAAGCTCCTCTTCACCCAGGAGCGTTCTTCCGGTCCGTACCCCTCCCAGTCCACCAAATACTGGAAGCCCCGGCCCATCCGACGGACATCCAAGAGCCGGCGCACAGTCCAAGCTGGCTCTCCATCGACGAGCCAGGCAGGAGGCGGTGCCGGTCCAGGAGCACAGAGGGGTGAGGTGTGATGCGGTTTTACACGGGACACATGGAAAACAGGATGGATCCGCAGTGAGGCCGGAAGCTGAAGCCTCACTGCGGCTGGACTGATGACCTTGAGTATCTTGAAGGGACCGATGTAACGGTCCTGCAGTTTAGGGGAGTCCACTTGGAGGGGAATGTCCTTTGTTGATAACCACACCTCCTGCCCTGGCTGGTAGGCAGGGGCGATGGGCTTTTGCCCTCGTCCCGGCCTTCAGCAAGGCAGAACGGGCGGCGCGCCACACCCAACGGCACTTCCGCAGGTGGGCCTGGACCGAGGGCACACCGACCTCTCCCTCCACCACTGGAAACAACGGGGGCTGGTACCCTAGACACACCTCAAAAGGGGAGAGGCCGTGGCAGAAGACACCTGGCTGTTATGGGCGTACTCGATCCAGGCCAAATGGGTAATCCAGGCCGCCGGGTGCGCGGCCGTCATGCAGCGCAGGGCCTGTTCCAATTCCTGATTGGCCCGTTCTGCCTGCCCGTTGGTCTGAGGGTGGTACCCGGACGAGAGACTCACCGTGGCCCCCAGTTCCCGGCAGAAGCTCCTCCAGACCTGTGAGGAGAACTGGGGGCCGCGATCGGAGACGATGTCTGTTGGAATCCATGCAGCCGGACGACGTGGTGGACCAGGAGGTCTGCTGTCTTCTGGGCCGTCGGGAGCTTCGGGAGGGCCACGAAGTGGGCCGCCTTGGAGAACCGGTCCACTATCGTGAGGATGGTGGTGTTGCCCTGGGACGGCGGGAGGCCCGTGACAAAATCCAGGCCGATGTGGGACCAGGGGCGATGAGGCACAGGCAGCGGCTGGAGCAGTCCCGGTGCCCTGCGGTGGTCGGCCTTGCCCCTGGCGCAGGTGGTGCAGGCCTGGATATAATCCCGGACGTCGGCCTCCAGGGACGCCCACCAGAAGCGCTGCCGGACAACTGCCACAGTTCTCCGCACCCCCGGATGACAGGAGAACTTGGAGGCCGTGACAGAAGTCCAAGACTGCAGCCCTGGCTTCTGGTGGGACGTAAAGTTTGTTCTTCGGCCCGGTTCCGGGGTCCGGGCTCCGTGCCAGGGCCTCCCGGACGGTCTTCTCCACGTCCCAGGTGAGGGTGGCCACGATAGCGGACTCCGGGATGATAGGTTCCGGTGGATCCGACAACCCAGTTTTGTCTTCGTCTTCATGCACCCGGGACAAGGCATCCGATTTCTGGTTTTTGGTCCCGGGGCGGTAGGTGATCCGGAAGTCAAAACGGCCGAAGAACAGTGACCAGCGGGCTTGCCTGGGGTTCAGCCGCTTGGCGGTCCTGATATACTCCAGGTTCCGGTGGTCAGTGAAAACCGTGAATGGCACGGACGTTCCCTCCACAGATGTCTCCACTCTTCAAGAGCCTCTTTCACCGCAAGGAGTTCTCGATTGCCGACGTCATAGTTCCATTCTGCCGGGGTCAACCTGCGGGAAAAGTAGGCACACGGGTGAAGGACCTTATCGGTCTCTCCGCTCTGGGAAAGCACAGCTCCTATCCCAGAGTCCGAGGCGTCCACTTCAACCACAAAACTGGCGACTAGGATCGGGCTGCACCAGAACGGGTTGCAGACGAGAAGCGCCGTTTCAACTCCTTGAACGCGGCATCGCACCGATCCGACCAGTGAAGGGGACTTTTGGAGAGGTCAGGGCTGTCAGGGGGCTAACTACCTGACTGTAGCCCTTAATGAACCTCCTGTAAAAATTTGCAAAGCCGAGGAACTGTTTGCAGCTTCCTACGGCTTGTGGTTGGGGCCAGTCCTCTCACCCGCCGCAACCTTGGCCGGATCAGAAGCGACTGAGTTGGGAGGAGATTATGAATCCCAGGAAGGACAAAGAAGGTGCGGTGGAACTCGCACTTCTCGCCCTTCACAACAGCCGGTTCTCAACACCGCTGCAGACCTGACGTACATGCCGGACATGGGTCTCAGGATCCTGAGAAAAGATGAGTATATCGTCCAGATATACGAAGACGAATTGGTGCAGGAAATCCCGCAAGACATCATTAACTAATGCTTGGAACGTCGCGGGGGGGCTTTGTAAGGCCGAACGCATGACCAGGTACTCAAAGTGACCTAACGGGTGTTGAATGCCGTCTTCCACTCCTCTCCCTTCCGATCCGAACCAGGTGATACGCATTTCTAAGATCCGCTTAGTGAATATTTTGGGCTCCTGCAAGGGCGTGAACACTGAATCCAACAGAGGTAATGGGTATCGGTTGCGAGCCGTGATCTCGTTCAGCCCTCTGTAATCATGCATGGACGGAGTCCGCCGTCTTTCTTGCCCACAAAAAAGAAACCAGCACCCATCGGGAGGTGGAATTCCGGATCAACCCGGCAGCTAAAGAGTCCCGGATGTAGGTCTCCATTGATTCGCGCTCAGGTCGTGAGAGGTTGTACAGCCTGCTGGACGGGAACTCAACGCCTGGAACCAAATCAATGGCACAATCGTACGGACGGTGCGGGGGAAGGGTGAGCGCCAGATCCTTACCTCATGGTACTCCACCGGCACCGTCGCTAGATTAGGTGGGACTCTGACCTCCTCCCTAGCCTGGGAACCGGGAGGAACCGAGGAACCTAAACATACCCGATGGCAGGTTTCGCTCACTGAACCACTACCCCGGACGGCCAATCGATCCGGGGATTGTGTTTTAACATCCAGGGGAACCCGAGAATCACGCGGGAGGTGGAAGGAGTCACAAAAAACTCGATCTCCTCCCGGTGGTTTCCTGACACCACCAGAGTTACTGGTGGTGTCTTGTGTGTGATTAGAGGGAGTAGGGAGCCATCTAGTGCCCGCACCTGCACTGGCGAAGTAAGCGCCACTAGAGGGAGCCCTGCCTCCCTGGCCCATCTGCTGTCTAGCAGATTCCCTTCAGAGCCCGTGTCCACCAGTGCTGGGGCCTGAAGGGTTAAATCCCCATAAAGGATCGTAACTGGGAGTCGTGTGGCAATATGGGTATGTCCCACGTGAATGTCTTGGCCCACCCTTAGCCCAGTTTCTAGGGGCGGGCGTTGGTGTTTAACCGCTCTGGGCAGTCTCTCACTTGATGCTCTATCGAGCCACAAACAAAGCACGCTCCGCGGACCAGCCTCCTTTGTCTATCTGGTGGCCTAAATTTGGCCCTGCTCGTGTCCATAGCTTCGTCAGCAGGGGGAGCTGTAACCACACGGAGCGTAGAGGCCGTGGAGCGAGGGGAGGGCGGAACTCGGTCGGAACCGGAAGGAGGAGGGACGGCGCGTGCCCGGCCACGCCCTTCGTCTCGTTCCCGACGGCGTTCTTCTAGCCGATTGTCTAGCCGTATAACGAGATCGATAAGCCCGTCTAAATCCCGCGGTTCGTCCTTAGCCACCAGGTGCTCCTTCAGGACCAACGACAGTCCGTTTACGAAGGCGGCACGGAGGGCAGTGCTATTCCAGCCGGACCTCGCAGCCGCGATGCGGAAGTCGACTGCATAAGCAGCTGCGCTCCGGCGCCCCTGTCTCATTGACAGCAGCACGGCTGAAGCGGTCTCTCCTCTATTTGGGTGATCGAACACTGTTCTGAACTCCCTCACAAACCCATCGTATGTCAGAAGGAGCCGTGAATTTTGTTCCCAGAGCGCTGTAGCCCAAGCGCGTGCCTCACCGCGAAGCAGATTAATCACATAAGCTATCTTACTAGCATCAGTCGCGTACATGACGGGACGTTGTGCGAAGACGAGCGAACACTGCATAAGAAAGTCCGCGCACGTCTCCACACAACCCCCGTACGGCTCTGGAGGGCTTATGTATGCTTCAGGGGAAGGTGGGAGGGGTCGTTGAACGACCTGTGGAACGTCACTGTTGCGCACAGGATCGACAGGAGGGGGAGCCGCAGCAGTGCCCTGGGGGCGCGCTTCCACCTGCGCGGTGAGAGCCTCCACCCTGCGGTTAAGGAGGACGTTCTGCTCGGTCATTAGATCCAACCGAGCAGTAAAAGCGGTGAGGATTCGCTGCAACTCACCGATCATGCCTCTTGCAGACGCCTGTGCGCCCTGCTCTTCCATTGGCCGTTCAACAGCTGGGTGACGCCCCTCGGGGTCCATGACGCTGGCCGAGATATCCTGTTGTGAAAGTGTAGGAACACGGACCCACAACAGGGGGCGCAAATGAACGGACAATGGAGGAAGTCAAATAACAACACTTTACTGTTGTGAATGAGCACAACAAACACGGCAGGTCACAATAGTATGCAATGAAGTCAATGTACAGAACGTGTCATGTGGGCAGGCTCGAAGATAAGAGTCGTCTGTCCAAAGCAGAACCGGAACCACACGATTTCCTCCGCCACCGAACCCCGGGAATACTGGAGCCGCCAAGTCCCGAACTCCCAGGTGGTCACTGCCTCCGCTTGTCGGATCTGGTACTGCTGGCGAGGAACAAAAACAGTTAGATGTAGGTGGGTTTACACCCAGCAACACGTATGGTGGGAAAATCCACCTCCACCTCTCATCAAAAAGCTGGTAAATGCAGGAGTATGGTTACTTATCAACAGGTAGGAGAAAAGTCCAACTCGGTCTCCAGCTGCAAGCACTCACTCTGCTGTCAAAAACACAAAGCAACAATATTCTGCTGTCAGAAAGATAATTCAATCGGCTGAGCTCGTTACCTCCTAAGAATAGCGATATCTCGGCAAAGAGGTGGAGATGTCGTCCTGCTGATATACAGATGAAGATCAGATGACTGGTGACAGCTGTCATAGGTGATGAGTGACAGCTGTCACCCCGGCGGCTCCTGTGAGGCGGCAGCGCCCTCTTGTGCCTGGAGCCCGCACTCCAGGCAGGGTGCCCTCTGGTGGTGGTGGGCCAGCAGTACCTCCTCTTCAGCGGCCCACACAACAGACCACTTCCACACAGTAATATGCTAAATCAGATAAATAAAGAGTTACTTTCTGATTGTTTCACGTGGTCATTTCCTAAATTTAAAATAACACAGTCAGACCTCCACACAACCCTGCAGAAAGGATTCGGTATGAACTTAGGCAGAAAAAGCGAGTAAGGGAGAAGGAGAGCAATGTACTCAGTAAATGGGGGTCTGTGACTGACAGATTGTTTCCACACAGAAAATACAGGTTCAGAGCAATAAACACTTGATTACATGTTGTTATTACTATATTATCTGATTGTAGTTGCAGTTCATCCTAAAACTAAAATAACCAGTCCACACAACCCTGTGGACAGGATTTTGTATGCATGTGGTTGAAGCACATGCTTATTCTTTCTCTCAGTTTTTCTCAACATACATGTAGTTTTGAAGTTACATGTAGCTTGAAATGAGCTCGTTTTTCAATTTCTTTCACTTCCAAAACTTCGGTCTGGTGGTCACAAAGGTCATCACTGCTTGTTCACCAATAACAGTAACAAAGTGCTCTTATTTTGTTTCATTCATTTAAAATAGAGTTCTTCATATTGCAAGTGAACATGTCTACTAAAACTATATCAAGTAGGGTAATAACACAAATACATTTAGTCACTAAATTTGTTATAGACTCTTAGACTTAAATTTTATTTACTTATAGAGCGCCAAATCACAATATAAGTCACCCCAAGGTGCTCCACAAGGGTAAAGGTCTAACCTAACCACCCCCCACTATCAATATGTTTAATATTTCATGTTTGGCTTATTAAAATAATATAAAATAAAATAATAATAATAATAAAAAGCAATCAATTTCCCTTAAACAGGATTTCTTCACGATTATTTGTCAAATATTAAAGAAATTAATTTCCAGAAATAATACAATATACACACAACAGCATCAATTTAATACATTTTAAATGCATAACCAGTGAAGTGTTTACTTTGTAAACTATCATTCTACCAATTGATTATCAAAAAAGTGTACTTTTATTTAGAATTTTGCCTTTCCATCACCTTATCACTTAATCTCGTAATTACTTTAGCTCTGATTACTATTACTACTTTTACTGCTACGATTGCTGACTTTGCCCTCACTGTTACTGTAATATTGTTATTACTACTCACACAAAGAGTAAAGTAACACACATTAAATGATGTTCAAATGAAGGTGCCCCCTTTACACTTTAAAAGAGTATAAAAAAATAGAACAAGAAAGCAGGATGGCCTTGAGTAAAGAGCCACACCCCTCCTGCCTCAGCCTCACTGGTGCCTGCCCCCCATCACAGAACAATGCTGGTTGTTGCACTGGACTCAAGCATCGGTTTGACACATCATCCTGTTTTATAGCCACATAAAGTGTCTGTGCCCAATACAGGATGATGTAGCCAGTAACAGAACTTGATGCGTCATCTGACCCAGAAAGCTTTTTGCATCCTTGTAGATGAAAATCTGATGCAAAAGCTTAAAAAAAATCCTTCTAAATACTCTTTTTGAAAAAAAGAGGAAGGGATCAATCAGTGAAATGCAGCAGTCCTATCTTACATCTGGTGCAAAGCAGCGCACAGCACAGCACAGCACTAAGCAACCACGTACCACAAAACAGTGCATAGTACAAAGCAGCACAAAACTCAAAGCAGCACACAACTCTAGGCAACGCACAGCTCGCAGCAGCACACAGCTCAAGGTAGTGTGCACAGCTGAAAGGAGTGCACAGCTCAAGGGAGTGCACATGCAACAGAGGACAGCAGGAATTGCCCGGGTTTTAGCCGAAGTGGTCAGAGCGTCCACCTCCCATGCGGGAGAGCCGTGAATTTGTGTCCTGAGTGGAATGAGTGGGAGGAGTCAACATACACAACAAAATGCAGAGTAAGCCACTAAACGCAGCTCAAAGCAGCACACAGCTCAAGGTAGTGCGCAGCACACAGCTCAGCACAGTGCATAGCACAGCAAGCAAGGCAATGCACGAACCAGTGCGCAAAAGAGTAAGTGCCATGCAAAGCAGTGCACAACATAATGCCAAGCTGCACACAGTGGCGCAGTGCACAGAGTGGGAATGAAATCAATGTGTGAAGCAGTGCACAGTGCAAAGCAGTGCACAGTGCAACATAAAGCAGTACACAGTGCAACACCAATCAGCAGAGAACGCAGCAAACAGTGCAAAGCAGTGCACAGTGCAACCCATAGCAGCACACAGTGCAAAGCAGTGCCCAGTGTGACGCAAAGCAGCGCAAAGAGCAAAACAAAGCAGCACACAGTGCACACAAAGCAGTGCACAGTGCAGCATACAGTGCAAAGCAGTGTGCAGTGCAGTATACAGTACAAAGCAGCGCACAGTGCAAAGTAGCACAAAGTGCAAAAACAAAGCTGTACAACAAAGCCTCCCCAACTGACAGTTGTCATTTCGTGCCTATCTCCCACATTCATGAAATAGCAAGTTTACCTGAGCTCATCTGTGCACCTGTGTGTAATAACATATTCAAACTCAGTGACACTAACTGCTATGTTTTCAGTTCAATCCTGTCTCACCTTCTTGTACACACATGATCTGAAGCGTGCGTGAGCTGCGCACATTCTCACATTCTTTCTTATGTAAATACCAGTTCACGTTGTGGAAGAAAAGTGTACGTGTGGGTTGTGTATGCACACATTATTTATGAATGAAGCCCCTGCTGTGATTTATCCAGCTTAAAAACTAATTGGTGGGATATCTGCACATTAAACACTTCCTCATTGCTGCTGACGCAAAAACTGAACCTTGCACCCCAGCATCCACCTGAAGGCTCTGATTGTATGTCCCAGTCATTGGTGTTTGCGTTACTGTGCAAATAAAACAGTGAAATGCAACAAATTTATTTAATAGCTCTCCAGTTCACAGTACTGTGGATTTCCTTAGGGTTGAACAACAGCATGCACAGGTGTAATCGGATTTCAGTGTGAAACTGCGAGCATGTTTGGTAAACGTGAGCAGACGGACTGGAGACACACACATACAGACATAAAACAAGATGTTTAGGAGGACGTGCACGTCGACAGACTCAACACGAGCTCATTAAAGTGGACAGCAGGCCAATTAGCAGAGAAGCCAGTTTGGCCAATTTAGCAGCTGATGCAGAACCAGTGAGTTTGTGTGTGCACCCATCCATGCAGGCAGGAGCGCACATTTTGTTATAGAAGGGTGAGGCTCTATTTTCGGAGAGGACTGAGGTGCAGAGGAAGCGGCACAAGGTTAGCTGAGATAAGACGACTTCTATGATAAAGGCAGCTTCAGAAATATTTTTTCCATGAGTGGGGAAGAGTTTGAACGGATGGGGGTGGATCAGAGGGGTTTCGGGCGATGTGTGCACGTGTGAATATGAGTTATAGATAACACCAGTGTAATATATATCACCTAATTTACACCAACGTACACTGGAGCCCCTTTGCCTCACCGCGGGCCAATTAGAGGGTTTCATCTGCTGGTATCCGAGAAAAAAAAAACAAAACAGCGTTATCACTCAGCATCAGTGGGAGACGGAGAAAAAAGAACAAATCAAAGAGATGATAATGGGAAGAAATTCTACATGCACATATTTGCATGTATACGAGGTCTATTAGATAATAAACTGACCCTTTTATTTTTATTTTTTTTAACTATATGGATTTGAATGACGTGCGATTACACCAATCATGCTTGAACCCTCATGCGCATGCGTGAGTTTTTTCACGCGTGTCGGTGACGTCATTTCCCTGTGGGCAGGCCTTGAGTGAGATGTGGTTCAGCCCTCTCGGCTGAATTCCTTTGTTTCACACGCTGCTCGAGACGGCGCGCGTTGCTTTATCAAAAATTTTTCTGGATCTGTGAGGAATATCCGAGTGGACACTATTCGAGAAATTAAGCTGGTTTTCAGTGAAAAGTTTAACGGCTGATGAGAGATTATGGGGTGTTTCTGTCGCTGTAAGGACTTTCCACGGAGCGGGACGTCGTGCAGCGCTTCCAGGTGCCATCGTCGGCCTGTTTCGACCTGAAAACATCCTAATTTAAGGCTTAATTCACCCAGGACGTCGTGAGAGAACAGAGAAGATTCGAAGAGGCCGGCATGAGGACTTTATGCGGACATTCCACTGTTTAAGGACATTTTTTAATGAAAGACGTGCGCGCAAATTCGCCGAGTCGTCACGGAAACGACTCGGCGAATTTCTGTGCGCCACGACAGGAAAAACACCTCCGTGTTGAAAACCATTTGTAAAATTCAGGCGGCTTTTGATGGCTTTCAACAAGTTTCCAACGGAGGTGTTTTTCCTGTTGCGACCCCCTGCGGTCGGGTCCGGCCTGACAAGCGACTCTGCCCGCACGTTCTTTCATTACAAAATGTCCGTTAACAATGGAATGTCCGAATAAACTCCTCATGCCGACTTCTTCTGAAAGTTCTCTGTTCTCTGACGACTTACTGGGTCAACAGAGCCTGAAATGTGGAAGTTTTCAACTTGAAACGGCGAGACGCTGCCGCCTCAAAGCGCAGATCGCCGTCAGGCGCCGTGGGCCGTCCTTATGGCGACACTACCAGACCAAAATCTCTCAGCCGTTAAAATTTTTTTTACCATAAACCAGCTGAATTTATCGAATGGTGTCCACTCAGTTGTGCCTTACAGTTTTGAAAAAATTTTTTATCAAACAAAGCAGCAGTCTCTGAGCCATTCCTAAACAATGAAAAAAATTGACGAGAGGGTGGGCGACTCCTCACTCAAAGACTGCCCACAGGCGAATGACGTAACCGACAGGCGGGAAAAAGCTCTCGCATGCCCACGAGGGTTCAAGCATGTCTGATGTAATCACACGTGATTCAAATCCATATGGTTTTTGAAAAAAATAATAAGGTCGAATACTTTTCGTATAATCCACACAGCCTTTTTGTTCTGCTGTCGCTTTCACTGTTTTAGTTTTTTCTCACTGCATTTTTTTCTCCACAAATATGAAAACACATTAGAGCAAGACACAACTGATGAATATTATTTGATGACTGAAAGTTATTATTTCACAATTTCTTTATGGTTTATGAATCAAGTAATCGTTGAATGTAATGTCCAAAAATAATAAAATATGGGCATAAAAAATAAAAAGGCAGAGAGGTATCTTTTAAGGACTTGTTTTGACAATAAATAAATATATAAAAAGGCACAACTTTGAGTTTTTTCCTCAATGAATCAACATCAAACTGCATATTCACAATGTGGAGTTGCGTCAAGAAGGGCATCCGGCATAAAACTTGTTCCAAATCTACGTGACCCCGAGCAAAACGGGAGGATCGAAAATACTTTATTTGTTAAACATCTACACATGTATATTTTTCTTTAATTTAGTTTTAGACATTAACACCTTTTCCAAAGATGTTATATTTTCACTGTTGTATGCCGGCTTGTTTGTCAGTGAGACTTTGCAGAAAGCCTTGATTGATGTTTTAAAGAGTTTGAGATATAATACAAACTAGCCACAGATCAGATACTGATAAAACATAATCCCTGTCATAAATAGCTTATTGCTGACTGCGACAACCAGTCTGTCACTGGTTTGGAGTTTGTTAAAATCCATTCAAAATTGTTTTTTAGCTGGTTTAAAACCCAAGTATTAATTCAAAGTATCTGTAAAACAGCGGCACACTGGACCAGCTCTACACAGTCCATCGGGTGCGCAAGGGTTCATGGGAGTTTGCCCAACCAGTCCACATGTGTTTTGTGGATCTGGAGAAGGCATTCGACCGGTCCCTCGGGGCACCCTGTGGGGAGTGCTCCGGGAGTACGGGGTCCGGCGTCCTTTGCTAAGGGCTATCTGGAACCTGTACGACCGCAGCAGGAGCTTGGTTCGCATTGCCGGTAGTAAGTCAAACCTGTTGCCAGTGCACGTTGGCCTCTGCCAGGGCTGCCATTTGTCACCGGTTCTGTTCATTATTTTTATGGACAGAATTTCCAGGCGCAGCCAGGGTGTAGAGGGGTCTGGTTTGGGAACCACAGAATCTCGTCTCTGCTGTTTGCGGACGATGTGGTTCTGTTGGCTTCGTCAAATTCAGGACCTTCAGCGTGCACTGGGGCGTTTGCAAGCCGAGTGTGAAGCGTCCGGGATGAAAATCAGCACCTCCAAATCCGAGGCCATGGTTCCTCGACCGGAAAAAGGTGCTTTGCCCTCTTCAGATCGGTGGAGTGTCCTTTGCCTCAAGTGGAGAGTTTAAGTATCTCGGGGTCTTGTTCACGAGTGATGGACGGATGGAGCGTGAGATCGATAGACGGATCGGTGCAGGCATCTGCAGTGATGCGGTCGCTGTATCGGACCGTCGTGGTGAAGAGAGAACTGAGTAAGAGGGCAAAGCTCTCGATTTACCAATCGATCTACGTTCTGATCCTCACCTATGGTCATGAGATTTGGCTCATGACCAAAAGAACAGAGATACGCGAGTACAAGCGCGCCGAGATGAGTTTCCTCCGCAGGGTGGGCTGGGCGCTCCCTTAGAGATAGGGTGAGGAGCTCGGTCACTCGGGGAGGAGCTCGGAGTCGAGCCGCTGCTCCTCCACGTCGAAAGGAGTCAGTTGAGGTGGCTTGGGCATCTTTTCCGGATGCCCCCTGGACGCCTCACTGGAGAGGTTTCCGGGCACGTCCCACTGGGAGGAGGCCCCGGGGAAGACTCAGGACACGCTGGAGGGACTACATCTCTCGGCTGGCTTGGGAACACCTTGGGTTCCCCCGGAGGAGCTGGAGGAGGTGTGTGTGGATCGGGAGGTCTGGATGGCTTTGCTTGAGCTGCTGCCCCCGCGACCCGACTCCGGATAAAGCAGAAGAAAATGGATGGATGGATGGATGGATGAAAACACTTCTGTCCTTAGTATGCAGATACATATTAGGCCACGGAAGAACCCATTAAGTTTTGGAGGTGATCCGGATTGTAGATCAAGTGTCACTTTATATAACTTTGAAGGATTACTGTTAGCAGGATTACGTCAAAACTACTGCACAGATTTTGACGAAATTTTCAACACAGATACAAAAATTTTGGAAGTGATCCATATCCGGATCTGGATTATGGATCAAGATTTGTCTTTAAATACACTTTGAAGGTTTATGTCAAAACTACTTCACAGATTCTCACCAAATTCTCACCACAGATACATATTAGGCCATGGAAGACTCCACTGAATTTTAGAGGTGATCCGGATCCAGATCTAGATTCTGCATCAAGATCTCACTTTATATAGGCTTTGAAGGATTACTTCAAAACTGCTTCACGGATTCTCACCAAATTTGCACTACAGGGCATGGAAGACTCCACTGAATTCTGGAGGTGAATCAGATCCTGAAATCTCTGATTGCTCTTGTTACTTTTATTTATTTTTTATTTTTTTTGCATTTTCCATATCATCCCTTATTCTGATTTGGGGTTATACAAAAAACCACTTTGGCGAAAAGGAAAAGTCGTTATTGCATTTGTGTGAACAGTGCAGGCAGCACAGCAGCTTAAATCTTTAGGTTGCTTTTGTATGAAACCATTCACTGGAGCAGCACAAAACCAAATTCCTTGACCAATTTCAATGGAAGCAATTACATACAAAATACCCCAGAGGTAAAGGCATGACATCTATAACCACCTGCTGAGGAAACAAGAAATTCTTGGCATTCACCAGCTTGTATGCAAGGTTAAAAAAAATTCAAAACTAAAACATTCAATCAGACAAAAAAAAAAAGAAAAAAAAAAAAGAGGAATGCATTAAGCAGACGGCAGTTCTTCGATATGAGCTCATGTAGAATGGGTGTTCTTTCTTTTCCCAGCTCGCGGGCAAGCCTCTAACCCTGTTTTATGGTAACGCCCGAAGTGGGGGTGGCAGTGGGGGTTGAGTAAGTGTTCTGGGGTTGGATGGGGTGTCCCACCTCCCGGTCAGGCACACACAAACACACACACATGCACAAAATATATGGAGGGTCAGGGGTCCGATCCTGAAAGAACCTGCTATCCTTTGATCTGCTTTCTCCTCCCCCCCCCCCCGACCCCCTCCTCATCTCTTTGGGGGAGACAGGGACCAGGATTACTCCATGAAGATCTCCCTATCTCCCATTACACATCCACAGGCATGCAGACCGGGTGGAAACATACATGCGTGGTCAGTATCACTGTTCTCCAGACTCTTGTAATCTCTCTGTACCCTCAGGCCTGATTTCCACTATTATATTCTCACCGCTTCACACGAGTATAATCGACTTCTGCGCACATGCACACATGTAATGTGATAGCAGCATTAGCGGTAGAATTGGTAACGATAAGCGTTTTGTATTTACCCTTGAAATGTTTTTGCTAGTGAGGTGGAAAGAGCATGGAATACAAAGCTAATGAATTTTGTAATAATGCAATTAAGAAAACTTGATAGCATAGTTTGGACAAACTAAATAATCTTGTTTATATGTATATAAGTGTCGGATTGAGAGTTTGAGATTTTTAGATCCTGCTCAGTATCTTTTCTGGGCAGAGACCTCAAATGTTGTACCTGGAATTTGTTGGAACCATAGGATTGGTTTGATCATGATCCTGACTATTATCTTTGAGCCTCGATTCAAATGATTAAATTCCTGCAATCATGATTAGTTCAGTTATCAGGATCAAATGGTTGGATCAATACCTTATTCTGGAGATTAGGATCAAAGATGATGGTTGGATCAATACCTTATTTTGGAGATTAGGATCAAAGATGATTTACATGGATCAAAGGTCAGGAGCAAAGTTCAACAATTATGGTCTAAGGTTAGGATCAAAGATGAGTAATCAGGATCAAAGGCCAGGAAATCTGATCACAGCTCAGGATCAAAGATCAGCAACTAAAATCAAAGGTCATGATCAAATGTCAGCAATCAGAATCCAAGTTTAAGCAATTTGGATCAAATCAAATCAATTTTATTTATATAGCACCAAATCACAACAAACAGTTGCCCCAAGGCACTTTATATTGTAAGGCAAAAGCCATACAATAATTACACAAATCAGGATCAAAGGCCAACAATCATATCAAACTTTGGGAGAAAGGATGAAAACTCAGGATGAAAGACAGGTAAATGTTGTAGTTCACAAATAACACATCATTAATTTGCACTCGAATCTGAAATGTGGGGAGCTAATCTCTCCATCACACGTTTGTCAAACCAGCTTTATCAATATGAACATATTCAGAGATTAGACAGCAGTTGAGTCGCGTGAGACAGTCATACAGGGACATTTAAATCTTCTTCCCACCCACTGGGAATAAATAAATGAAACCTGACCTTAAACATGCTAACAGGAATAAAACAGCCTCAAACCTACACTTCAGTTCACAGTGGAACCAAACAGGTTTGGGATGAGAAAATAAAAGCTGGAATTGTTTTGGTGCATTGGTGAATGAATCCTGTGACATGAGGCAGTATGCAGAAGTGCAAAGAGGAAAACAAGTTTTATGTGATTGGACAGTATCAGAAGCAGTGACACTCCTTTAGACTGCTGGAGGGAGAGAGAGAGAGAGAGAGAGAGAGAGAGAGAGACTGATAATGCATGCATGTAGGGGGCATTCACCCCCTGAGGCAACTGTACCAGCGGATATCTTTACAGCACCAATGTGCATGTGGACGCATACAGAAGCAAACACACACACACAACAATGTGGTGAGAGCTGTCAGTCACTACAATATCCGCAAAGAGACCCCCTGGACTGAGAGACAGCTGGTGGACAGAATATAATGTTCAAATATGTCCCCACTGAGAGTGCAGGAAAGTGTGCAGCTCTGCACTACGACTCCTCTCTCTCATTCCCTTTTCTGTACTTTTCCGAGGACAACTCTCTCAATTATTCACCATTTTTTTCTTGCTTGCTCACCATACATCTCCGTCTGTCAATTTAGCTTCTATTTAATGTACGTTAGTGGCACCAAAGCAAATATGAAAGACGAAATGAAAAGGAGTTTATAAGAACTAAAGACTCATGGACATGGATTTTCCACCACAAGAAAAACTTGAAAATTTAAACAATATTTAAACACAACCCTGGTGTAGCACTTGTGCACTGCTTTGTCGTTATGTGTGTTTCTGCCGCATCACTGTGTACTTCTGCGGAATCCACACAGTTTAGGGGGACAACCCTTTGCAGCCCTTGATCTCTGACCTTAATTTTTATCATGCACCCATGCATAAACAGTACACTGCCTGGGATTAAAGGTCAGGGCTAAAAGGTCAAAGTCAAACATCAACTTAAATATTTTGTCAGATTTGGATAATGTTGATGCAAACAGATCACCGTCAACAATCAACATTAAAGGTCACATATCAAAGGAAAGGTTACAAGGTCAAAATACCAAGGATCCTCCCACAAAGGCATACAGTCATCCCATGAGGTCACTCAGTGGTTAGCGTCCAGGTCTCACAACCACGCAGTGAGAAGGGAAGCACCAGGACTTGGACTTGGAGAAGACTCCTGCAAACATATCACTAAACACATTTTTCGCTGACGTTATAAGCTCTTCCCAGGTATGTCTCGATCTCAGAAGCTGAGGATCCAGATACATGACCGTCACTGCAGAGATGCATGAAGGTCTCTACAAGTTCAACACTTTCAGTGCATGTGGGTGAACTTCTGATGGCCGAGTCCAGGAAGTCATCGAAAGCCTGGATCTCAGTCTTTTTTTAAAAGAAGACCACTTTCTGTTTTGATCTGGATTTCCACTCCTCTGCTGTCTAATCAACGTGTGAATAACTAATGAGACATGAAACATCAGAGGTCCAAAAGATTATGAGGTGCCAATCAGCTGCAAAGCTGGAATGCAAGTTCTCTGTTTGAGAGTGTGCGTGTGTGTATTTGTGATTTGTCACACTGAAGCTTGTGTGAAATGAACTGCCGTTGTCTTTTATGGTTTGTTTGTTGCAGTTTTGTGAAATCTGTTGTGTGCTGAAATGTTTGCATGACAGCGCTGTCAACGAGAACGACCACGAACGAGAGCAACCGGGCCAAACGTCAAACGCAAGAAATCCATTTCAGACTTGTGAATGTCAACAAGAACAAAGACACGGTAATACTTGTGTGTGCTCATGACACGGTGGCGTGTGCGCAGAGGAGCGGAGATGTCAACCATCTTCAACTTGTGACCGCACGCCTCTTTTCTTGTCTCTTCGTTTGTGCTAAACAGGCTTATAGGTGACAAAAACGCCCAAAGAATAATTTTTAATTTCCGAGATTCACACAAACACCTTTCCCACAAATAAACACAACAGCACAGAAGAGACAAACTGAAATAGTGTACACAGGTGTCAAAAAGTAAAACAGTTATTATTAATGACACAGATGGGAGGTGTTGATGTCAAACATGGTGCGCTTCAAAAGCTGATTACAGATTTCCCAGATTCAATTACATGTTTCTCCAGATGACATTAGCTTGTTGGAATTTAATTGAATAAAATTGTTTAATACTTCTACTAATGAGACAGCAATGTAGCCACACACGCAGTAATCAGAAACAAGACACATTAATGCTGTGTTTGTGCACGCACACTGAAGTGACTAAATGTCTTATTTCATTTACGACAGATGTGATTTAGTCCATCAGTTTGACTCTACGCTGTCATTTGGAATCATCCTGAGTAACATTTTTATAAAAGTTGAGCTGGTCCTCTTACTAGGTCAGGCCTAAGAGCATTTTTAAATTTAATCCATTCACACTGCCTGTAAAATAACAAATATTTTGAAAAAACAAAACTGAAAGAAAAAAAGGACTTGTTAAAGTAACACCTATATATTAAGAGCCAAGTGGCCTCTGTATGTGTATGTGTGCATGTGAACTAAGCTGGGCAGTGCTGACATTTTCCGTTTGATATGTACACTGAACAAAAATATAAACGCAACACTTTTGTTTTTGCTCCCATTTTTCATGAGCTGAACTGAAAGATCTAAAACATTTTCTGTATACAAAAACAGACCTATTTCTCTCAAATATTGTTCACAAATCTGTCTAAATCTGTTAGTGAGCACTTCTCTTTTGCCAAGACAATCCATCCCACCTCACAGGTGTGGCATATCAAGATGCTGATTAGACAGCATGATTATTGCACAGGTGTGCCTTAGGCTGGCCACAATAAAAGGTCACTCTGAAATATGCGGTTTTGGTGTGACCACCATTTGCCTCACACAGTGCAACACATCTTCACACAGAGTTGATCAGCAGCCAGATGCCATCGAATGTGACCATTTGCCCACTCAAGTCGGTTATGACAACAAACTGCAGTTAGGTCGAGATCCCGATGAGGATGGCGAGCATGCAGATGAGCTTTCCTGAGATGGTTTCTGACAGTTTGTGCAGAAATTCTTTGGTCCTGCAAACTGATTGTTGCAGCAGCTGTCTGGGTGGCTGGTCTCAGACCATCTTGGAGGTGAACATGCTGGATGTGGACGTCCTGGGCTGGTGTGGTTACACGTGGTCTGCGGTTGTGAGGCGGGTTGGACGTACTGCCAAATTCTCTGAAACGCCTTTGGAGATGGCTTATGGTAAAGAAATGAACATTCAATTCACAACCAACAGCTCTGGTGGACATTCTAGCAGTCTGCAGGGCAACTGCATGCTCCCTCAAAACTTGCAGCATCTGTGCCATTGTGCTGTGTTATAAATCTGAACATTTCAGAGTGGCCTTTTATTGTGGGCAGCCTAAGGCACACCTGTCCAATCAATACTCATGCTGTCTAATCAGCATTTTGATATGCCACACCTCTGAGGTGGGATGGATTATCTCTGCAAAGGAGAAGTGCTCACTAACACAGATTTGGAAAGATTTGTGAACAATATTTGAGAGAAATGGTGTTTTGTGTGTATAGAAAATGTTTAAGGTCTTTGAGTTCAGCTCATAAAAAAATGGCAGCAAAAACAAAAGTGTTGTTTTTATATTTTTGTATCGTGTATTTTAGGTCAAGGATGAATGTCGCCAAATCGAGACATTAATAGGACTAACATGTTTGGAGAATTGATTATTTGCATAATTTATTACAACCCTTGACAAATGTCAGCTACTTATTTTTATAAACACTACCCAATCTAGTGCCCGTGGATCTCCACAGGCAATGTGCTAGTTTATGTTACAGCCCTTAAATTAAAGCTGAAATTCTCCACCACAGCCACATCTTGATTGTTTTATTTCAGCTCAGCTGTGACGGTGTACAGAGCTACAATCACAAATGGGCCTGGCTGTAGGAGCCTCATGGTACAGCGGAGATCACACACTCACAAATAAAAAACCACCCACATATATACAATTCGTTGACTCAGCAATGCCACACCTACAGATGCTGTTGCTATGGTTACGCCATACCCCGTATGCCCCAGCTGGCGTTTCCCTCAGGACAAATTGAATGCGGTGCGTGTGTGTGCGTGCATGTGGTGGGTTTGGGGGAGTTAATGTGTCCCATGTGGGCTTTGCTCTGTCATGTGCAGCGAGGTGCACTGAGGAGGAAAACACGGCTGGGTGGGAGCCGTTATCACGGCAGCCTGGGTCAGATTTTGTGTGTCCAGTACCTTCTCCAGAAAGGCTACACGATGTATTCGCCTACGCATGTTTGTTGCTTTGTTTGTTAGCAGGACACTAATATTCTGATTTTTTTCCAACACTCTGACCAGAACAGAAACCACATTTAGCTATGTATGCATTTGTCTTACGAAGAAGAAAGATTCTGTAACATTTCGGTTTTATTTGACTTCCATTTTCAAAAAAATGTTTGAGCCTAATCTAAGTTAGAACGCATAAATTGTGGTGCAGTTCCAGATAGAAGGCTGTAAAGCCAGGACACAATCGGAAATAAAGGTGGAATTATGTCAGTTGGACACATTCTAATCATGTCGGCTCAATGGACACATTAACATCAAGCAAACTCAGTGAAACTCAGATTTTGGCTTGCATACTTACCAAATCAATTAGGAATCGATTTTGCTCATGTATGAAAATTAAAAGGTCTTTTTGTTTGACCAGATCACTCACTGGATGAACTCAATTCTAATTTGGGCAGAATTCCCTTCCAATAAGCATACAGTGCCCTCCAAACGTACTGGGCCCCTTGGTATTTCACATATTTTAATTTGTTTATACTATTTCCAATACAAAAAGTTGTCAGGATCTGCCCCAGCCTGGGGTTCATGTCTGGGTTTTCCCCTTATTTGGTCTAGGCTTCCACTGAGGGTTTTATAGTTTTACTTTTCATATTATTATATGTGGTCATGTGTAAGTCTTGGTTTGGTTTGGTTCGGTTCATTTCTGTACTTTGTGTAATGATTCTGTTACCGGTTTTATTCCGTGCATCATTTATTTATGGTTTAGTCATTCATTGTATATCCAAGTCCCTGGTTTTGATTTGTTCATCATTTATTTCCTATTCTGTCAATAGTTTGTTTTGTCATGTTTAGTGTATTCACTTCCTGTGTCACGTCCTCTCTTTTTAGTTATCACTGGTCTGTCACTCCTCGACTTGCCACCTTAGTTTTAGTTTTGCCCCTCTGTTTTGTTCGTGTTTATTATAGTTAATCAAGCACGTCACATTTTGCACCGTTGGTTTTTCTGTCATTTAATTACCTTGCCCCAGTTCATGCTGCTTTTGCCTTACTGCACTCTCTTGCACTTACCTTTGTCTTCCCTGGTCACGTCCCCTACCAGCACTCTCTGCACACCTGTTCCTCATTTCACACACTGATTCTTCCACTAGTATTTAAGCCCTCACAGTCTCACAGTCCCTCGCCAGATTGTTGCATGTTGCACTTTCCAGCCTCACGCCTTTGTCCTGTTTTGCCTTGTAATATTTCTGACCTTGCCTGTGTTACCGACTTCCGCCTCGTCTTATCCCTGAACTCTGCTCGTTTTTGACTTTGCCTCTGCCTCAGCCTTGTGAACTCCTGTTGCCGTGTATTTGGAACTGTGCTGTTTTTTGGACTTCCGCCTCAGCTTGCTACCTGCCTGTACCTCCACTACGTTGACTGATTTCCTGTGTACCGAACCAATTGCCAGTTTACCAGATAAGTGACTTTTTCCTTACTCCAACACCTGTGTCTGAGTCTGCATTTGCCTCCTACAACTTCAGGGTCCAGCCACCACGAAACCATGACAAAAGTAAATCAGACTTCTCAGTACTAAAATTTCTAAAATTATCTTCCTTAAAACTCAAACTGAAAGCAAATCTGTACAACTTGATATAAAATTAGTTAAAAATATAAAAGCCAAGATGATGGATTGCATAAGTAATAGAATGCTTTGGTATAATTCCTGTAAATAATCACTTTTATTGCAGGTTTTCTTCAGACACGTCAGGAGATGGATACATGAACATTTCCAAGTCACTGAATATGTCTTGGATTTTATTTACATTACTTATGAATAAATACAAACAGTATGACACTCTATGGTAAATCTGCATGGAGTAGATAGTTTTCAAAAACTGAGTGACCTGTGCAAGAGAAGGAGAAGAGTGAGGAAAGACACCAAGACATCCAGACAACCCTGAAGAAGTTACAGGCTTCTCTGGCTGTGATTGGAAAGATTGTGCATTGTGCATGTTTGCATTTTGTATCACCGGCTATAGAGCTTCATGATGAAGTGGTACAGAGGAGATTTTCTTAAAAAGAAGACCTGAAAGTTCAGCTACAATTTGCTAGAAGGTATATCTGAGAGGCATGCCAAGATTTGATGTTTTGGTGAAAGAAAATCCTTCTCTGCTGATGTACTTTTTGAATTTGAAATGACAAAAAAAATTAAAATGTGTGAAATACCAATAGGCCCAGTACTTTTGGAGGGCACTGTATGTGGCAATTGAAACAAAGTATGTGTCGTATTTTCCAGACTATAAGAAACAAGGCGATCAGAGACAGCAGACTTTATCCCATTCATGCAACTTGTGAAATCTAAGAATTATAATGAGATATTCTATCATAATATTCTTACCAACTGTTCAACCTGTCTTTGTGTTTTCTAAACAGTGTCAACTTATTATAATGATATATAACTATTATTATATTATATTATGTATATAACTTATATATATATATATATATATATATATATATATATATATATATATATATATATATGTGTGTGTGTGTGTGTGTGTGTGTGCATGCATGCGTGTGTATGGCTTTATCGTGGAGAAACTGCGGAGAGCTGCCATGGTATGCTTATGTATTTTGGGTAAAGGATGAATGCTGCCAAACAGAACATTGATAGGACTAATATTTTTGGAGAAACTAAAGATTTTAGCTAACAAGCTGTTTTATCTTATTATTTTGGAGCACATAAACCTACAATGATAATCCAGTATTCCATTTTTTTATGTTATGCCATATCTGGGTTTCCTGCCCCTTCACACATAACACGATTGAAGCCTACTGGTGCATGAAGGAGGAACTGCATGTCACTCGTAAAAAATTGGAGCCACCTCAAATGCCTCGTACAGCTGCCACAACCATTTGCGCACACCAGCAGAGAAAAGACAGCGAGTGCCCTGTGAGTGCCCATTCGACCCCCCCCCCCCCCCCCCCCAACCCGAACGGTGTCAGCCAAGTTCCAGGTGCCACATACTAATATCTAACACCGCTGGGCACCTTTAGAAAAAGGCGTGGCTATTTGCGCTCCCGACACGAGACTAGAGTGCAATGACCAGATTCCGAGCTGTTTGTGAAAACAGTGCCCCCAAGTGTGGCCTTTGCCAAGCCACACATGTGGGTGTGACTGTGCCGAACTTCCCCCCAACACATGTGGTGTGCCAGTGTGTCTGCCCCCCTCAACACATGTGGCTTGCATGTGTATCGCACCCCGCACCCCCCTCCCCCACCACAACATATGTGGTGTGCGGGGGGGGGCACACTGCATGACATATTGATAATTATGTACAGACAAGAATCACATGAGGACCGGCCAGCAACATCTGAGTACACACAGCACAGCAAGGCACCTCTCAGCTGATCGCTGGCCAGTCACTGACAGCTGGAATGACGGCTCAGTGCACACAAAGTGTTAAATTAAAACCACAGAGACACCAGTCAGGACAAGTATATAAATAAACACTACAATAACTACATACACAATTACACAACAATTACTAAAATGAATAATCACAGAACAAAGAAAAAGAGAGTGACATTTTGTTCTGTTGGTTGATCAAAAGTGGCTGTGTCTGCATGAGCCATTGCTGTTGAGATCATTGCACCTGGAAGTCACAGCTGGAGAACATGTACTGTGTTTTTGAAGAACATGACCATACAACTCTACACCGTGAGGCACGTGCGTTGCATGCTGTCCTCACGTGGAAATACAAAAAACATATATTGCCTTTCCAATGGACTGGAACGATCGTGTCAGCGCGCACATCAGCAGGGTGTGCCAGGAGAAAAGGGCTGTCTGATTGTACACTCAGCTGGCGATCTGAATGTCACGTCACCCATGTGAGTTATGGTCCCAATGATGCGGTGTATGTCCTTCGGCGCGCCACTCGCTGAACACACGGGGCCGGCTGGACACGTGCATGGGGCCAGCAGATGTGGACATGATAAGAATGTACTGCTTCATTCACGTCATTCCATGACTGTATGTCTATGACCAAGGGTCATATACAGAGGAACAGAAGGATCATACTTGTATTTTCCGCGCCATAAGAGGGATTAAATAGTAGAAACTGCAGTGTTTTGGTTTTTGGTGTATGGTCCCCCTTCCCCCCACAGCAGTGGCACAATGTGGTGCAACATGTTCCAAGTGCTCAGACTGTGTGAAGGAAAACTTCACTGCAGTATCGTGCACGCCTGTCCAACCGTGTGTCCCTCCAGACAGTAGGTGGAATTGTCGCGGTTCCCCATTTTGGTTTTTGTTGGCGGATTATCTTCTAGTTTCTGCTTCTTTTGCCCAACGTCGTGTTATGTGTGAAGGGCCTTAAGTAAATGTATGGAAACTGTGAGGAAAACACTTTTTTCTTGAGAAACAACACAATGAGGTGTCATTTATGTGCAAATTACTGTTTTTACTAGTTTTGTTCTCAGCTTTATCAAAATTTGGGGAGCACGAGTGATTCATCTCCTGATATGGATAATTTTGTTGAAAACTTAATATTGTAAATATGGCAAAACAAGTGCACAAGAAAATGTGTGATAAAGATTTGAGACTGAAACTTTTTTAAGTTTGAAAGACAATAATGCCAGGTAATGTTGGACTGAAGGGTGAATTAGCACAGATATGATTGTTATTCTTTCACAGTCCAGCAAGAACTCAAAGCCACAGACTGAGTTTTAGAACACATGCATGTTGATGCCAACTGGAACAGCTGATCTGACTGTCCGGTTTCTGCAGACCTGGCATCCGCACCGGGGCAGTGAAAGCTCAGAGGAATCACAGACTGGAAACTTTGCAGTTTGATAACTGCATTTCCGCCTGTTTGTGCAGCTCTCAAATTCACTGTGGTGCAATTTAAAGACCACTCAAGCACACACAAGCACATGTGCACACACACACACTCGTCTGACTCATCATATAGCTTTCTACCAGTGGTTTGTGTTGCACAGTCTCCGTGCATGTGAAAGGCAAACAACAAGGTCTTTCTCTGCACCGCATCACTTATCTCATGTCCTGCTGCTCCCTTAATTAGAAGACTTCATTTTCGTTGGGATGAAGAGTCAAGACTAAACTTTATAAGGTCAAGGGTGAGTTAAGACCAAGATGGTTTGCGGTGGTTTTGAATCATATTTGTTAATAGATTACAATTTGTTCATGTAAATGGGGAATCTTCTTCACAGACTAAAGTTAATTATGGAGTTCCACAAGGTTCTGTGCTAGACCAATTTTATTCACTTTATACATGCTTCCCTTAGCCAGTATTATTAGACGGTATGCTTAAATTTTATTGTTACGCAGATGATACCCAGCTTTATCTATCCCATGAAGCCAGAGGACACACACCAATTAGCTAAACTGCAGGATTGTCTTACAGACATAAAGACATGGATGACCTCTAATTTCCTGCTTTTAAACTCAGATAAAACTGAAGTTATTGTACTTGGCCCCACAAATCTTAGAAACATGGTGTCTAACCAGATCCTTACTCTGGATGGCATTACCCTGACCTCTAGTAATACTGTGAGAATCTTGAGTCATTTTTGATCAGGATATGTCATTCAAAGCGCATATTAACAAATATGTAGGACTGCTTTTTTGCATTTACGCATATCTCTAAAATCAGAAAGGTCTTGTCTCAGAGTGATGCTGAAAAACTAATTCATTCATTTATTTCCTCTAGGCTGGACTATTGTAATTCATTATTATCAGGTTGTCCTAAAGTTCCCTAAAAAGCTTCAGTTAATTCAAAATGCTGCAGCTAGAGTACTGACGGGGACTAGAAGGAGAGAGCATATCTCACCCATATTGGCCTCTCTTCATTGGCTTCCTGTTAATTCTAGAATAGAATTTAAAATTCTTCTTCTTACTTATAAGGTTTTGAATAATCAGGTCCCATCTTATCTTAGGGACCTCGTAGTACCATATCACCCCAATAGAGCGCTTCGCTCTCAGACTGCAGGCTTACTTGTAGTTCCTAGGGTTTGTAAGAGTAGATGGGAGGCAGAGCCTTCAGCTTTCAGGCTCCTCTCCTGTGGACCAGCTCCTAATTCAGATCAGGGAGACAGACACCCTCTCTACTTTTAAGATTAGGCTTAAACTTTCCTTTTTGCTAAAGCTTATAGTTAGGGCTGGATCAGGTGACCCTGAACCATCCCTTAGTTATGCTGCTATAGACTAGACTGCTGGGGGGTTCCCATGATGCACTGTTTCTTCTCTTTTTTGCTCTGTATGCACCACTCTGCATTTAATCATTAGTGATCGATCTCTGCTCCCCTCCACAGCATGTCTTTTTCCTGGTTCTCTCCCTCAGCCCCAACCAGTCCCAGCAGAAGACTGCCCCTCCCTGAGCCTGGTTCTGCTGGAGGTTTCTTCTTGTTAAAAGGGAGTTTTTCCTTCCCACTGTAGCCAAGTGCTTGCTCACAGGGGGTCGTTTTGACCGTTGGGGTTTTACATAATTATTGTATGGCCTTGCCTTACAATATAAAGCGCCTTGGGGCAACTGTTTGTTGTGATTTGGCGCTATATAAAAAAATTGATTGATTGATTGAAGATTTAGATATTTTGGAGAAGTTAAAAACTGAATCTTTGGAGGAGGCCAGACCGAATAACAAAAAACAAGTCTATTGAATAGACTTAACGTCAACTCTTTTAATATTCTCAAATGAAATTTGTGTCGGGGAGACTGACTTAGCAGCTCGGTTAGGGTCAACCTGAACAATGCTGTTGGGAAAGTGTAGGTACACGGACCCACAACAGGGGGCGCAAATGAACGGTCAATGGAGTAGGTCAAATAACAACACTTTACTGTTGTGAATGTGCACAACCAATACAACAGATTACAACAATGGTCAAAAGTCAATTCACAAAGATGTCGTGTGGGCAGGCTCGAAGATAGGGGACGTCTGTCCAAGGCAGAACCGGAACCACACGATTTCCTCCGCCACCAGACCCCGGGAATACTGGAGCCGCCAAGTCCCGAACTCCCAGGTGGCCACTGCCTCCGCGTGTCGGACCTGGTACTGCTGGCGAGGAACAACAAACAATTAAATGTGGGCGCGTTTGCACCCAGCACTCCACACGGCAGGCAAACTACCTCCACCTCTCGTTGGATAAGGAGTCCACACTAACAATGCACTAGTCACAAGAAATACTGTCAAAACAGTCAGCTGAGGTACGTTACCTTCCAGGTAGAACGATATCTCGGCAAAGAGGTGGAGACGTCATCCTGCTGATATACTCCTGCCGATCAGATGATTGGTAACAGCTGTTGCAGGTGATGCGTGACAGCTGTCACCCTGGCGCGGCTGCGCCCTCTGGTGCCTGGAGCCCGCACTCCAGACAGGGCGCCCTCTGGTGGTGGGCCAGCAGTACCTCCTCTTCTGGCGGCCCACACAACACAATTGCAGGAGGTTAAAAAGTCAAAATAAAAAGGGGGAAAAAGTATACCAAAACTCATATGTAAAAACACAAAAGTTCCTGACATAGATACTGAGCTCTTCTGTCAGCTCACATTGGAGTGTGTTAATATGACAACAGTACTTGTTCTTATTATATTTAATTGATTTGTATACTTAGTCTCAGCGGTTATGTGCACTGGTTTCCAGTGCAGGAAGTTCCTGGTTCAAGACCACCACTATCTGTTCTCTATGTATTATGGAGTTGTGTCAGGAAGGGCATCTGGTGTAAAATCTGTGCCAAATCAACATGTAGATCCAACTCGGCTCCGCTGTGGAACCCTGAGTGAAAACAAGCGGAAGGGATCAAGTAAAATTGCTTTCAATTCTGAAATGCGACTACTAAGTAAGTGAAAAAGCTAGTATAGAGACCAAGGCCAAAGACGAGTAGTTCAAAACCACATTATTACTAAAAATATGTTTTATTTTTATTTGACAGAGCTGTCAGGGACGACGGTGTCTATGCTTTCTCTTTGAGATCAGCATCATGACCGAGCATGGCAGAGTTTGCGTGATTTCCTCTTCCCGCATACTCTTAACTGACTTTCCATCCGTTGGAGATCCGGGCTCCAGCCCCCCCACTCCCAGCCTTACAGGACAAGTAGAAGATAACAGAGGGACGGAGCCATGCTGTCAAATCACCTCCTGTCTTTATGCTCCTCGATCACCCACTCAAATGCTGCTTTATCTATTTTCATGCGAGCATTCGTCTCAATTGCTCCTTCAATCATCCATCTGCCGCTAATTCGTCTCTCCCTCCTCCTCCTCCTCTCTAAGCCACATTTCATATTTTTCTGGGTGTGTAGTCGTTTGAATGTGTTGTGTGTTGACACCATTTGACAGCAGAAGCATCAGAACGTGTTTGTGTGGTATGGGTGGGGAGTGGGGGGTTAAAGGTGAAGCAGAGAGGAGAATTGTGCACAAAAAACGTGCAATGCAGGCCATCCTGCACATTAACTGTAGCAGGTGTCATCTTTAAAAGCACAGTATACAGGATAGTAGCGCTCAACTGAGTGCGCATGTGCTTTACTCGTGGTTCCATCCTGACAAAACGCTTCATCCGTTCATCATTCATTCATTCGTTTGTCATCACTCCGAGGCACTTTTACCCCAAAGCTTCAACAGCCGGTCGTAGCCTATTTAAGCAGAATTTCACTTTGAGTGAAGAACATTGACGTTCGGTCTTGATCTCACAGGAGTGTTAGTGTCTATGACAACCAGGACCAGCTGGGGCAGATGAAAGACCGCTTCAGGCACTTTATTCACCAGGCTGCAATACACACAGAACCTCTCTTTCCCTCTCCATATTCTCTCTCTCTCTCTCTCTCAGCTCCATATTGGTCAAAACGGAGGTTTGGAGCATCATAAACGTCAGCAAACTGGGAAAATATTTGAAAACATGACCCGTTGTGTTAATTATTCCATGTTAGAGCTGCGTGCACTCCAAAATAATGAACACTTTGCCTGGCTCACTCTCAGTTTTTCTTCAGTGAGGCAGAAAACCACACACACACACACACACACACACACACACACACCACACACACACACACACACACCACACACACACACACACACACAGGCCTGCACCTCTTCTCTATTCTGGCTTATTAATGAGCAATTTGCAGGCTTTGGGGAGGTTAAAGGTCACATCACTGATGGATGGAGGTCTAAGGACTCATCAGCACTAATGCCACATGCACACATGTATAAACTGCGCATGCACAGACACATGCACTTTCATATCAAAGCGCTTCCAACCGTACACAAACATCCATTCATTGCTCGCCATTTAACTCCAAGCTGGTACCATTACAGCCCATAGCAGTGCCATTTATCTTTACAGTGACAGGCGTGAAAGTAACGCCACAAACCCACAATGCAATTCTTCAGTGCAATCAAAAAGAAAAAGGACTAAAATAAAAGAAACAGCAGCTGAAGGACAGGCACCTTTAGATGGGGGGGTTGAAGAGAGTTGGCGATCGCTGCTTGTAATGAAAACAGAATCCTAATCAAATCAAATCAATTTTATTTATATAGCGCCAAATCACAACAAACAGTTGCCCCAAGGCGCTTTATATTGTAAGGCAAAGCCATACAATAATTACGTAAAAACCCCAACGGTCAAAACGACCCCCTGTGAGCAAGCACTTGGCAACAGTGGTGTTATGTGTCGGACGCAGCCCGGCGAACCGACCAGCGTTTGAAGGACCCAGTATAAAATAAGCGAGCACGGTACAAGGATAACAGAGTTTAATAAACATAACAGTGATGTGAAAAAATACAAACCAAATAAGTGCGCGGTCTGGCGTGGCGGATTTGCAGTGTGCTCCCAGCAGCACAAAACGGTCCGGAGCCAGAACCAGTTCGGACCCAAGGACCCCCGCCGACACCCGCAGGTGGCCGCGACAAACCGAGTCTGTGAAAAGAAGAAATCATCATGTGAGTCCACACTCTACACACAGAGGGACCGCTCAAAGGTGTACAAACAGCAAAACACTTCCTGGCTTAATTGCAAATCAGCTTCCCACCCTGCAGGCATAGAACACCCTGTTCACAAAACTCCACTGCAGTGGAAGCTGATTTAAACGACCAACATACAGCTCAATATAATAAGGTGTGAGGGACACCACATTACTGACTGTATAAATGTTAGTCACAAATCTAACGTACCTCAGGAAGTGTGCTGACGAGCGTGAGACCTCACCCCCTCCTCTTTCACAGACCATGCATCAAACCTGGACGTTCTCTGCATCCACTGATGATGAGATGGCTCTTGAGACGACGATCTCACCCGTCTGGTCACAAGGTCGAGTCTCTGGCAAATACACACTGTGTACTCCAGTCTCAAATGCCACCATGCTCCAATCCATGTAGATGCACCACAGCTGTGAGTCCTGACGAGCCGCAGGTGATCAGCCTCAGGTGATCAGGGTGAGGTCCTGATAAACTCAGCTACACAGCCACTCAGTCCCAAAGCAAGCCACCTGGAAGGAAAAACAAAAGACAGGACAGAAAACAAGAAACAAAAGGCAGCCAGGCCCCCCCAGCCACACAACAAGTGGGAAGGAAAAACTCCCTTTTAACAGGAAGAAACCTCCAGCAGAACCAGGCTCAGGGAGGGGCAGTCTTCTGCTGGGACCTGGGAATCCTCTCATTGACTCCTGAGTTCAAGATGAATGTTAGAATAGAAAGGAAATTATCTACTCGTCACTACTTTCTTGGGATGCAAAGCAAAAGATGACACGGAGGGTCATTACTCTGGCAATAATGAAGTAATTGAAATAACGGCGCAGACATTCATTCACAAGAAAAATGTGCAGATTATTACTTATCTAGGAACAAAGCAGCACCTAAGCTGCTGCAGAACGTCCATGGTACCCAAACATATGGTGACAAAGCATCTTATAATAAATCAGTGAGTGACAGAGCATTAATCAGCTTTGTACATAGCAAAGACACAGGGTGCAAGCAAACACGCACAGACGCACAGTTTGGACATATTTGTATAAAATTAGGAAACACAATACTGACATGGTGTGTAACTAGACAGCAGAATTTAGACAGTGACACAATTTTGCAATTTTGCCTCCGTGTGACAGCGGTGAATGACTTGGCGTCAACACATGTTACACGGAGACTAAGATGAGAGCATCACTGCGTTGTGAAGATTTTTTTTGCATTGTGCTATGATTTTTTGGCTGCGTGCCACATTTTTGACACAGGTAATTCAGATCCCAGCAGCACGAGAAGGACAAGAGGACACCCATGATTCACCTGGCTATGAAAATAGGTGGTTTCTTTTAAAAGGTGAGAATGGACCAGCTGTCTACTTGGGCGATTGCCACGCAGGATTAAAGGTGTTTCTGTAGCGTGATGGCATCAGCACATGCTCCCATACCTACCTAACATCATCACAAGGGACAATCAAGATGTGATTACATGTATTTAGCTTTATTCAAGGGGCTGAACAAAAGTATTGTATTAACCACTTAGAAATGACAGCCATTTCTGAGAGGGACATCAGCAGATGAGGATTTGGACTACCATATATATAACCTGGTTCAATTCTCATCTTCAACCGATTATTCCAGTTAAGGGTTTGCGGGGGCTGGAGCCTATCCCAGCAGTCATAGGACGTGAGGCAGGGTACACCATGGACATGATGCCAGTCTCTCACAAGGCCACATATAGACAAACAAACTGATTCACACCCACACGCATATCTATGGACAATTTAAAGTTTCCAATCCACCTTAAATTACATGTCTTTGATGTGGGAGAAGCCGGAGCACCCAGAGAGAACCCAAGCAAACACGGGGAGAACATGGAAACTCCACACAGAAGGCTACGGGTGGAAATCAATCTCATAACCCTCCTTGTTGTTAGGCAACTGCTAACCACTAAGCCACTGTGCTGCCCCATTTACATCAATCATTAGGAAAGTCAGATAGTATACTGTACGGTAAACCTGTCAAGAGCAGGTCATTCTCAGTGGTGGGCACAGTTCCGAAAACCCGCTAACCGCTAATTATCAAAGATAATGTTTCAGTAGCAGATTAGCTTTCCAAAAAATGCAAGTAGATGGCAGTGTGAGCAGCCACACATTTGCTAAAAGTGATGAAGGGCTTAAACTGTTGTGTGGGCCACCAGAAGAGGAGGTACTACTGGCCCACCACCAGAGGGCGCCCTGTCTGAAGTGTGGGCTTCAGGCACGAGGGGGCGCTGCCGCTTACAGGAACGCCGAGGTGACAGCTGTCACTCACAACTATGACAGCTGTACCGATCATCTGCACTTCACCCCGGATAAAAGCAGGATGACACCTCCACCACGTTGCCGAGATATCGTACTTCTTTGAGGTAACTTTCTCTGCCTGCGTATTGTACTAAGTGATTTCAAGAGGTACTTTGTTGCAGCTGGCTACCCAGAGGACCGGCGTGGGACGCGACTGTTTCGTCTACTTCCACCAGATAAGTGGTTTACTCAGACGCTGCACGAGTGTGTTTAGAGGTGGAGGTGGAATTCCCACCGTTGTTGTTACGGGGTGTACACACCCCACACTTGACTGTCTTTGCTCTTCGCCAGCAGTACCAGATCCGACACGCTGAGACGGTGGCCACCTGGGGACTCGGGACCTTGTGGCTCCAGTATCCTTCGGGTTCTGTGGCGGTGGAAATCGTGTGGTTCCGGTTCTTCTCCAGACGGACGTATCCTATCGTCGAGCCTGCCCACACGACACCTTTTCCATTGACTTGTAGTTATTCTATAATCTGCTGTGTGTGGTTGTGACATTCACAACAGTAAAGTGTTCAAATTTACTCCCTCTATTGTCCGTTCATTACGCCCCCCCTGTTGTGGGTCCGTGTCACTACACCTTCCCAACATAAACAGATTTTCAGGTTTTAAATTGCCTTTTTATTAACAATGAAAAAAAAAAGACATATTACAAATACAGATTTATTTGTAAAACCCACCACACGTTTCAGTAACTGTGTGTTATACCGACCAGCCAACCACTAACGTCAGGAAACTAATGTACCCATAATGCAATGTGACGTGTGTCTAAACGTTAAAATCTTTAAAATTAGTGCATTACTTTAAAAACTACAACATATAGCTGATATCTTGACTTCGTAAAACAACAGACGTGATGTTAATTTCAATAACTTTTCCGCAATTAGTTTGTTTAAAATTATAACCATAATTCAAACCTGTCTGCCTGTGCAAGACATCAATGAAATGACTGGCAGCTATGTATGGTGTGAAGAGAAATTATCTTTTTTTTCCCCCTCTCTCCTTTGATCACTGAATCTCTTTTGTCGAGAGAAGGCCAATCTGAGACAGAAGCACTGACTCATTATGTCAGTAGCTGCCATGTTCTGAAATCAATACTGAACGCTATCAGTTTAGCTTTTATCTGTAACTTTCGCTAAATTTTTTAGGGAATTATCAGTTCAGCTTTATAAAAGTTAACTTTTCAGTTAGTGGATTAACGGTTATCAAAGCTAACTTTTTGGTTAGCTGTGGCCACCAGTGGTCATTTTCAAAAACTGAGTGGCTATGTAAGAAGGACACTAGTGAGGAAAGGACCTAGACAACCACACAACTCTGAAAGGGTTACAGACTAGTTCTTAATGCACCTTTTTGATCATGATTTATCCCGATGTCACAATGTTTTTAAGCATGTTTAAAACTTTCCTGATTGCTTACTGGGTTTTATAACAGTACTTTACCACTGATTACACCTGATTTCAGGTGACTTATTTTTTATTTTTACCAAATTTTAAAGAATCGGGTCTCACAAAACTGGTAAAGGGAGACTTTCTTGAGCAAGAAATTCTGTTCTCTGAGCAAACCACAAATCTACCGATCTTGTTGCTTGACATGAAAATTGATTGAAATTCTCCCCAAAAAGGCCAATGTTGACATGTCCAAAGGGAGCAGGAGAGTGACGACAATCTTCTGTCAATGTGAACAATACGGTTTCGAGGCATCTTCAGCTTGATTTACATTGCCATTATAGGAAAGCAAGAAACTCCTCTTTAATTCACTATACTCTTACTTTCTCTACCTCCACCTCTCCTTTACACCATTTTTTTGTCCACATCAGCCTAAGCAGAGCTACAGAAAGAATGCACGCCCTACAGCTCCGCTTCCATTGGCTACAATGATGTCATCTTTTCCTGCAGGTGAGCCGTGAGCCGTCCAATTGGCTGGTTGAGGCAGACAGTCGGAGAGCACCGCTGAGGTATCCTTCCATTCATACGGAGACGCAATGGAGTGTGCATGTGAGTGCGAGTGTGACCACTCCCCACCGAGGCGTACAGGCAGAGCCATTAGGGTCGCGTCCATCATTCAGAAACGCCATCTGCAGGGACGCTCCCTAATGGATGCAGTCTCACAGGAATTTCACTCACCCGCGCACAAATGCCACTGTCAAATATGCAGTAATCAGCATGCACACATGCACACATACACACACAGTTGATGGGGGCTGGGATGGTTGAGATGGGTGTTGTCTCCTTGTTGTTACTGTTGTCATGGTGATGCAAATGGTGCTTTTACTGTTGGCTGGGACCACTTTTGTAATAAAAACACTACACACAGTCGCACTTCATGTCACCGGTGTAACTTGCTTTAAGTGCAACAAAATTAGGAAAAGTGTGCATGAGTGTAAATGCTCTCACGGGAAAGAGCAGCAAATGTGGGTCTTCTAAGAGATGCTCAGGGAAATTAGCTCGTGATAGGCCGATACGAGTGCTGCTTCTTCATCTCCTTCCTCCTCCCTTCCCCCTCTTGCAATCTACCCCCTCCACCCTCACCCCAACTCCCTTTTTAGAGTATGATTTCATTTCTGGACTTGCATTATCAATAATGCTTTGTTCTCCTTACCTCAGTTCTGAGGTCATTTGGAATTGCGTCATTGGAAACCGCTTGTGGTTCAGCATTAGATAAGTGGGAAACAACACTGATGCCTCCAAGAGGGCTTATGTTTTGTTTACTCTGCCCTCAAATCCATGAAAAAATATCCAGTGTTAACACTGGATAGCTTGTATCGATGCCGATAATGAGGGATACAAGCCCTTGACCAGAGGATTTCTGATTTCCTACCTCAGTTATCGGAATATTCAGTGGAGCCATGCATTGTCACATCCACCACCCTACGAAAGTCTCTTGGGTCCTGTAGGCAAACATCCAGGCAGATCAGTGGGCCGTCTCTACGCCCTGAAATCTGCTGAAGGCAAGTGTTATGTGTGCATCCCCATGGCCTTTTCCAGTTACTGCTGGTCATTAACACCAACACACCTGCACACTGGGTCATGCACCACATGGCCAAAGTGTCACAGCTGATGTTCTCTCACAGTGCAAGCAGTATGTCTCATTTGGGTCTTCATAATTAACTACCCCCTTGGCACAAAGTCATTCCAGGGGTACACAACAATTCTCCAGTGAGACCCATTAACAAAGAGATCCAGGTTTTATATATCTATATGGCTGTGTTATACAGACAGAAATTCAGAAGCATATACTGAAGCCAGCTCATTAGCAACTTGTACACAAAGCCCAGAGTTTTAAGGCCTATTCTCACTCTCACAGATCATCCCCGAAGGTTAAGGTCTGAAATATTATCTATAGCTTATGAAATCTTATAGGGTCTTAAAGGGCATCTGTAATGTCAGGATTTTCAAGATGTTCAGAAATGTCTTTTAGTCGTTGTGAATGTTGACATACTTTGGTAATCCCTTGCATTTGTGTGAAGCCCCTAATAGTGTTATACATTTTGTGATATCACTGGGAGGTCTTCCAGAAGCTTTTGCTAAAGTTATACTACAGGCATGCTACAGTACATTTTACACATTGTATCATACAAGTTAAGCTTGTCACAGCATCAAACTGCTCACTCGATCCCATTTGTGGGCAACCGTGACTGTCACATGTCAGTTTGTCATGGTTGAGTAAACTGATGGGGTTACAGATAACCCCCGTCGGAAAGAAAGAATCACAGTTAGATAATAAAAGTAATAGGCTATGAAGGAATGGAGAACTCCAAAAGTAATGTGATTGGTATCATACCCTGGCGCGCCCCATAAGTAGTATGGGTACAAAAGGTTGACACAGTTACTAAATACAGCTGATTGCAAAAACAGTGGGACTGGTGTTTTACCCTGGAGTACCCCACAAGTAATACTGGTCGGTAAGGTTAGACCTTACTTGTGTGAAGCACCTTGAGCCAACTTTGTTGTGATTTGGCCCTATATAACTGAAAATAAATGAAAATGAAAAGTTGGTACAAAAATTCAACACAGTTACCAAATACAGCTGTAAAGTATCTACTGAAAAGGATGAGGAAAACAAGAGTAAACTGGACCTAAGACTCATGTCCTGTACTTCAGTCTGTGGATCAGAATTGCCTGGCCTAGCATTTCAGGTCAGGTCAGCTTGGTGGCAGAACGGGTAGCTGAGTGGAAAAGGAGCTGGCCTGCCAATATCTAGACCTGGTTTAGAATCCCACTTGTCCAACCTGTCTGTGTCCTTGGACAGGACACTTAATCAACATTGTCTCTGTCCACCCAGCTGTAAAATGGATACCGGCCTCGGCTGGGGAACTAACCTGTGTCAGACTGCCATCCCGTCCACAGAGAGCCATAGACTCTCATCCGCTTGACGCTACGGAAGACGAAGATATATGACTTATAGCTTGGGGTGACACACTGCAGCATCCACCACATAATCTCTCAAATTCTGCATTATGGTACTACAGAAAAAGGAGGCAATTTCCATTTTGCTGCCAGAGAACATCATTCCTGAGCTGTAACAGACTTTTGAATCCGGATAAGAATTTGTCAAAACTCTCGTCATGAGCAAGGAATGATTCGAATGTTGTACGAGGGTAGGCTGAAAAGTTCTAAGGCTCACTATAATGCAGTTAATGCATTACTGCTTCATGGGGAGCCTTAGAACTTTTCAGCCTACCCTTGTATAGCTACTTTTCAAGAGCTTTAGACATAAATTGGGAGTATGCCATTTGGTTTGAAATATTAGGAAGCCAGCTCCAGATATGAATTTTATTTATTAAGTTGTTGATAAAAACATATAAAAAGTTCATAAACATAACATGTTCATAAAAAGTAACGTTTTTTGTTTTCACTGACTGCAGCCAGAACTTTATGACCTAAATAACACTGAACATGCACACATACAACCCTAATTCCAATGAAGTTGGGACGTTGTGTAAGCCTACCCTCATAAATAAAAACAGAATACAATGATTTGCAAATCCTCTTCAACCTATATTCAAAGGAATACACCACAAAGACAAGATATGTAATGTTCAAACTGATAAACTTTATTGTTTTTGTGCAAATATTTGCTCATTTTGAAATGGATGCCTGCAACACATTTCAAAAAGCTGGGACAGTGGTATGTTTACCACTGTGTTACATCACTTTTCCTTCTAACAACACTCAATAAGTGTTTGGGAACTGAGGACATTAATTGTTGAAGCTTTGTAGGTTGAATTCTTTCCCATTCTTGTTTGATGTATGACTTCAGGTGTTCAACAGTCCGGGGTCTCCACTGTCGTATTTTGCACTTCATAATGCGCCACACATTTTCAATGGGCGTCAGGTCTGAACTGCAGGCAGGCCAGTCCAGTACTCGCACTCTTTTACTATGAAGCCACGCTGTTGTAACACGTGCAGAATGTGGCTTGGCATTGTCTTGCTGAAATAAGCAGGGATGTCCCTGAAAAAGACGTTGCTTGGATGGCAACATGTGTTGCTCCAAAACCTGGATGTACCTTTCAGCATTGATGGTGCCATCACAGATGTGTAAGTTGCCCATGTCATGGGCACTAACACCCTCATACCATCACAGATGCTGGCTTTTGAACTTTGCGCTGGTAACAATCTGGATGGTCGTTTTCCTTTTTTGTCCAGAGGACACAACATCCATGATTTCTAAAAACAATTTAAAATGTGGACTCATCAGACCACAGCACACTGTTGCACTTTGCGTCTGTCCATTTCAAATGAGCTCGGGCCCAGAGAAGGCGGCAGCATTTCTGGATGTTGTTGATGTATGGCTTTCACTTTGCATGGTAGAGTTTTAACTTGCACTTGTAGATGTAGCGACGAACTGTGCTAACTGACAATGGTTTTCTGAAGTGTTCCTGAGCCCAAGCGGTAAGATCCTTTACGCAATGATGTCGGTTTTTAATGCAGTGTCGCCTGAGGGATTGAAAGTCACGAGTATGCAATGTTGGTTTTCGGCCTTGCCGCTTACATGTTGAAAGTTCACCAGATTCTCTGAATTTTCTGATTATATTATGGACTGTATATGATGGAATCCCAAAATTCCTTGCAATTGAACATTAAGAAACATTGTTCTTTAAACTGTTGGTCTATTTTTCATGCAGTTGTTCACAAAGTGGAGAGCCTCACCCCATCTTTGCTTGTGAACGGTTGATAGTTTTGGGGATGCTATTTTTATTCCCAATCATGAGTGTTCCCAGTTCCCAAACACTTATTGAGTGTTGTTAGAAGGAAAAGTAATGTAACACAGTGGTAAACATACCACTGTCCCAGCTTTTTTGAAATGTGTTGCAGGCATCCATTTCAAAATGAGCAAATATTTGCACAAAACAATAAAGTTTATCAATCTGAACATTAAATATCTTGTCTTTGTGGTGTATTCAATTGAATATAGGTTGAAGAAGATTTGCAATTCATTGTATTCTGTTTTTATTTCATTTTACACAATGTCCTAACGTCACTGGAATTGGGGTTGTACAACATACAGATGTCCAGAAAGAAAGAATAAAAACAACTTCACCAAGTGAGTCATACTTTTTGCTTTTCTTACACAATAATTTTCTACACTTGTGACGCCAGAGTGTCTTGCATTTTCTCTGCCCACACAAGTTTGCCTAAAACCCGATAATTATATGCATGCATGGATGACGCACAATGAAAAAATTGTGTCCACACTAATTTTATCTCATTAGTAGACGTATTAATCTTTGGAATTTAATCACACAGAGTAAACCTTATTTCAGTCTGATTAAATGTGTCTCTAATCAGTGTATGTAATGTATATTGTTTTTTACTTGGCTTCAACACCCCATTTGGTTTCAATCCTAACTAAAATGTTATTAGCAATGAATTGTCTTCTCTGTGCACACTTTGTGTATAACTTACATATCTGCATATCTAGATAATGATTTGTTTCACAGTGTAATCTTCACGTGCCTTAACTAAAGCACTCCCTCTGCTGAATCACCTCTAAATTATTTACACATTATTCACTTGTGTTTTTTAGGAATCCGCTAGCTTAGCACAGCTACTAGCTCTTAGCCGGTTTAGCATGGTGGCTTCTCCTGTCTCTCCTGCACTTTTCTGCTCTGGGTGTGAAATATTTAGTCATTCCTCGGCCTCCTTTATCAGTAATGGTACTTGTAATAAGTGTAGCTTATTCGTAGCTTTGAAGGCCAGGCTGGGCGAATTGGAGACTCGGCTCCGCACCTTGGAAAATCCTACAGCTAGCCAGGCCCCTGTAGTCGGTGCGGACCAAGGTAGCTTAGCCGCCGTTAGTTCCCCTCCGGCAGATCCCGAGCAGCCGGGAAAGCAGGCCGACTAGGTGACTGTGAGGAGGAAGCGTAGCCCTAAACAGAAGCCCCGTGTACACCCGCCAACCCGTTCACATTTCTAACCGTTTTTCCCCACTCGGCGACACACCCGCCGAGGATCAAACTCTGGTTATTGGCGACTCTGTTTTGAGAAATGTGAAGTTAGCGACACCAGCAACCATAGTCAATTGTCTTCCGGGGGCCAGAGCAGGCGACAGCGAAGGAAATTTGAAACTGCTGGCTAAGGCTAAGCGTAAATTTGGTAAGATTGTAATTCACGTCGGCAGTAATGACACCCAGTTACGCCAATCGAGTCACTAAAATTAACATTGAATCGGTGTGTAACTTTGCAAAAACAATGTCGGACTCTGTAGTTTTCTCTGGGCCCCTCCCCAATCGGACCGGGAGTGACATGTTTAGCCGCATGTTCTCCTGAATTGCTGGCTGTATGAGTGCTGTCCAAAAAATGAGGTGGGCTTCATAGATAATTGGCAAAGCTTCTGGGGAAACCTGGTCTTGTTAGGAGAGACGGCATCCATCCCACTTGGATGGAGCAGCTCTCATTTCTAGGGTTGAGACCAGGAAGCAGAGTTGTAGTCTTACACACCTCTCTGCAGCTTCTCTCCCCCTGCCATCCCCTCATTACCCCATCCCTGTAGAGACGGTGCCTGCTCCCAGACCAATAACCAGTAAAAATCTAGTTAAGCATAAAAATTCAAAAAGAAAAAATAATATAGCACCTTCAACTGCACCACAGACTAAAACAGTTAAATGTGGTCTATTAAACATTAGATCTCTCTCTTCTAAGTCCCTGTAGTAAATGATATAATAATGGATCAACATATTTATTTATTCTGCCTTACAGAAACCTGGTTACAGCAGGATGAATATGTTAGTTTAAATGAGTCAACACCCCCGAGTCACACTAACTGCCAGAACGCTAGTAGCACGGGCCGAGGGGGAGGATTAGCAGCAATCTTCCATTCCAGCTTATTAATTAATCAAAAACCCAGACAGAGCTTTAATTCATTTGAAAGCTTGACTCTTAGTCTTGTCCATCCAAATTGGAAGTCCCAAAAACAGTTTTATTTGTTATATCTATCGTCCTCCTGGTCGTTACTGTGAGTTTCTCTGAATTTTCAGACCTTTTGTCTGACTTAGTGCTTGGCTCAGATAAGATAATTATAGTGGGCGATTTTAACATCCACACAGATGCTGAGAATGACAGCCTCAACACTGCATTTAATCTATTATTAGACTCAATTGGCTTTGCTCAAAATGTAAATGAGTCCACCCACCACTTTAATCATATCTTAGATCTTGTTCTGACTTATGGTATGGAAATTGAAGACTTAACAGTATTCCCTGAAAACTCCCTTCTGTCTGATCATTTCTTAATAACATTTACATTTACTCTGATGGACTACCCAGCAGTGGGGAATAAGTTTCATTACACTAGAAGTCTTCAGAAAGCGCTGTAACTAGGTTTAAGGATATGATTCCTTCTTTATGTTCTCTAATGCCATATACCAACACAGGGCAGAGTAGCTACCTAAACTCTGTAGTGAGATAGAGTATTTCGTCAATAGTTTTACATCCTCATTGAAGACAACTTTGGATGCGTAGCTCCTCTGAAAAAGAGAGCCTTAAATCAGAAGTGCCTGACTCCGTGGTATAACTCACAAACTCACAGCTTAAAGCAGATAACCCGTAAGTTGGAGAGGAAATGGCGTCTCACTAATTTAGAAGATCTTCACTTAGCCTGGAAAAAGAGTCTGTTGCTCTATAAAAAGCCCTCCGTAAAGCTAGGACATCTTACTACTCATCACTAATTGAAGAAAATAAGAACAACCCCAGGTTTCTTTTCAGCACTGTAGCCAGGCTGACAAAGAGTCAGAGCTCTATTGAGCCGAGTATTCCTTTAACTTTAACTAGTAATGACTTCATGACTTTCTTTGCTAATAAAATTTAACTATTAGAGAAAAAATTACTCATAACCATCCCAAAGAGTATCGTTATCTTTGGCTGCTTTCAGTGATGCCGGTATTTGGTTAGACTCTTCTCTCCGATTGTTCTGAGTTATTTTCATTAGTTACTTCATCCAAACCATCAACATGTCTATTAGACCCATTCCTACCAGGCTGCTCAAGGAAGCCCTACCATTATTTAATGCCTTCGCTCTTAATATGATCAATCTATCTTTATTAGTTGGCTATGTACCACAGGCTTTTTAAGGGTGGCAGTAATTAAACCATTACTTAAAAGCCATCACTTGACCCAGCTATCTTAGCTAATTATAGGCCAATCTCCAACTTCCTTTTCTCTTCAAAAATCTTGAAAGGGTAGTTGTTAAAACAGCTAACTGATCATCTGCAGAGGAATGGTCTATTTGAAGAGTTTTCAGTCAGGTTTTAGAATTCATCATAGTACAGAAACAGCATTAGTGAAGGTTACAAATGATCTTCTCTATGGCCTCGGACAGTGGACTCATCTCTGTGCTTGTTCTGTTAGACCTCAGTGCTGCTTTTGCTACTGTTGACCATAAAATTTTATTACAGAGATTAGAGCATGCCATAGGTATTAAAGGCACTGCACTGCGGTGGTTTGAATCATATTTGTCTATAATAGATTACAATTTGTTCATGTAAATGGGGAATCTTCTTCACAGACTAAAGTTAATTATGGAGTTCCACAAGGTTCTGTGCTAGGACCAATTTTATTCACTTTATACATGCTTCCCTTAGGCAGTATTATTAGACGGTATTGCTTAAATTTCATTGTTACGCAGATGATACCCAGCTTATCTATCCCTGAAGCCAGAGGACACACACCAATTAGCTAAACTGCAGGATTGTCTTACAGACATAAAGACAGGATGACCTCTAATTTCCTGCTTTTAAACTCAGATAAAACTGAAGTTATTGTACTTGGCCCCACAAATCTTAGAAACATGGTGTCTAACCAGATCCTTACTCTGGATGGCATTACCTGACCTCTAGTAATACTGTGAGAAATCTTGGAGTCATTTTTGATCAGGATATGTCATTCAAAGCGCATATTAAACAAATATGTAGGACTGCTTTTTTGCATTTACGCAATATCTCTAAAATCAGAAAGGTCTTGTCTCAGAGTGATGCTGAAAAAACTAATTCATGCATTTATTTCCTCTAGGCTGGACTATGTATTCATTATTATCAGGTTGTCCTAAAAGTTCCCTGAAAAGCCTTCAGTTAATTCAAAATGCTGCAGCTAGAGTACTGACTGGGGGGACTAGAGGAGAGAGCATATCTCACCCATATTGGCCCTCTCTTCATTGGCTTCCTGTTAATTCTAGAATAGAATTTAAAATTCTTCTTCTTACTTATAAGGTTTTGAATAATCGGTCCCATCTTATCTTAGGGACCTCATAGTACCATATTACCCCAATTAGAGCGCTTCGCTCTCAGACTGCAGGCTTACTTGTAGTTCATAGGTTTGTAAGAGTGAATGGGAGGCAGAGCCTTCAGCTTTCAGGCTCCTCTCCTGTGGAACCAGCTCCCAATTCAGATCAGGGAGACAGACACCCTCTCTACTTTTAAGATTAGGCTTAAAACTTTCCTTTTTGCTAAAGCTATAGTTAGGCTGGATCAGGTGACCTGAACCATCCTTAGTTATGCTGCTATAGACTTAGACTGCTGGGGGGTTCCCATGAGCACTGAGTGTTTCTTTCTCTTTGCTCTGTATGCACCACTCTGCATTTAATCATTAGTGATTGATCTCTGCTCCCCTCCACAGCATGTCTTTTTCCTGGTTCTCTCCCTCAGCCCCAACCAGTCCCAGCAGAAGACTGCCCCTCCCTGAGCCTGGTTCTGCTGGAGGTTTCTTGCTGTTAAAAGGGAGTTTTTCCTTCCCACTTTTGCCAAGTGCTTGCTCACAGGGGGTCGTTTTGACCGTTGGGGTTTTTCCGTAATTATTGTATGGCCTCGCCTTGCAATGTGAAGTGCCTTGGGCAACTGTTTGTTGTGATTTGGCGCTATATAAATAAAATTGATTTGATTGATTTGCAGGCCCTATTCATACTGCAGCATCCGTACATGTGCAGTGTGTATATGAGTGTGTGTGAGAGAGTGAGTGGATGTGTGTGTTATTGCCATTCTCAGCTGCTCTCTGCAAATCACCCAGAGATGGTTTAACAGCCTTGGGTCTTTTCATAAAGGAAAATAATGCATTAATACCTCCACAGAGGTCCGGGGCCTTCCGTAACCCAAACACACATCACCCAGTGGGATTTATTATAGTTAGAAGAAGAAAAAAAAAAAACAACACTGAGATGGAAAACCCAATGAAAATCAAGTATTATTTCTAATGTTATAACTTGCTAATTTGCAGTGGTTGGTAAAAGAAAAAGAAAAGGTACGTTTCCATTAGCTTACTAGTTTTCTTACCCTAACTCTGAACGTCATTAGTGGACCAGTTAGCTTACACAAAGCTTAGCTCTGTCAACTTTAAGCCAGGTAACTTAAAAATAAATAAATAAAGTTTAACAATCACAACATTTTTTTAAACCCTAAAATCATACAAATTTGTTCCTACTGGAGCTTAAACACTAATCCAATAAGCAAAATGGACACATCATGCAAGGCAACAATCATTACCTTGAGGAGAGAATAAAGTAATTATGTTATTAAAATTTTATGTTATTTAAAAATTCTGTTATTTAAAATTTTCAATGAGTATTTTTATTTCTTATTTAACACTTTCTGCACTGCGTATAGGTTTGGCTTAGCCAAAATCTAACTCAAAGACGGTAAAGCTCGTATCTCACGAAGCAGCGAATACTGACGACGCTAGTGAATCTTGTGTTTCATCAGGGATCAGAAAAGGTTGCAAAACAGTTTTTAGAGTCACAAACAATATTTCTTGTCAAATAAATTCTAAACATGTTCAAAATTTCTTAGCAAATTTATTTTCCACAAACATTGTAAAACAGTTGCAAGCTTTTGTAAATGGCTGAAACACATGTCGCTAAAGTTGTTTTTGGTTCGCAACTACTCTTGAACCAAACGATGTACCTTTTCTCTTCCTTTCTTTTCTTCTTTTTTCTGGCTCTTTATTCCTTCTCTTCTGCAACAGGACAGCTGCAGCAGCAGCCAGACAAAGCAATTCTTCCTCAAGGGCAGCAGTATGCTGGGCTTCATCCTAACAGAAATTCAATTCCACATGGGAATCCATCTTCTATATAGCTTCTACATTCAAGTCTTCTGAGCTCTGTCTTTTACGGTGGTCAGGAGAAATCTGAATTATTAGCAACTATTACTATTAGCAACATGAGTGTGCAAACATTTTGCGTGCATGTTGCTAATAGTTGCTAAATTCTGCTAAATGATGCTAATGGCAGAGGTGAAAATACACAACATCATCAGCACTCGCCATGCTGTGAGAAAGATATAACCTTAGAGTTTATTTGCAGCTTAATCAGTTTAGCATCATCACAGTAATTTTTTAGTTCATGGATTAGCGGTTATCAAAGCTAACTTTTAGGTTAGCTGTGTCACACCTGCTCATCTGGTCATTTGGACCATCTCGATGCTGTGTGATTCTGTGGAGCAGACTGCCTTCACTATGTATTGTTCCAAGCCAGAAGGCTTACTTTTTGTATCAACAAGGCACATTAACAGCCTGAGTGCACAGGTTTCTGCACTGGGGGGTTATTGATCATTGGGAGAACGCGGCCTTTAAAAGCTGCAGGCACGTTTGATCCAATATCATCTGAAGTCAGAAGAGGTCAAAGATGAAGGGAGCTAACAATTGCCAACTCCTGCTCCAATTTCTTCAGTGCGCCACAATCCCTCTCAGCTGTGTCTTTCCCAGCATATGCCAGCGAGGCGCGTATCTGAACCCCACATCCACAGGAATGTGTGATGTCGTCAGAGAGTATCCAAGTCCCTGGTTTTGATTTGTTCATCATTATTTCCTATTCTGTCAATAGTTGTTGTGTTAGTGATTCACTTCTGTGTCACGTCCTTCTTTTAGTTATCACTGGTCTGTCACTCCTCGACTTGGCCACCTTAGTTTTAGTTTTGCCCCTCTGTTTGTTCGTGTTATTATGTTAATCAAGCAGTCACATTTGCACGTTGGTTTTCTGTCATTTAATTACCTTGCCCCCAGTTCATGCTGCTTTTGCCTTACTGCACTCTCTTGCTACCTTTGTCTTCCTGGTCACGTCCCCTACCAGCACTCTCTGCACACCTGTTCCTCATTTCACACACTGATTCTTCCACTAGTATTTAAGCCCTCACAGTCTCACAGTCCCTCGCCAGATTGTTGCTGTTGCACTTTCCAGCCTCACGCCTTGTCCTGTTTTGCCTTGTAATATTTCTGACCTTGCCTGTGTTACCGACTTCCGCCTCGTCTTATCCCTGAACTCTGCTCGTTTTTGACTTTGCCTCTGCCTCAGCCTTGTGAACTCCTGTTGCCGTGTATTTGGAACTGTGCTTGTTTTTTGGACTCCGCCTCAGCTTGCTACCTGCCTGTACCTCCACTACGTTGACTGATTTCCTGTGTACCGAACCAATTGCCAGTTTACCAGATAAAGTGACTTTTTCCTTACTCCAACACCTGTGTCTGAGTCTGCATTTGCCTCCTACAACTTTCAGGGTCCAGCCACCACGAACCATGACAAAAGTAAATCAGACTTCTCAGTACTAAAATTTCTAAAATTATCTTCCTTAAACTCAAACTGAAAGCAAATCTGTACAACTTGATATAAATTAGTTAAAAATATAAAAGCCAAGATGATGGATTGCATAAGTAATAGAATGCTTTGGTATAATACCTGTAAATAATCACTTTTATTGCAGGTTTTCTTCAGACACGTCAGGAGATGGATACATGAACATTTCCAAGTCACTGAATATGTCTTGGATTTTATTTACATTACTTATGAATAAATACAAACAGTATGACACTCTATGGTAAATCTGCATGGAGTAGATAGTTTTCAAAAACTGAGTGACTGTGCAAGAGAAGGAGAAGAGTGAGGAAAGACACCAAGACATCCAGACAACCCTGAAGAAGTTACAGGCTTCTCTGGCTGTGATTGGAAAGATTGTGCATTGTGCATGTTTTGCATTTTGTATCACCGGCTATAGAGCTTCATGATGAAGTGGTACAGAGGAGATTTTCTTAAAAAGAAGACCTGAAAGTTCAGCTACAATTTGCTAGAAGGTATATCTGAGAGGCATGCCAAGATTTGATGTTTTGGTGAAAGAAAATCCTTCTCTGCTGATGTACTTTTTGAATTTGAAATGACAAAAAAATTAAAATGTGTGAAATACCAATAGGCCCAGTACTTTTGGAGGGCACTGTATGTGGCAATTGAAACAAAGTATGTGTCGTATTTTCCAGACTATAAGAAACAAGGCGATCAGAGACAGCAGACTTTATCCCATTCATGCAACTTGTGAAATCTAAGAATTATAATGAGATATTCTATCATAATATTCTTACCAACTGTTCAACCTGTCTTTGTGTTTTCTAAACAGTGTCAACTTATAATGATATATAACTATATTATTATATTATGTATATACTATTATATATTATATATATATATATATTATATATAATATATTATATGTGTGTGTGTGTGTGTGTGTGTGTGCATGCATGCGTGTGTATGGCTTTTATCGTGGAGAAACTGCGGAGAGCTGCCATGGTATGCTTATGTATTTTGGGTAAAGGATGAATGCTGCCAAAACAGAACATTGATAGGACTAATATTTTTGGAGAAACTAAAGATTTTAGCTAACAAGCTGTTTTATCTTATTATTTTGGAGCACATAAACCTACAATGATAATCCAGTATTCCATTTTTTTATGTTATGCCATATCTGGGTTTCCTGCCCCTTCACACATAACACGATTGAAGCCTACTGGTGCATGAAGGAGGAACTGCATGTCACTCGTAAAAAATTGGAGCCACCTCAAATGCCTCGTACAGCTGCCACAACCATTTGCGCACACCAGCAGAGAAAAGACAGCGAGTGCCCTGTGAGTGCCCATTCGCCCCCCCCCCCCAACCCGAACGGTGTCAGCCAAGTTCCAGGTGCCACATACTAATATCTAACACCGCTGGGCACTTAGAAAAGGCGTGGCTATTTGCGCTCCCGACACGAGACTAGAGTGCAATGACCAGATTCGAGCTGTTTGTGAAAACAGTGCCCCACAAGTGTGGCTTTGCCAAGCCACACATGTGGGTGTGACTGTGCCGAACTTCCCCCCAACACATGTGGTGTGCCAGTGTGTCTGCCCCCCTCAACACATGTGGCTTGCATGTGTATCGCACCCCGCCCCCCCCCCCACCACAACATATGTGGTGTGCGGGGGGGCACACTTGCATGACATATTGATAATTATGTACAGACAAGAATCACATGAGGACCGGCCAGCCACATCTGAGTACACACAGCACAGCAAGGCACCTCTCAGCTGATCGCTGGCCAGTCACTGACAGCTGGGAATGACGGCTCAGTGCACACAAAGTGTTAAATTAAAACCACAGAGAACACAGTCAGGACAAGTATATAAATAAACACTACAATAACTACATACACAATTACACAACAAATTACTAAAATGAATAATCACAGAACAAAGAAAAAGAGAGTGACATTTTGTTCTGTTGGTTGATCAAAAAAGTGGCTGTGTCTGCATGAGCCATTGCTGTTGAGATCATTGCACCTGGAAGTCACAGCTGGAGAACATGTACTGTGTTTTGAAGAACATGACCATACAACTCTACACCGTGAGGCACGTGCGTTGCATGCTGTCCTCACGTGGAAATACAAAAAACATATATTGCCTTTCCAATGGACTGGAACGATCGTGTCAGCGCGCACATCAGCAGGGTGTGCCAGGAGAAAAGGGCTGTCTGATATGTACACTCAGCTGGCGATCTGAATGTCACGTCACCCATGTGAGTTATGGTCCCAATGATGCGGTGTATGTCCTTCGGCGCGCCACTCGCTGAACACACGGGGCCGGCTGGACACGTGCATGGGGCCAGCAGATGTGGACATGATAAGAATGTACTGCTTCATTCACGTCATTCCATGACTGTATGTCTATGACCAAGGGTCATATACAGAGGAACAGAAGGATCATACTTGTATTTTCCGCGCCATAAGAGGGATTAAATAGTAGAAACTGCAGTGTTTTGGTTTTTGGTGTATGGTCCCCCTTCCCCCCACAGCAGTGGCACAATGTGGTGCAACATGTTCCAAGTGCTCAGACTGTGTGAAGGAAAACTTCACTGCAGTATCGTGCACGCCTGTCCAACCGTGTGTCCCTCCAGACAGTAGGTGGAATGTGTCGCGGTTCCCCATTTTGGTTTTTGTTGGCGGATTATCTTCTAGTTTCTGCTTCTTTTGCCCAACGTCGTGTTATGTGTGAAGGGCCTTAAAGTAAATGTATGGAAAACTGTGAGGAAAACACTTTTTTCTTGAGAAACAACACAATGAGGTGTCATTTATGTGCAAATTACTGTTTTTACTAGTTTTGTTCTCAGCTTTATCAAAATTTGGGGAGCACGAGTGATTCATCTCCTGATATGGATAATTTTGTTGAAAACTTAATATTGTAAATATGGCAAAACAAGTGCACAAGAAAATGTGTGATAAAGATTTGAGACTGAAACTTTTTTAAGTTTGAAAGACAATAATGCCAGGTAATGTTGGACTGAAGGGTGAATTAGCACAGATATGATTGTTATTCTTTCACAGTCCAGCAAGAACTCAAAGCCACAGACTGAGTTTTAGAACACATGCATGTTGATGCCAACTGGAACAGCTGATCTGACTGTCCGGTTTCTGCAGACCTGGCATCCGCACCGGGGCAGTGAAAGCTCAGAGGAATCACAGACTGGAAACTTTGCAGTTTGATAACTGCATTTCCGCCTGTTTGTGCAGCTCTCAAATTCACTGTGGTGCAATTTAAAGACCACTCAAGCACACACAAGCACATGTGCACACACACACACTCGTCTGACTCATCATATAGCTTTCTACCAGTGGTTTGTGTTGCACAGTCTCCGTGCATGTGAAAGGCAAACAACAAGGTCTTTCTCTGCACCGCATCACTTATCTCATGTCCTGCTGCTCCCTTAATTAGAAGACTTCATTTTCGTTGGGATGAAGAGTCAAGACTAAAACTTTATAAGGTCAAGGGTGAGTTAAGACCAAGATGGTTTGCGGTGGTTTGAATCATATTTGTCTAATAGATTACAATTTGTTCATGTAAATGGGGAATCTTCTTCACAGACTAAAGTTAATTATGGAGTTCCACAAGGTTCTGTGCTAGGACCAATTTTATTCACTTTATACATGCTTCCCTTAGGCAGTATTATTAGACGGTATTGCTTAAATTTTTATTGTTACGCAGATGATACCCAGCTTTATCTATCCATGAAGCCAGAGGACACACACCAATTAGCTAAACTGCAGGATTGTCTTACAGACATAAAGACATGGATGACCTCTAATTTCCTGCTTTTAAACTCAGATAAAACTGAAGTTATTGTACTTGGCCCCACAAAATCTTAGAAACATGGTGTCAACCAGATCCTTACTCTGGGATGGCATTACCCTGACCTCTAGTAATACTGTGAGAAATCTTGGAGGTCATTTTTGATCAGGATATGTCATTCAAGCGATATTAAACAAATATGTAGGACTGCTTTTTTGCATTTACGCAATATCTCTAAATCAGAAAGGTCTTGTCTCAGAGTGATGCTGAAAAACCTAATTCATTCATTATTTCCTCTAGGGCTGGACTATTGTAATTCATTATTATCAGGTTGTCCTAAAAGTTCCCTAAAAAGCTTCAGGTAATTCAAAATGCTGCAGCTAGAGTACTGACGGGGACTAGAAGGGAGAGCAGATCTTCACCCATATTGGCCTCTCTTCATTGGCTTCCTGTTAATTCTAGAATAGAATTTAAAATTCTTCTTCTTACTTATAAGGTTTTGAATAATCAGGTCCCATCTTATCTTAGGGACCTCGTAGTACCATATCACCCCAATAGAGCGCTTCGCTCTCAGACTGCAGGCTTACTTGTAGTTCCTAGGGTTTGTAAGAGTAGAATGGGAGGCAGAGCCTTCAGCTTTCAGGCTCCTCTCCTGTGGAACCAGCTCCTAATTCAGATCAGGGAGACAGACACCCTCTCTACTTTTAAGATTAGGCTTAAAACTTTCCTTTTGCTAAGCTTATAGTTAGGGCTGGATCAGGTGACCCTGAACCATCCTTAGTTATGCTGCTATAGACGTAGACTGCTGGGGGGTTCCCATGATGCACTGTTTCTTTCTCTTTTTGCTCTGTATGCACACTCTGCATTTAATCATTAGTGATCGATCTCTGCTCCCCTCCACAGCATGTCTTTTTCCTGGTTCTCTCCCTCAGCCCCAACACGTTCCCCAGCAGAGACTGCCCCTCCCTGAGCTGGTTCTGCTGGAGGTTTCTTCTGGTTAAAAGGGAGTTTTTCCTTCCCCACTGTAGCCCAAGGCTTGCTCACAGGGGGTTCGTTTTTGACCGTTGGGGTTTTACTAATTATTGTATGGCCTTGCCTTACAATATAAAGCGCCTTGGGGCAACTGTTTGTGTATTTGGGCTATATAAAAAAATTGATTGATTGATTGAAGATTTAGATATTTTGGAGAAGTTAAAACTGAATCTTTGGAGGAGGCCAGACGAATAACAAAAAACACAGTCTATTGAATAGACCTTAACGTCAACTCTTTTAATATTATCAAATGAAATTTGTGTCGGGGAGACTGACTTAGCAGCTCGGTTAGGGTCAACCTGAACAATGCTGTTGGGAAAGTGTAGGTACACGGACCCACAACAGGGGGCGCAAATGAACGGTCAATGGAGTAGGTCAAATAACAACACTTTACTGTTGTGAATGTGCACAACCAATACAACAGATTACAACAATGGTCAAAAGTCAATTCACAAAGATGTCGTGTGGGCAGGCTCGAAGATAGGGGACGTCTGTCCAAGGCAGAACCGGAACCACACGATTTCCTCCGCCACCAGACCCCGGGAATACTGGAGCCGCCAAGTCCCGAACTCCCAGGTGGCCACTGCCTCCGCGTGTCGGACCTGGTACTGCTGGCGAGGAACAACAAACAATTAAATGTGGGCGCGTTTGCACCCAGCAATCCACACGGCAGGAAAACTACCTCCACCTCTCGTTGGATAAGGAGTCCACACTAACAATGCACTAGTCACAAGAAATACTGTCAAAACAGTCAGCTGAGGTACGTTACCTTCCAGGTAGAACGATATCTCGGCAAAGAGGTGGAGACGTCATCCTGCTGATATACTCCTGCCGATCAGATGATTGGTAACAGCTGTTGCAGGTGATGCGTGACAGCTGTCACCCTGGCGCGGCTGCGCCCTCTGGTGCCTGGAGCCCGCACTCCAGACAGGGCGCCCTCTGGTGGTGGGCCAGCAGTACCTCCTCTTCTGGCGGCCCACACAACACAATGCAGGAGGTTAAAAAGTCAAAATAAAAAGGGGGAAAAAGTATACCAAAACTCATATGTAAAAACACAAAAGTTCCTGACATAGATACTGAGCTCTTCTGTCAGCTCACATTGGAGTGTGTTAATATGACAACAGTAATTGTTCTTATTATATTTAATTGATTTGTATACTTAGTCTCAGCGGTTATGTGCACTGGTTTCCAGTGCAGGAAGTTCCTGGTTCAAGACCACCACTATCTGTTCTCTATGTATTATGGAGTTGTGTCAGGAAGGGCATCTGGTGTAAAATCTGTGCCAAATCAACATGTAGATCCAACTCGGCTCCGCTGTGGAAACCCTGAGTGAAAACAAGCTGAAGGGATCAAGTAAAATTGCTTTCAATTCTGAAATGCGACTACTAAGTAAGTGAAAAGCTAGTATAGAGACCAAGGCCAAAGACGAGTAGTTCAAAACCACATTATTAATAAAAATATGTTTTTATTTTTATTTGACAGAGCTGTCAGGGACGACGGGTGTCTATGCTTTCTTCTTTTGAGATCAGCATCATGACCGAGCATGGCAGAGTTTGCGTGATTTCCTCTTCCCGCATACTCTTAACTGACTTTCCATCCGTTGGAGATCCGGGCTCCAGCCCCCCCACTCCCAGCCTTTACAGGACAAGTAGAAGATAACAGAGGGACGGAGCCATGCTGTCAAATCACCTCCTGTCTTTATGCTCCTCGATCACCCACTCCAAATGCTGCTTTATCTATTTTCATGCGAGCATTCGTCTCAATTGCTCCTTCAATCATCCATCTGCCGCTAATTCGTCTCTCCCTCCTCCTCCTCCTCTCTAAGCCACATTTCATATTTTTCTGGGTGTGTAGTCGTTTGAATGTGTTGTGTGTTGACACCATTTGACAGCAGAAGCATCAGAACGTGTTTGTGTGTGTAATGGGTGGGGAGTGGGGGGTTAAAGGTGAAGCAGAGAGGAGAATTGTGCACAAAAAACGTGCACATGCAGGCCATCCTGCACATTAACTGTAGCAGGTGTCATCTTTAAAAGCACAGTATACAGGATAGTAGCGCTCAACTGAGTGCGCATGTGCTTTACTCGTGGTTCCATCCTGACAAAAACGCTTCATCCGTTCATCATTCATTCATTCGTTTGTCATCACTCCGAGGCACTTTTACCCCAAAGCTTCAACAGCCGGTCGTAGCCGATTTAAGCAGAATTTCACTTTGAGTGAAGAACATTGACGTTCGGTCTTTGATCATCACAGGATGTGTTAGTGTCTATGACAACCAGGACCAGCTGGGGCAGATGAAAGACGCTTCAGGCACTTTATTCACCAGGCTGCAAATACACACAGAACCTCTCTTTCCCTCTCCATATTCTCTCTCTCTCTCTCTCTCAGCTCCATATTGGTCAAACGGAGGTTTGGAGCATCATAAACGTCAGCAAACTGGGAAAATATTTGAAAACATGACCCGTTGTGTTAATTATTCCATGTTAGAGCTGCGTGCACTCCAAAAATAATGAACACTTTGCCTGGCTCACTCTCAGTTTTTCTTCAGTGAGGCAGAAAACACACACACACACACACACACACACACACACACACACACACACCACACACACACACACACACACACACACACACACACAGGCCTGCACCTCTTCTCTATTCTGGCTTATTAATGAACAATTTGCAGGCTTTGGGGAGGTTAAAGGTCACATCACTGATGGATGGAGGTCTAAGGACTCATCAGCACTAATGCCCCATGCACACATGTACTAAACTGCGCATGCACAGACACATGCACTTTCATATCAAAGCGCTTCCAACCGTACACAAAACATCCATTCATTGCTCGCCATTTAACTCCAAGCTGGTACCATTACAGCCCATAGCAGTGCCATTTATCTTTACAGTGACAGGCGTGAAAGTAACGCCACAAACCACAATGCAATTCTTCAGTGCAATCAAAAAGAAAAAGGACTAAAATAAAGAAACAGCAGCTGAAGGACAGGCACCTTTAGATGGGGGGGTTGAAGAGAGTTGGCGATCGCTGCTTGTAATGAAAACAGAATCCTAATCAAATCGAATCAATTTTATTTATATAGCGCAAAATCACAACAAACAGTTGCCCCAAGGCGCTTTATATTGTAAGGCAAAGCCATACAATAATTACGTAAAAACCCCAACGGTCAAAACGACCCCCTGTGAGCAAGCACTTGGCAACAGTGGTGTTATGTGTCGGACGCAGCCCGGCGAACCGACCAGCGTTTGAAGGACCCAGTATAAAATAAGCAGAGCACGGTACAAAGGATAACAGAGTTTAATAAACATAACAGTGATGTGAAAAAATACAAACAAATAAGTGCGCGGTCTGGCGTGGCGGATTTGCAGTGTGCTCCCAGCAGCACAAAACGGTCCGGAGCCAGAACCAGTTCGGACCCAAGGACCCCGCCGACACCCCGCAGGTGGCCGCGACAAACCGAGTCTGTGAAAGAAGAAATCATCATGTGAGTCCACACTCTACACACAGAGGGACCGCTCAAAGGTGTACAAACAGCAAACACTTCCTGGCTTAATTGCAAATCAGCTTCCCACCCTGCAGGCATAGAACACCCTGTTCACAAAACTCCACTGCAGTGGAAGCTGATTTAAACGACCAACATACAGCTCAATATAATAAGGTGTGAGGGACACCACATTTACTGACTGTATAAATGTTAGTCACAAAATCTAACGTACCTCAGGAAGTGTGCTGACGAGCGTGAGACCTCACCCCCTCCTCTTTCACAGACCATGCATCAAACTGGACGTTCTCTGCATCCACTGATGATGAGATGGCTCTTGAGACGACGATCTCACCCGTCTGGTCACAAGGTCGAGTCTCTGGCAAATACACACTGTGTACTCCAGTCCAATGCCACCATGCTCCAATCCATGTAGATGCACCACAGCTGTGAGTCCTGACGAGCCGCAGGTGATCAGCCTCAGGTGATCAGGGTGAGGTCCTGATAAACTCAGCTACACAGCCACTCAGTCCCAAATGCAAGCCACCTGGAAGGAAAAACAAAAGACAGGACAGAAAACAGAAACAAAAGGCAGCCAGGCCCCCCCAGCCACACAACAAGTGGAAGGAAAAACTCCCTTTTAACAGGAAGAAACCTCCAGCAGAACCAGGCTCAGGGAGGGGCAGTCTGCTGCTGGGACCTGGGAATCCTCTCATTGACTCCTGAGTTCAAGATGAATGTTAGAATAGAAAGGAAATTATCTACTCGTCACTACTTTTCTTGGGATGCAAAGCAAAGATGACACGGAGGGTCATTACTCTGGCAATAATGAAGTAATTGAAATACGGCGCAGACATTTCATTCACAAGAAAAATGTGCAGATTATTACTTTATCAGGAACAAAGCAGCACCTAAGCTGCTGCAGAACGTCCATGGATACCCAAACATATGGTGACAAAGCATCTTATTAATAAATCAGTGAGTGACAGAGCATTAATCAGCTTTGTACATAGCAAAGACACAGGGTGCAAAAGCAAACACGCACAGACGCACAGTTTGGACATATTTGTATAAAATTAGGAAACACAATACTGACATGGTTTGTAACTAGACAGCAGAATTTAGACAGTGACACAATTTTTGCAATTTTGCCTCCGTGTGACAGCGGTGGAATGACTTGGCGTCAAACACATGGTTACACGGAGACTAAGATGAGGAGCATCACTTGCGTTGTGAAGATTTTTTTTGCATTGTGCTATGATTTTTTTTGGCTGCGTGCCACATTTTTGACACAGGTAATTCAGATCCCAGCAGCACGAGAAGGACAAGAGGACACCCATGATTCACCTGGCTATGAAAATAGGTGGTTTCTTTTAAAAGGTGAGAATGGACCAGCTGTCTACTTGGGCGATTGCCACGCAGGATTAAAGGTGTTTCTGTAGCGTGATGGCATCAGCACATGCTCCCATACCTACCTAACATCATCACAATGGACAATCAAGATGTGATTATCATGTATTTAGCTTTAATTCAAGGGGCTGAACAAAAGTATTGTATTAACCACTTAGAAATGACAGCCATTTCTGAGAGGGGACATCAGCAGGATGAGGATTTGGACTACCAATATATATATAGCCCTGGGTTCAATTCTCATCTTCAACCGATTATTCCAGTTAAGGGTTGCGGGGGCTGGAGCCTATCCCAGCAGTCATAGGACGTGAGGCAGGGTACACCATGGACATGATGCCAGTCTCTCACAAGGCCACATATAGACAAACAAACTGATTCACACCCACACGCATATCTATGGACAATTTAAAGTTTCCAATCCACCTAAATTACATGTCTTTGGATGTGGGAGGAAGCCGGAGCACCCAGAGAGAACCCAAGCAAACACGGGGAGAACATGGAAACTCCACACAGAAAGGCTACGGGTGGAAATCAATCTCATAACCTCCTTGTTGTTAGGCAACATGCTAACCACTAAGCCACTGTGCTGCCCCATTTACATCAATCATTATGAAAGTCAGATAGTATACTGTACGGTAAACCTGTCAAGAGCAGGTCATTCTCAGTGGTGGGCACAGTTCCGAAAACCCGCTAACCGCTAATTATCAAAGATAATGTTTTCAGTAGCAGATTAGCTTTCCAAAAAATGCCAGTAGATGGCAGTGTGAGCAGCCACACATTTGCTAAAAGTGATGAAGGGCTTAAACTGTTGTGTGGGCCACCAGAAGAGGAGGTACTACTGGCCCACCACCAGAGGGCGCCCTGTCTGAAGTGTGGGCTTCAGGCACGAGGGGGCGCTGCCGCCTTACAGGAACAGCCGAGGTGACAGCTGTCACTCATCAACTATGACAGCTGTCACCGATCATCTGCACTTCACCCCGGATAAAAGCAGGATGACACCTCCACCACGTTGCCGAGATATCGTACTTCTTTGGAGGTAACTTTCTCTGCCTGCGTATTGTACTAAGTGATTTCAAGAGGTACTTTGTTGCAGCTGTCTACCCAGAGGACCGGCGTGGGCCGCGACTGTTTCGTTCTACTTCCCACCAGATAAGTGGTTACTCAGACGCTGCACGAGTGTGTTAGAGGTGGAGGTGGAATTCCCACCGTTGTTGTTACGGGGTGTACACACACCCACACTTGACTGTCTTTGCTCTTCGCCAGCAGTACCAGATCCGACACGCTGAGACGGTGGCCACCTGGGGGACTCGGGACCTGGTGGCTCCAGTATCCTTCGGGTTCGGTGGCGGTGGAAATCGTGTGGTTCCGGTTCTTCTCCAGACGGACGTCTCCTATCGTCGAGCCTGCCCACACGACACCTTTTTCCATTGACTTGTAGTTATTCTATAATCTGCTGTGTGTGGTTGTGACATTCACAACAGTAAAGTGTTCAAATTTAACTCCCTCTATTGTCCGTTCATTTACGCCCCCCCTGTTGTGGGTCCGTGTCACTACACCTTCCCAACATAAACAGAATTTTCAGGTTTTAAATTGCCTTTTTTTAACAAATGAAAAAAAAAAGACATATTTACAAATACAGATTTATTTGTAAAACCCACCACACGTTTCAGTAACTGTGTGTTATACCGACCAGCCAACCACTAACGTCAGGAAACTAATGTACCCATAATGCAATGTGACGTGTGTCTAAACGTTAAAATCTTTAAAATTAGTGCATTACTTTAAAAACTACAACATATAGCTGATATCTTGACTTCGTAAAACAACAGACGTGATGTTAATTTCAATAACTTTTCCGCAATTAGTTTGTTTAAAATTATAACCATAATTCAAACCTGTCTGCCTGTGCAAGACATCAATGAAATGACTGGCAGCTATGTATGGTGTGAAGAGAAATTATCTTTTTTTTTCCCCCTCTCTCCTTTGATCACTGAATCTCTTTTGTCGAGAGAAGGCCAATCTGAGACAGAAGCACTGACTCATTATGTCAGTAGCTGCCATGTTCTGAAATCAATACTGAACGCTATCAGTTTAGCTTTTATCTGTAACTTTCGCTAAATTTTTTAGGGAATTATCAGTTCAGCTTTATAAAAGTTAACTTTTCAGTTAGTGGATTAACGGTTATCAAAGCTAACTTTTTGGTTAGCTGTGGCCACCAGTGGTCATTTTCAAAAACTGAGTGGCTATGTAAGAAGGACACTAGTGAGGAAAGGCACCTAGACAACCACACAACTCTGAAAGGGTTACAGACTATTTCTTAATGCACCTTTTTTGGATCATGATTTATCCCGATGTCACAATGTTTTTAAGCATGTTTAAAACTTTCCTGATTGCTTACTGGGTTTTATAACAGTACTTTACCACTGATTACACCTGATTTCAGGTGACTTATTTTTTATTTTTACCAAAATTTTAAAGAATCGGGTCTCACAAACTGGTAAAGGGAGACTTTTCTTGAGCAAGAAATTCTGTTCTCTGAGCAAACCACAAATCTACAGATCTTGTTGCTTGACATGAAAATTGATTGAAATTCTCCCCAAAAAGGCCAATGTTGACATGTCCAAAGGGAGCAGGAGAGTGACGACAATCTCTGTCAATGGAAGCAAATACTGTTTCGAGTCATCTTCAGCTTGATTTACATTGCCATTATAGGAAAGCAAGAAACTCTCTTTAATTCACTATACTCTTACTTTCTCTACCTCCACCTCTCCCTTTACACCCATTTTTTGTCCACATCAGCCTAAGGCAGAGCTACAGAAAGAAATGCACGCCCTACAGCTCCGCTTCCATTGGCTAACAATGATGTCATCTTTTCCTGCAGGTTGAGCCGTGAGCCGTCCAATTGGCTGGTTGAGGCAGACAGTCGGAGAGCACCGCTGAGGTATCACTTCCATTCATACGGAGACAGCAATGGAGTGTGCATGTGAGTGCGAGTGTGACCACTCCCCACCGAGGCGTACAGGCAGAGCCATTAGGGTCGCGTCCATCATTCAGAAACGCCATCTGCAGGGACGCTCCCTAATGGATGCAGTCTCACAGGAATTTCACTCACCCGCGCACAAATGCACACTGTCAAATATGCAAGTAATCAAGCATGCACACATGCACACATACACACACAGCTGATGGGGGCTGGGATGGTTGAGATGGGTGTTGTCTCCTTGTTGTTACTGTTGTCATGGTGATGCAAATGGTGCTTTTACTGTTGGCTGGGACTCACTTTTGTAATAAGAAACACTAACACACAGTCGCACTTCATGTCACCGGTGTAACTTGCTTTAAGTGCAACAAAATTAGGAAAAGTGTGCATGAGTGTAAATGCTCTCACGGGAAAGAGCAGCAAATGTGGTCTTCTAAGAGATGCTCATGGGAAATTAGCTCGTGATAGGCCGATACTGAGTGCTGCTTCTTCATCTCCTTCCTCCTCCCTTCCCCCTCTTGCAATCTACCCCCTCCACCCTCACCCCAACTCCCTTTTTAGAGTATGATTTCATTTCTGGACTTGCATTATCAATAATGCTTTGTTCTCCTTACCTCAGTTCTGAGGTCATTTGGAATTGCGTCATTGGAAACCGCTTGTGGTTCAGCATTAGATAAGTGGGAAACAACACTGATGCCTCCAAGAGGGCTTATGTTTTGTTTACTCTGCCCTCAAATCCATGAAAAAATATCCAGTGTTAACACTGGATAGCTTGTATCGATGCCGATAATGAGGGATACAAGCCCTTGACCAGAGGATTTCTGATTTCCTACCTCAGTTATCGGAATATTCAGTGGAGCCATGCATTGTCACATCCACCACCCTACGAAAGTCTCTTGGGTCCTGTAGGCAAACATCCAGGCAGATCAGTGGGCCGTCTCTACGCCCTGAAATCTGCTGAAGGCAAGTGTTATGTGTGCATCCCCATGGCCTTTTCCAGTTACTGCTGGTCATTAACACCAACACACCTGCACACTGGGTCATGCACCACATGGCCAAAGTGTCACAGCTGATGTTCTCTCACAGTGCAAGCAGTATGTCTCATTTGGGTCTTCATAATTAACTACCCCCTTGGCACAAAGTCATTCCAGGGGTACACAACAATTCTCCAGTGAGACCCATTAACAAAGAGATCCAGGTTTTATATATCTATATGGCTGTGTTATACAGACAGAAATTCAGAAGCATATACTGAAGCCAGCTCATTAGCAACTTGTACACAAAGCCCAGAGTTTTAAGGCCTATTCTCACTCTCACAGATCATCCCCGAAGGTTAAGGTCTGAAATATTATCTATAGCTTATGAAATCTTATAGGGTCTTAAAGGGCATCTGTAATGTCAGGATTTTCAAGATGTTCAGAAATGTCTTTTAGTCGTTGTGAATGTTGACATACTTTGGTAATCCCTTGCATTTGTGTGAAGCCCCTAATAGTGTTATACATTTTGTGATATCACTGGGAGGTCTTCCAGAAGCTTTTGCTAAAGTTATACTACAGGCATGCTACAGTACATTTTACACATTGTATCATACAAGTTAAGCTTGTCACAGCATCAAACTGCTCACTCGATCCCATTTGTGGGCAACCGTGACTGTCACATGTCAGTTTGTCATGGTTGAGTAAACTGATGGGGTTACAGATAACCCCCGTCGGAAAGAAAGAATCACAGTTAGATAATAAAAGTAATAGGCTATGAAGGAATGGAGAACTCCAAAAGTAATGTGATTGGTATCATACCCTGGCGCGCCCCATAAGTAGTATGGGTACAAAAGGTTGACACAGTTACTAAATACAGCTGATTGCAAAAACAGTGGGACTGGTGTTTTACCCTGGAGTACCCCACAAGTAATACTGGTCGGTAAGGTTAGACCTTACTTGTGTGAAGCACCTTGAGCCAACTTTGTTGTGATTTGGCCCTATATAACTGAAAATAAATGAAAATGAAAAGTTGGTACAAAAATTCAACACAGTTACCAAATACAGCTGTAAAGTATCTACTGAAAAGGATGAGGAAAACAAGAGTAAACTGGACCTAAGACTCATGTCCTGTACTTCAGTCTGTGGATCAGAATTGCCTGGCCTAGCATTTCAGGTCAGGTCAGCTTGGTGGCAGAACGGGTAGCTGAGTGGAAAAGGAGCTGGCCTGCCAATATCTAGACCTGGTTTAGAATCCCACTTGTCCAACCTGTCTGTGTCCTTGGACAGGACACTTAATCAACATTGTCTCTGTCCACCCAGCTGTAAAATGGATACCGGCCTCGGCTGGGGAACTAACCTGTGTCAGACTGCCATCCCGTCCACAGAGAGCCATAGACTCTCATCCGCTTGACGCTACGGAAGACGAAGATATATGACTTATAGCTTGGGGTGACACACTGCAGCATCCACCACATAATCTCTCAAATTCTGCATTATGGTACTACAGAAAAAGGAGGCAATTTCCATTTTGCTGCCAGAGAACATCATTCCTGAGCTGTAACAGACTTTTGAATCCGGATAAGAATTTGTCAAAACTCTCGTCATGAGCAAGGAATGATTCGAATGTTGTACGAGGGTAGGCTGAAAAGTTCTAAGGCTCACTATAATGCAGTTAATGCATTACTGCTTCATGGGGAGCCTTAGAACTTTTCAGCCTACCCTTGTATAGCTACTTTTCAAGAGCTTTAGACATAAATTGGGAGTATGCCATTTGGTTTGAAAATATTAGGAAGCCAGCTCCAGATATGAATTTTATTTATTAAGTTGTTGATAAAAACATATAAAAAGTTCATAAACATAACATGTTCATAAAAAGTAACGTTTTTTGTTTTCACTGACTGCAGCCAGAACTTTATGACCTAAATAACACTGAACATGCACACATACAACCCTAATTCCAATGAAGTTGGGACGTTGTGTAAGCCTACCCTCATAAATAAAAACAGAATACAATGATTTGCAAATCCTCTTCAACCTATATTCAAAGGAATACACCACAAAGACAAGATATGTAATGTTCAAACTGATAAACTTTATTGTTTTTGTGCAAATATTTGCTCATTTTGAAATGGATGCCTGCAACACATTTCAAAAAGCTGGGACAGTGGTATGTTTACCACTGTGTTACATCACTTTTCCTTCTAACAACACTCAATAAGTGTTTGGGAACTGAGGACATTAATTGTTGAAGCTTTGTAGGTTGAATTCTTTCCCATTCTTGTTTGATGTATGACTTCAGGTGTTCAACAGTCCGGGGTCTCCACTGTCGTATTTTGCACTTCATAATGCGCCACACATTTTCAATGGGCGTCAGGTCTGAACTGCAGGCAGGCCAGTCCAGTACTCGCACTCTTTTACTATGAAGCCACGCTGTTGTAACACGTGCAGAATGTGGCTTGGCATTGTCTTGCTGAAATAAGCAGGGATGTCCCTGAAAAAGACGTTGCTTGGATGGCAACATGTGTTGCTCCAAAACCTGGATGTACCTTTCAGCATTGATGGTGCCATCACAGATGTGTAAGTTGCCCATGTCATGGGCACTAACACCCTCATACCATCACAGATGCTGGCTTTTGAACTTTGCGCTGGTAACAATCTGGATGGTCGTTTTCCTTTTTTGTCCAGAGGACACAACATCCATGATTTCTAAAAACAATTTAAAATGTGGACTCATCAGACCACAGCACACTGTTGCACTTTGCGTCTGTCCATTTCAAATGAGCTCGGGCCCAGAGAAGGCGGCAGCATTTCTGGATGTTGTTGATGTATGGCTTTCACTTTGCATGGTAGAGTTTTAACTTGCACTTGTAGATGTAGCGACGAACTGTGCTAACTGACAATGGTTTTCTGAAGTGTTCCTGAGCCCAAGCGGTAAGATCCTTTACGCAATGATGTCGGTTTTTAATGCAGTGTCGCCTGAGGGATTGAAAGTCACGAGTATGCAATGTTGGTTTTCGGCCTTGCCGCTTACATGTTGAAAGTTCACCAGATTCTCTGAATTTTCTGATTATATTATGGACTGTATATGATGGAATCCCAAAATTCCTTGCAATTGAACATTAAGAAACATTGTTCTTTAAACTGTTGGTTTATTTTTTCATGCAGTTGTTCACAAAGTGGAGAGCCTCACCCCATCTTTGCTTGTGAACGGTTGATAGTTTTGGGGATGCTATTTTTATTCCCAATCATGAGTGTTCCCAGTTCCCAAACACTTATTGAGTGTTGTTAGAAGGAAAAGTAATGTAACACAGTGGTAAACATACCACTGTCCCAGCTTTTTTGAAATGTGTTGCAGGCATCCATTTCAAAATGAGCAAATATTTGCACAAAACAATAAAGTTTATCAATCTGAACATTAAATATCTTGTCTTTGTGGTGTATTCAATTGAATATAGGTTGAAGAAGATTTGCAATTCATTGTATTCTGTTTTTATTTCATTTTACACAATGTCCTAACGTCACTGGAATTGGGGTTGTACAACATACAGATGTCCAGAAAGAAAGAATAAAAACAACTTCACCAAGTGAGTCATACTTTTTGCTTTTCTTACACAATAATTTTCTACACTTGTGACGCCAGAGTGTCTTGCATTTTCTCTGCCCACACAAGTTTGCCTAAAACCCGATAATTATATGCATGCATGGATGACGCACAATGAAAAAATTGTGTCCACACTAATTTTATCTCATTAGTAGACGTATTAATCTTTGGAATTTAATCACACAGAGTAAACCTTATTTCAGTCTGATTAAATGTGTCTCTAATCAGTGTATGTAATGTATATTGTTTTTTACTTGGCTTCAACACCCCATTTGGTTTCAATCCTAACTAAAATGTTATTAGCAATGAATTGTCTTCTCTGTGCACACTTTGTGTATAACTTACATATCTGCATATCTAGATAATGATTTGTTTCACAGTGTAATCTTCACGTGCCTTAACTAAAGCACTCCCTCTGCTGAATCACCTCTAAATTATTTACACATTATTCACTTGTGTTTTTAGGAATCCGCTAGCTTAGCACAGCTACTAGCTCTTAGCCGGTTTAGCATGGTGGCTTCTCCTGTCTCTCCTGCACTTTTCTGCTCTGGGTGTGAAATATTTAGTCATTCCTCGGCCTCCTTTATCAGTAATGGTACTTGTAATAAGTGTAGCTTATTCGTAGCTTTGAAGGCCAGGCTGGGCGAATTGGAGACTCGGCTCCGCACCTTGGAAAATCCTACAGCTAGCCAGGCCCCTGTAGTCGGTGCGGACCAAGGTAGCTTAGCCGCCGTTAGTTCCCCTCCGGCAGATCCCGAGCAGCCGGGAAAGCAGGCCGACTAGGTGACTGTGAGGAGGAAGCGTAGCCCTAAACAGAAGCCCCGTGTACACCGCCAACCCGTTCACATTTCTAACCGTTTTTCCCCACTCGGCGACACACCCGCCGAGGATCAAACTCTGGTTATTGGCGACTCTGTTTTGAGAAATGTGAAGTTAGCGACACCAGCAACCATAGTCAATTGTCTTCCGGGGGCCAGAGCAGGCGACAGCGAAGGAAATTTGAAACTGCTGGCTAAGGCTAAGCGTAAATTTGGTAAGATTGTAATTCACGTCGGCAGTAATGACACCCAGTTACGCCAATCGGAGGTCACTAAAATTAACATTGAATCGGTGTGTAACTTTGCAAAAACAATGTCGGACTCTGTAGTTTTCTCTGGGCCCCTCCCCAATCGGACCGGGAGTGACATGTTTAGCCGCATGTTCTCCTTGAATTGCTGGCTGTATGAGTGCTGTCCAAAAAATGAGGTGGGCTTCATAGATAATTGGCAAAGCTTCTGGGGAAAACCTGGTCTTGTTAGGAGAGACGGCATCCATCCCACTTTGGATGGAGCAGCTCTCATTTCTAGGGTTGAGACCAGGAAGCAGAGTTGTAGTCTTACACACCTCTCTGCAGCTTCTCTCCCCCTGCCATCCCCTCATTACCCCATCCCTGTAGAGACGGTGCCTGCTCCCAGACCAATAACCAGTAAAAATCTAGTTAAGCATAAAAATTCAAAAAGAAAAAATAATATAGCACCTTCAACTGCACCACAGACTAAAACAGTTAAATGTGGTCTATTAAACATTAGATCTCTCTCTTCTAAGTCCCTGTTAGTAAATGATATAATAATGGATCAACATATTTATTTATTCTGCCTTACAGAAACCTGGTTACAGCAGGATGAATATGTTAGTTTAAATGAGTCAACACCCCCGAGTCACACTAACTGCCAGAACGCTAGTAGCACGGGCCGAGGGGGAGGATTAGCAGCAATCTTCCATTCCAGCTTATTAATTAATCAAAAACCCAGACAGAGCTTTAATTCATTTGAAAGCTTGACTCTTAGTCTTGTCCATCCAAATTGGAAGTCCCAAAAAACAGTTTTATTTGTTATTATCTATCGTCCTCCTGGTCGTTACTGTGAGTTTCTCTGAATTTTCAGACCTTTTGTCTGACTTAGTGCTTGGCTCAGATAAGATAATTATAGTGGGCGATTTTAACATCCACACAGATGCTGAGAATGACAGCCTCAACACTGCATTTAATCTATTATTAGACTCAATTGGCTTTGCTCAAAATGTAAATGAGTCCACCCACCACTTTAATCATATCTTAGATCTTGTTCTGACTTATGGTATGGAAATTGAAGACTTAACAGTATTCCCTGAAAACTCCCTTCTGTCTGATCATTTCTTAATAACATTTACATTTACTCTGATGGACTACCCAGCAGTGGGGAATAAGTTTCATTACACTAGAAGTCTTTCAGAAAGCGCTGTAACTAGGTTTAAGGATATGATTCCTTCTTTATGTTCTCTAATGCCATATACCAACACAGGGCAGAGTAGCTACCTAAACTCTGTAAGTGAGATAGAGTATTTCGTCAATAGTTTTACATCCTCATTGAAGACAACTTTGGATGCCGTAGCTCCTCTGAAAAAGAGAGCCTTAAATCAGAAGTGCCTGACTCCGTGGTATAACTCACAAACTCACAGCTTAAAGCAGATAACCCGTAAGTTGGAGAGGAAATGGCGTCTCACTAATTTAGAAGATCTTCACTTAGCCTGGAAAAAGAGTCTGTTGCTCTATAAAAAAGCCCTCCGTAAAGCTAGGACATCTTACTACTCATCACTAATTGAAGAAAATAAGAACAACCCCAGGTTTCTTTTCAGCACTGTAGCCAGGCTGACAAAGAGTCAGAGCTCTATTGAGCCGAGTATTCCTTTAACTTTAACTAGTAATGACTTCATGACTTTCTTTGCTAATAAAATTTTAACTATTAGAGAAAAAATTACTCATAACCATCCCAAAGACGTATCGTTATCTTTGGCTGCTTTCAGTGATGCCGGTATTTGGTTAGACTCTTTCTCTCCGATTGTTCTGAGTTATTTTCATTAGTTACTTCATCCAAACCATCAACATGTCTATTAGACCCCATTCCTACCAGGCTGCTCAAGGAAGCCCTACCATTAATTAATGCTTCGATCTTAAATATGATCAATCTATCTTTATTAGTTGGCTATGTACCACAGGCTTTTAAGGTGGCAGTAATTAAACCATTACTTAAAAAGCCATCACTTGACCCAGCTATCTTAGCTAATTATAGGCCAATCTCCAACCTTCCTTTTCTTTCAAAAATTCTTGAAAGGGTAGTTGTAAAACAGCTAACTGATCATCTGCAGAGGAATGGTCTATTTGAAGAGTTTCAGTCAGGTTTTAGAATTCATCATAGTACAGAAACAGCATTAGTGAAGGTTACAAATGATCTTCTTATGGCCTCAGACAGTGGACTCATTTCTGTGCTTGTTCTGTTAGACCTCAGTGCTGCTTTTGATACTGTTGACCATAAAATTTTATTACAGAGATTAGAGCATGCCATAGGTATTAAAGGCACTGCACTGCGGTGGTTTGAATCATATTTATCTAATAGATTATAATTTGTTCATGTAAATGGGGAATCTTCTTCACAGACTAAAGTTAATTATGGAGTTCCACAAGGTTCTGTGCTAGGACCAATTTTATTCACTTTATACATGTTTCCCTTAGGCAGTATTATTAGACGGCATTGCTTAAATTTTCATTGTTACGCAGATGATACCCAGCTTTATCTATCCATGAAGCCAGAGGACACACACCAATTAGCTAAACTGCAGGATTGTCTTACAGACATAAAGACATGGATGACCTCTAATTTCCTGCTTTTAAACTCAGATAAAACTGAAGTTATTGTACCTGGCCCCACAAATCTTAGAAACATGGTGTCTAATCAGATCCTTACTCTGGATGGCATTACCCTGACCTCTAGTAATACTGTGAGAAATCTTGGAGTCATTTTTGATCAGGATATGTCATTCAATGCGCATATTAAACAAATATGTAGGACTGCTTTTTTGCATTTGCGCAATATCTCTAAAATTAGAAAGGTCTTGTCTCAGAGTGATGCTGAAAAACTAATTCATGCATTTATTTCCTCTAGGCTGGACTACTGTAATTCATTATTATCAGGTTGTCCTAAAAGTTCCCTGAAAAGCCTTCAGTTAATTCAAAATGCTGCAGCTAGAGTACTGACGGGGACTGGAAGGAGAGAGCATATCTCACCCATATTGGCCTCTCTTCATTGGCTTCCTGTTAATTCTAGAATAGAATTTAAAATTCTTCTTCTTACTTATAAGGTTTTGAATAATCAGGTCCCATCTTATCTTAGGGACCTCATAGTACCATATCACCCCAATAGAGCGCTTCGCTCTCAGACTGCAGGCTTACTTGTAGTTCCTAGGGTTTGTAAGAGTAGAATGGGAGGCAGAGCCTTCAGCTTTCAGGCTCCTCTCCTGTGGAACCAGCTCCCAATTCAGATCAGGGAGACAGACACCCTCTCTACTTTTAAGATTAGGCTTAAAACTTTCCTTTTTGCTAAAGCTTATAGTTAGGGCTGGATCAGGTGACCCTGAACCATCCCTTAGTTATGCTGCTATAGACTTAGACTGCTGGGGGGTTCCCATGATGCACTGAGTGTTTCTTTCTCTCTTTGCTCTGTATGCACCACTCTGCATTTAATCATTAGTGATTGATCTCTGCTCCCCTCCACAGCATGTCTTTTTCCTGGTTCTCTCCCTCAGCCCCAACCAGTCCCAGCAGAAGACTGCCCCTCCCTGAGCCTGGTTCTGCTGGAGGTTTCTTGCTGTTAAAAGGGAGTTTTTCCTTCCCACTTTTGCCAAGTGCTTGCTCACAGGGGGTCGTTTTGACCGTTGGGGTTTTTCCGTAATTATTGTATGGCCTCGCCTTGCAATGTGAAGTGCCTTGGGGCAACTGTTTGTTGTGATTTGGCGCTATATAAATAAAATTGATTTGATTTGATTTGCAGGCCCATATTCATACTGCAGCATCCGTACATGTGCAGTGTGTATATGAGTGTGTGTGAGAGAGTGAGTGGATGTGTGTGTTTATTGCCATTCTCAGCTGCTCTCTGCAAATCACCCAGAGATGGTTTAACAGCCTTGGGTCTTTTCATAAAGGAAAATAATGCATTAATACCTCCACAGAGGTCCGGGGCCTTCCGTAACCCAAACACACATCACCCAGTGGGATTTATTATATGTTAGAAGAAGAAAAAAAAAAAACAACACTGAGATGGAAAACCCAATGAAAATCAAGTATTATTTCTAATGTTATAACTTGCTAATTTGCAGTGGTTGGTAAAAGAAAAAGAAAAGGTACGTTTCCATTAGCTTACTAGCTTTTCTTACCCTAACTCTGAACGTCATTAGTGGACCAGTTAGCTTACACAAAGCTTAGCTCTGTCAACTTTAAGCCAGGTAACTTAAAAATAAATAAATAAAGTTTAACAATCACAACATTTTTTTAAACCCTAAAATCATACAAATTTGTTCCTACTGGAGCTTAAACACTAATCCAATAAGCAAAATGGACACATCATGCAAGGCAACAATCATTACCTTGAGGAGAGTAAATAAAGTAATTATGTTATTAAAATTTTATGTTATTTAAAAATTCTGTTATTTAAAATTTTCAATGAGTATTTTTATTTCTTATTTAACACTTTCTGCACTGCGTATAGGTTTGGCTTAGCCAAAATCTAACTCAAAGACGGTAAAGCTCGTATCTCACGAAGCAGCGAATACTGACGACGCTAGTGAATCTTGTGTTTCATCAGGGATCAGAAAAGGTTGCAAAACAGTTTTTAGAGTCACAAACAATATTTCTTGTCACAAATAAATTCTAAACATGTTCAAAATTTCTTAGCAAATTTATTTTCCACAAACATTTGTAAAACAGTTGCAAGCTTTTGTAAATGGCTGAAACACATGTCGCTAAAGTTGTTTTTGGTTCGCAACTACTCTCTTGAACCAAACGATGTACCTTTTCTTCTTCCTTTCTTTTCTTCTTTTTTCTGGCTCTTTATTCCTTCTCTTCTGCAACAGGACAGCTGCAGCAGCAGCCAGACAAAGCAATTCTTCCTCAAGGGCAGCAGTATGCTGGGCTTCATCCTAACAGAAATTCAATTCCACATTCTGGGAATCCATCTTCTATATAGCTTCTACATTCAAGTCTTCTGAGCTCTGTCTTTTACGGTGGTCAGGAGAAATCTGAATTATTAGCAACTATTACTATTAGCAACATGAGTGTGCAAACATTTTGCGTGCATGTTGCTAATAGTTGCTAAATCTTGCTAAATGATGCTAATGGCAGAGGTGAAAAATCACAACATTCATCAGCACTCGCCATGCTGTGAGAAAGATACTAACCTTAGAGTTTATTTGCAGCTTAATCAGTTTAGCATCATCACAGTTAATTTTTTAGTTCATGGATTAGCGGTTATCAAAGCTAACTTTTAGGTTAGCTGTGTCACACCTGCTCATCTGGTCATTTGGACACCATCTCGATGTCTGTGTAGATTCTGTGTGAGCAGACTGCCTTCACTATGTATTGTTCCAAGCCAGAAGGCTTTACTTTTTGTATCAAACAAGGCACATTAACAGCCTGAGTGCACAGGTTTCTGCACTGGGGCGGTTATTTGATTCATTTGGGAGAACGCGGCCTTTAAAAGCTGCAGGCACGTTTGATCCAATATCATCTGAAGTCAGAAGAGGTCAAAGATGAAGGGAGCTAACAATTGCCAACCTCCTGCTCCAAATTTCTTCAGTGCGCCACAATCCCTCTCAGCTGTGTCTTTCCCAGCATATGCCAGCGAGGCGCGTATCTGAACGCCTGCACATCCACAGGAATGTGTGATGTCGTCAGAGAGATGAGCGCAGAGACTTCAGATGACCGACTGGCACACAGCACAAACATTTATTCCCTCTATGTTACTTTTGGAACTTTAGTTTAAAATATGGACAAACGCTTGGAATCATTCATTACAAAAGTTTGAACATTAACGTTTGCCAATAAATATTATCGTGTTAAAATAAGAGAAACAGAGAGGAAATGGATATTCTTATTTTTTGAGTACATGACACAAACTGCTATGTATCATGTGAAAAATACAACTTAAATTCATAGATAGTATGAGCTGTCATTCACTTTTTATGCATATAAGCATCTTATTTTGCTTCACAAAGAAAATGCAGGATTCACATCATCTATAATAAGCAGCAGCAATTAACATTAATAGCAGATAAGTGAGGCAACACAAGCGATATTAAAACATTTGCAGATAGACTAGAATGTGCATTCAGAAAATGTATACTTTCATGGTAATAATGGAGAACAGTTATAATCTCAGCCAAATGCCAGCAGTGGGATTTTGAAAGTTAGTCTATCACTGTTTTTGCAGCTTATGAGTAGATCTTTGTGATGTCATAATTCCAGGAAAGAGATCAAAGGAAAAAAACAACAGACAAAAGAAAATATTTTGAATGGAATCCAAATCAGTGTCAAAATGTAATCAACTATCTCCACAAAACTAATGCGGACACAGAAAAAGAAATACAGTACATGCTGCATAATCCCCACCCAGGCTTGTCGATTGATGTAAGAATAAATGACCTGCTGAACTAGAAGGGAACTCATTATGGCCCATGTCTCACCACATCCAGTCAGGTGTGGGAACATGCACTGATGCCACACCTCCACTAAACTTGATCTAGATGGCACCCACCCAGGCAGACAACCAGCCCACTTTTTCACCTCACAAAAGTAGCATCTACCTGTCCCAACGGCCTTCCCCTCCAGCCGCTTGGGTCCCCACAACACATGGCCAATGTAGCGGACGCTCCCTCTCAATGCAACTGATGCTCCTCATTAAAGTCTTCCTAAGTTTGATTGGCACAAAGTCATTCTAGTGGTACCCAAGGCTCCTCCAAAGAGTCCTAGTACCAAAGACATACAGGCATTGCTTTAGGTCAATGATTAGTATCAAAGTCTTAAAACCATGCAGTAAGACAGGAAGCACCAGGATCTTAAAGGCTTCAACCATCATTGCCCTGCATCTAGTAACCTCATGACTCCAGGAGCTCTTCCCATGCGTCTCTCAATCTCAAAGGCCGAAGACCAAGAGACATGAATGTTACCACTGAGATAAGTCAATGTCTCTACAAGTTTGACATTTTTGCTGCATACAGATACACGTCTGATGGCTCAGTCCAGGAAGTCATAGAAAGTGTCAAGATAGTTTAGCAGGAATGGCTGGAGACAAATGCGGGACTCGACTTAGCAGCTCTGATTCAAAAAGACGTTTACTGAATTAATCAGTGGGGTCCGGTACACAAAGAAGCAGTCCAAAAACAGCAAACAGATCAAAATCATCAGGCGAGTAGCATGGTTGAGAAAAACAGGCAGATGGTCAAAACACATGTGGCAGCAGGACTTGAACAATACAAAGGAACGGAGCTAGAACCGGTGGCACAAGGCACAACGATCAGGCAAATTATCAGTGCAACCATTGAAGCTTAAATACATCAAGTAGTGAGCTACAGATCAGGAACACCTGTGGAAAGAACCGAAACAGGGTGTGGCCTAGACAGAGTGTGAGGCCCCCCGCCAAGCACCAAACGAGACAGACAAGAGAAATAAGGACAGAGAAGCCCAAACAGGAAATACCCAGCAAGAGAAGTCACAAACACAGCACAAACAACATCTCCCCCAATCAGACCATTCTAACAATGCAGGAACTACACAGAAAAGAAACAGAACCCCAAACAAGGCATGGCCAAAAACTGGATGACACACAGTACATGACAGTAAGTCTAGATCTTAGTCTTGATGCAGGACAATTGCAAAGTTACACACTCAGATTCATTGCTCCACCTCTCAAATGCAGCCATCAAGGTATCTATTGATTATACAAAGTCAAGGTCTGTAAACCTTTCCTCCCCAACAAAAGCACCTAAGCTAGTGGTTGCCACAACCTGACCCAACACCTGGTCTCCACCAAATACCATCTTTGCAAAGTCACGGGGCTTATATGATTATTTAGCAAAGCAATTGGCAGAGAAAAGTAATTGTTAACTAGTGTCATATTTTCAAGTAAAATGCCAAAGTATGACTTGTAACGTGATAATTACATCACAAAAGTTTACCCAAAGAGCCAGTTTGTTTTGAACGTGAAAGGAAATCTTCTGTTCTCTCAAATTTAGTGTTTTTCGTCATTATTTTTTTTCACCTGGGAATGTGTTTTCTGTCACTTGCAAAGTAAATAACTCATTTATCCTATTTTCAAGAGTACTCAGGTGTTTCCTTTGGGAGGACTATGCTGCAGAAACAGCACGAGGTCATAAAAGGTTAAAGGACATTTTAACCTACTGGTAGAATTAGAAGAGAATAATCTTTCCTCTTGCAGATAGTGTTTCAAGTGTCTAGACTGTGATCAAATGCACAGCATCATTTGCATTATTGTATTTAAAAAAATTTTCTTTATCATATCGGAAGGTTGAGTGCCAGTGATTAGATGAAACACTGAGCTACAAAGCTCTGTGATCTTGGCCTGCAGCTAAAAGTCGTGATATGAACCACTGAGTTTTTTGCATTTGCATTTGTTTGATAGGTTAGAACATCTAGCCTGAAAGTTTACCGAATGATGTACCACCTAAGGACACATATCTAGTCAGAATCGACTATGCATATACACAAACACCTAACTGCATTTATTAATATCAGTACTATATCAGTACTTTGGTCTTGATTTTAAAGACTGCAATATCGCATTTAAAGGCTGACATGTACAACTAACTCACTAACAAAGTAATAGTACTTGATAAGCGATTTTATCAGTCGTTTGCCAAATGCAACTTTTAATCCACATTTAATTTCTTGATATCTCAAAGGAGTTTCTTACTTACAGTGGGAAAAGAAAGTACTTGATACGCCTGTGATTTTGCAAGTTCACCCACTTACAAGTTATGGAGGAGGCTGACATTTTCAGCGTATGTGCAGTTCTACTGTGAGAGACAGAATCTAAAAAAAAAAAAAAAATCCACTGTATGAGTTTTAAATAATTTATTTGCATTTCACTGCATGAAAAAGGTATTTGATACATTAGAATTTTGGCATTCACAGACCTCTTAGTTCTCCTTTAAGAAGCCCTCTTGTTCTCCTCTCATTATCTGTATTACCTGCACCTGTTCGAACTCATTAGGAGTATAAAAGACACATGTGCACACACACACAAACAAACCCCAACCTCTCCACAATGGCCAAGACCAAAGAGCTGTGTAAGAGCACCAGGGATAAAATTATAGACCTTCACAAGGCTGGAATGGGCTACAGGAGAACAGCCGAACAGCTTTGTGAGAAGTCTACTGTTGGTGCAATTGTCAGAAAATGGAAGGATTCAAGACAACAGTCAATCTCCCTCGGTCTGGGGCCCCTTCCAAGATCTCACCACGTGGGGTAGCAATGATCTTGAGGACGGTGTTGTGTGTTGGGGGGTGTGGCTGGATATTTTGGTGTTCTTTTCTTTTCTTTGCTCTTCAGGTGGCATGGAAACTGATTTGTTTGTGGAGAAGGTGCTGGCTGAAGAGTCCTCACCCTCATCAACATCATGTGCAGCACCTGTGAATGGTGCTCACATGCAACCTTAAAGACTTTCAGCTGAAGCAGATAATTGGATGGCGTTCTGCATTTAAGTCATGTGTGATTCAAGCAGAACTGCCGGGAACTCGACCTTGTGATGTTCGTTTATGAGACGCTGAGGACCGCGCCTGGGTTTGACACATCGAGCCCGTGAAGCAAGGAAGGGTGAGGACACTTGCTGTCAGCACACATTAAAGGTGATTAAGTGTTTGACTAATTGTTGATAGTAACTTGGTGTTTTGTTACGCAGTATACTGGAATTGTGATGAGAATTATGCAGTTTGCTTCTCACTGCTGTGGCGTGCGGATAAGTGATCCTCCACTTGTTGTGAGAAGCTGCTCATTTGCATAAAGTTAAAAAATACAGACCTGAATGTGTTGCTGATAGCGTGTGTCTTTTGAAAGATATTGTTGTAACTGCTGACTTACCTCACCTCTTCTTTGCTTCACAGAGAGTCAGTTTGTCGTGTCCACCTGGGGGGTGTTTGTCTGGTGGTAGTGGGTCCAGGAACGCTGGGCTTCTATCCTTTTGGGCGCTTAAGAGCGTGCCAACAGTCACTCCACCAGAAGGACGTTGTTTCAGTTTTGTACACATTATTATGCACAGGTGAACAATAAATTGTTTCTGTTGTTGGAACCACTTTCTGGTTATTTTTAGCGCTGGGTTCTGTCTGACGCAGGTCCGCTCCTCAACTCGCGTCGACACATAACAGACGGTGAGGAATCGGCCCAGAATTACACGCCAGGACCTGGTCAATGACCTGAAGAGAGCTGGGACTACAGTCACAAGGAGGACCATTTGTAACACACTACACCGTCATGGATTAAATACCTGCACCGCACTAAAGGTACCCCTGCTCTAGCCTGCACATGTCCAGGCCCGTCTGAAGTTTACCCCTGACCATGTGGATGACCCAGAAGAGTCATGGGAGAAAGTCGTAGTCAGATGAGACCAAGATAGAACTTTTTGGTCGAAATGCCACTCGCCGTGTTTGGAGGAAGAAGAAGGATGAGTACAACCCCAATAACACCATCCCTACTGTGAAGCATGGAGGTGGAAACATTATGCTTTGGGGATGCTTTTCTGCACAGGGGATGGGACGACTGCACCGCATTGAGGGGAGGATGAACGGGGCCATGTATCGCGAGATCTTGGCCAAAAAGATCCTTCCCTCAGTCAGAGCACTGAAGATGGGTCGTGGCTGGGTGTTCCAACATGACAATGACCCGAAGCACACAGCCAAGATAACCAAGGAGTGGCACTGTAAGAAGCACATCAAGGTCCTGAAGTGGCCTAGCCAGTCTCCAGACCTGAATCCAATAGAAAATCTCAGGAGAGAGCTGAAACTCCATGTTGCCCAGAGACAGGCCAGTAATCTGAAAGACCTGGAGAAGATCTGTATGGAGGAGTGGGCCAAAATCCTTGCTGCAGTGTGTGCAAACCTTGTTAAGACCTGCAGGAAACATTTAATCTCTGTAATTTCAAACAAATGTTTTTGTACCAAGTATTAAGTTCTGTATTTCTAATGTATCAAATACCTTTTTCATGCAATGAAATGCAAATAAATTATTTAAAACTCATACAGTGCGATTTCCTGGATTTTTTTTTTTTCGATTCTGTCTCTCACAGTAGAACTGCACATACGCTGAAAATGTCAGCCTCCTCCATAACTTGTAAGTGGGTGAACTTGCAAAATCGCAGGTGTATCAAGTACTTTCTTTCCCCACTGTACATGGCTGTTTAATTGTGACCTGCAGCTCACAGACAAGATTTTCATATCTCTGATGTGGATTGTTTTTACCATCCCCTCAGCCAGTGGAAGATTTAAATAAAAAAAAAACCTGAGCACAGTGTATCATGAGAATGCTAGAGATATACTCTAGTCAACATTTAAATTTGTCACCAGATGAGATTTAATGAAAGTGGCACTGAAAATTCTTATTGTGTACTGGATGAACTGAAAACCTCCAACACACAGTATTCACAACATCTGTTTGAATATTACAGCTGCAACATTTTCAGCGTAATTATAACACTACACTGATTTGCCAATTTTTTTTAATGTGATCTGTACCAACATAAAAATTTTTGTATAGCTGTGCAGCCCAATTTCATGGTTTTTTTTTCCTGATACCATCACGAAATGGGTCACATTTTCATGACACGGTCAAGTTTCAGTCACTATTTTTAATCCTAACTATAACCTGAATGCTCTCCCCCCACCTCCCCACCATACAAAATAATTTTGTGATACCGTCACGAAAATGTAACACATTTCATGATGGTATCATGAACTAACGGATTTAATCAGTTTTCGTGATGTCATTCTGAACTTAGCATAACTGTGTGGCTGTATCTTATTTGTGCCTTTATCGAAATGGGACTGTTTTCAAACAGACTCAAGCCTTGAAGGATCATTAGGCAGGTTTCCAATACCCTCTAAATTGCACAATTTGAATGAACAAATTTGAATTAGAAATGCATGTGTTTCAATAAATAAAATTAACTAGGGATGTCCCGATCCGATCACGTGATCGGAAATCGGGCCTGATCACGTGGTTTCAGAATTGATCGAAATCAGACGTTGCATCCCGATCAGGAATCTGATATAGATTTTATCTTCATTATTTTGATCAGCGCTATTTCAAGCTCATTATTGCAGATTAATGGGTCTTTCACGCGTTGGAAGCGTCAGGAATCAGTCTAAAAAGCATTATTTTCAATGAAACACGTTGCTTTTGATGCAACGTTTCTGACGGGAGCGCGCACTGCCGCTTGTCGGCAGGCTACCAAATCCAACTTTCGATGCTCTGAGCTGTGACGTAGCTTTGCGCTGTCCAATAGGGACGACGCGTCGGGCCAAAACACGGAAGACTAGTGGCAGAAACCACTGATCTGTACAAAACAGAAACGTCTCACAGGACTGCTCATTTATTGAGCAGTTTTCTGAAGAAAAATCCTTGGAAATGTTTTTGTTGTTTGTTACCTCAAAATTTCAGATTGTTGTAAAAAAAATGTTCAAAGCACTTGTAATTAAAATAGCTGTAATTAAATGGTTCTTTATAAACCTTCATCTGTAAATTAAAACTACCTGTTATTTCAGATTAGATAATTTCTTGTTTAACATAAGGAACCTTGGACATTTATTTTTAGACAAATAAAACAACATGGAAATTTGTACATTTTTTAAGTCTGGTACATTACTGCTTGATTGTTCAAGCTACCTCAAGGAGAAGTGCACTGTTTAAGTGATAAATAATAAAATGGTAAATAAATGGTAAATGGACTGCATTTATATAGCGCTTTTCCATCTGCATCAGATGCTCAAAGCGCTTTACAATTACGCCTCACATTCACCCCGATGTCAGGGTGCTGCCATACAAGGCGCTCACTACACACCGGGAGCAATAGGGGATTAAAGGCCTTGCCCAAGGGCCCTTAGTGATTTTTCCAGTCAGGCAGGGATTTGAACCCATGATCTTCTGGACTCAAGCCCAACACCTTAACCACTACCATCACCTCCCCAAAATAAGGTGATTAAAATGAAAATATTATATATTTAGCATTTGTTCATTGCTCATTCAGTTTTTTTAAAGTACCAGATCGGGACTCGGTATCGACAGATACTCAAAATCAGATGACTCGGAATCGGATCGGGGCCAAAAAAACCTGATCGGGACATCCCTAAAATATCCCTCAAAAATGTCACAAAAAAGGTTTACGCCCACATAATACAGTTTTTCAGGTGATTGAAAAAATCAATTTTGAAAAACTGCAATATAAATACTTTTTTCGCTATTATAGGTCACATTATATAGAGAAAGCCACATGACATTATAAAATACAAGAAATGGTACGTGTGGATGGATGAAGAGATGGAGAGCTGGTGAAACATAATGACAATATTTTGTGGGACTCACCATTCCGTCACAATGACTTTTAATATTACAGTTCTCGTGAGAACCTTGGTAGAATGGGAGTTATCACAAGAAGACAAACCTAGCAAACTGCACTCAATCACTCAGTGAAAACTGTCATTTTGCAATAATCTGTAACAAATTTTGCACAAATCTGTAATGGAAACCTAGCTACTGTCTCCTTTGACTATCAATCCAGGGGTGAGTGTTAGAAAACCTAAAATAAAACAGCTCCAATGCGTTTCTCTTTAACCGTGTCCACCACACAGTCCTTTTTGACACATCATAAGATGTTCACAGGTCAGATAAAATGCAAAGTCTGCAAAACAGCTAACCTAGCACTCACTGTATTCTTACAGAGCATAACTTGGTATGGTTTATTGTTAATCCAGAGTTACTGTTGCACAGTTTTGATATTTGAAGCCCTCAAGCGCCCTGCTTTGATGATATGTGGTGTGCGCTCTATAGCACACAGAGCCAGTGCATTTTGGGCATGTTTAACTTAACTTTACTGTGAGTAATATGAGCACAGAGTAGGTCACAGGCAGCAAAGCGGTTATATGTGATCACTCATTTAGTCATGAGCTTGTTTTGGGCATAACATGAAATAAGCCAGACTCTAATCTGGCATTCCCTTGAAGACAGAAGTGTGCCAGCTTTTGATGTACTGCTCTTTAGATGATGGACTCAGAAGTGAGAAGTTTTCTGGATTGGAAACAAGCTGAGATCTTTTACAGAAACAGCAGTCATCCACCACAGCTCCCTGATGTGAATCAAGGGAGTGTCTTGTTTTAGAAGACCTCCCATGACCATCTGATCTCCTCCCCATCCCACTGTGTTGCTTACATGACATGGGCACTGGAAGCAAAAACGACAACCACATAACTTGTACACTAGTAATTACACATCTGCTGCCTGAGTGGTTGCCATCCAGGACCTGTGGTGGTTCTGCTGTGTCATGGATGTGGTGAAGTGTGGCACCCATGCATGCTCCCAGACTTGACTTCACTGAGCATTGTTCACTAGGACAGGCCCCAAAGTGTCCATCTTGATTGACAAAGTAATTTGGGATTGTAAACCAGCTTCCTGAGGACTAATTCTGTCATTATAAAGATCTCTGGTTTAAGCAGTAATCACAGTAACAGGACACAAGTGATTTTAAAGGTGTTGGAGGTGGATATCTAGGTGGTGCTACTGTACACATAATCTAGGGTGAAAAGGTGTTCAGTTTCACTATGTGCTAAAAAGCAAATTATACACTAAAATAAAACAAATGTGAATGGAGAACAGATACCAGAATGGACTGAAGTACCTCAAACACGTGGCAACACTGTCGTAATGAGGACATGGTCTGTGGAGAAAGGCAATTTGAACACACAGCTGCCCTTCACACTTTGAGCTTGCAGGGTGCGACCGGCAGGCTCACCAAAAGAGGATTTACAATGAAAAGCTTTTGGGGAGGAGGAGAGGCGAGGGCAAGCAGGGGAGAGATCGGGGGAGTGGAGAAGAGGGGATTACATGGTGAATATTTCAATACTAAAACATACCAGTTGGCTTGGGCTCTGAATATGACTTTGACGGACTGCAGGCGCTGCCGTATCGTCTACGGCGAGTTTAACACTACGGGGTGATGGGTAAGAATATAAAACCACTGGAAACCCTGGGACCTGGCTGACAAGCCTACTGATGGCTATCCTGATGTGACTAACCGAAATACTGTGCTCAGGCCAACCATCTCCGTCAGATTATGTTAAGACTATGTCATCTTTTTAAAAATACAAGCATGAACCATCAGGCGTTAGTAAATCCTACAATCCAAATAGGATTGTAGTGAACCAAGTTCAACAGACAACCTGGGATCTGTTCTCTAAGACACTGCCAAGGTTAATTCCTGTTACTGCTATACATTATGAAGCACTAGTGGGAATACAGATAGAGTGTAGACTGCAAGCACAGAGGATGTGAATGTAATAAAGCGGCTCAGTTTACATACACCTCGGATAAAAACTTTCAAACTCAATTCTCCCCAACGCCACACAATTCATGTTACCATACAATACGTGTTTTAAGTTTAATTAAAATGATGTCCACCTTAATTTCCATATGAAGTCATTAAAAAAGTTAAAAGACTTATTTCAGCTTTTATTCACTATGTCAGATTGTCAGTGCATCAAAGGTTTACATACACCAAACTGAGTCTTGGAACATTCCAGAAGATTCCAGAAATAGACTAAGGGATATAATTAGTGATTAATTTGGGCACCTGTGGCTGCATTGAAGGGCCTTCCAGTAGAAACAAAACATTAAGTGAAGGTATCCAGACATAAAATGCCGAACTCCACAAGCCAGGTTTCCTTTCTTCACTTCACAATGAGGCCAGGTCCAAAAGCATCTAAAACAATGCTACAAATCACAGCAGGCAGACAACCGATCTATCTCTACTTCTTGAAACAAACCATCTGTCTGCACAATAAATATGGGCATCTTTTTGCTTTTTCCAGTTGCTGGAGTCTTCAACACTTGTGAACTCTGTCAAGGCTACAGAAGTGCTTCTGATGTTCCCTCACAAGTGATGCGCCTTTTCTGAGCTTCAAGAAAAAAAAGCTCACTTGATACAAAGTAATTCAAGCAGTACCCAATGATTCTTTGAAAGGACTTGATACCAAAGACATCCAGTCACTGCCTTACGTCAGTGATTAGCACCCAAGTCTTATGACAATACAGTAAGACAGGAAGTACCAGGACACCTGATATCTTGAACCTTCCTTCTCCTGCAAAAATATCAGCATAGCCCAAAAGGTCTAAGATGACCACAGGACCACAACTAAGTAACTAAGTTACACATTATGAGAGCATCCTATCACCATAACCTAAAGGGCAGTCAACCAAGAAGGAAACCATTATTCCAATATCCAAAAAAAAGAAAAAAAAAGAAATGTTTTCCAGTTTGCAGGAAAAAAAAAACATCTATTTTTTTTAACCTTCATCCTACCATGCTGGTTTACATCTTAATCTTACTGTGTAGGGTCTGATTGGATCCCAGGGTGTTTTTGTTTTCTTTTTAACATGTAACGTATAGATAAAGCAACTTTTTTCAACTGAATGATGCAAACATATTTATTAACTTCCTCAGCACACAGAAGAAACACTATTCTACAATATTTCTTAATATAACAATATAACTATAACAATATTTCTTCTATGAACATACCTCGTAATGTCTTAAGAATCATGCAAACTATTGAAATAGACAGATTTTTTTGGCATTCCTGCCTATCAATATCATACTTTCACTCTCCAAATGGATGTTTGATTGTTTTTTGTATCAATAAAACATTATTAACTTGCTCATGCACACATTAGAACCAACAATATCAATTTCCCTTCAAGGAAAATACCTCATAATGTCAAGAATAAAAAATAGACAATTCGTTGGCATTCTTTCTTATCAATAATGTTCTGCTGTTTATCTTACAGCGTCACCTCTTTCAGGCACACTTCCGTAGGAAGACACATATAAGTGACAAAGTATCTCAAAGTAATAAAAAAACCTTTTTGCATTGTATGTGGCAGAACGGTAGACTCACAAATTCATAAAACATTAGTCTGGTACACATAGTATTTTAGTAACATACAGAATGTCTGATTGGAGCCCACATGGTAGGCTGAGTGCTGAAGTCCATATATATGGATGGAAGAACATAATGATGGACAGAAGCCAAATGTAGCTACAATGCTGTTGCAGCCTTGGCTAGCTGAGGGCAAATAGCTAGGCGACTATTGTTCACATAAAAGTGAAGAAAGAATAAAATCTGCCTATCTAAAACTCTTTACAAAGACAGCAATAGGCTATTTTTTCCCCTTATTACAACACAACTGAGTTTTTTGTTGAAAGATATCAGTATTAATGATTTCTTGATCACTTCTATGAAATACAAGGCGGTCTTCAGTGAGTGGGACGCTAAGTGGCAGAGAAGTGCCAAACAACCAGACTGGTGCCACACTAAGGGGCGCAGCAAAGGGGCCGGCTGTTGGCATGACGGCTGCCACATGGTGGCTAAGTCTGCGGGGTATGAAGGCAGGAATGTGGCAATGGGAGAAATTACAAGAGAGGGACGGACAGAGAAAGAGTGAAATGGACAGTGAACGGCAAAAAGGAAGAGATTAACTTTCAAACATTTGAACTGCAAGCAAGAGCAGAGGAAGTTTTGTGTGTTTTTGTTCCCATGCAAAGTACATGTGTCAGTCTTTTTTTTTTAGAGGATGATGGGGGTGGGGCTGTGCAGGCGGATTTACCGCTGCAGGCGGCCAGCAGCCAGTCGCAATGTCCCAGTTGAAGAGATGCACTGGAAGCACTGGGTATAATGCTCACACAGTGGGTAAGCTGCTTGTCTCTATATGCAGTGTGTGTGTGTGTGTGTGTGTGTGTCCATAGTTAACAGTGTAGACCAAAGGATCATGGGAATCACTCTCCACTGGTAAAGCTGATAAGAAGAGGTCACTCACTGCTGTCACATGTATCCACACAATTCATACACTGAATTAGCGTCATATTTGACCCACTTTTCTGCTCTAATAGTTTGATTTTAAAACTGACAAAATGTCAACATTTTCAATCATACTGTCGATAATGCAGTCAAGTCAAGGCTGGGAAGCATACACTGGTGGCACGCTTAGCAGCATCCACAACATCACAGAACTGTCCAGGCAGGCAACCAGTCCATTGTCCTTAAATCTCTAAAATAACCATTGATCTGCTGTAGCCACCATAAAGTGTGGGCATTCCCTTGGCCTTCTACATCCACTGGGTCATCAACATTCAGACACCATCACCTGGCAAAAATGTCAAAACTGGTGCTCTCTCACAATGCAACCAGTGCTTTTCATCTTAGTCTCCCAAAGCCATTCCAGCGGTACCCAAAGATCCTCCAAAGAGATCAAGTACAAAAGACATCCAGTTGTCACTTTAGGAAACTGGTTAGTGTCCCAGTCAATCATACAGTGAGACAGGTAGCACGTGACCCTAAAGACTTGGACCTTTGTTCTCCTGCAAAGACAACAGCATCACCAAAAACCTCTGTCCAGGGACTTCAACATCGTACCAAGTGTTTCTCGATCTCGAAGGTCGAGGACTCAGAGGTGCAGGGGAAACACTTGGCACCAGTGTAAGCTCCTAAACCAGGGGTATTCAGCTCGTTCCAGAAAGGGCCAAGGGGGTGCAGGTTTTCTTTGCAACCACCCACTCCACCAGATGATTTCACTGATTAACTGATTCCATCTGCTCAATGTGATGTTAATCAGTGAAATCATCTGGTGGAGTGGGTGGTTGCAAAGAAAACCTGCACCATCTTGGCCCTTTCTGGAACGACTTGAACACCACTGTCCTAGACCAGAAGTCTAAGGGTATTTTCTCAATTTTACTATACCTTCAGAAATTCCCCTTTTAAGGTCCTTCACATAGTATAATACCCATTTGCTGCATATCAAAATGTAGGACCCAAGGCGGTTCCGTGATGTGGTGAATGGGGTGACACATGGCACCAGTGCCCGCTCTCAGCTCAGAGGCTGCATTACAACAATATATCATCATCTTTCTCCAGGCCACAGGATCACTGACTTACCTTTGGCAAAACACAGGTTCAACCTTGGCAGCAATGACACTGCAGTTATAAATAGTTTATCTGATTGAAACTGAATTAACATGATTAAACTTCCATCTTCAGAGTGATTCTGATTAAAAAGCTTGGTGGCTTCTTGGAGAAACTGATGAGAAAACCTGATGATGAGAAAATGAATCAATATTTGCTTTCATAAAGTCAAGGCATTTCATTTATTTTGCAGAAAAGATGGATAATAAGATCCGAAAGCAACATTACTGGTTGTTCTGAGTGTTCACACTTTCACAATAACAGCTGATGAATAATGCAAGTATGTGACATGTTAATGTGAAAGAAATGAGCATCATTCCTTTGAGTCACAGACATGTCTGGGTTAATGACAGTCTGCTTTGTCCTTGACATGCTAATGTTTAATTAAAATGGATTGGTGCAATCGGTTCGGAGTTGAGCCGCTGCTCCTCCACGTCAAAAGGAGTCAGTTGAGGTGGCTCGGGCATCTTTTCCGGATGCCCCCTGGACGCCTCACTGGAGAGGTGTTCCGGGCACGTCCCACTGGGAGGAGGCCCCGGGGAAGACCCAGGACACGCTGGAAGGACTACATCTCTTGGCTGGCTTGGGAATGCCTTGGGGTTCCCCCGGAGGGGCTGGATGAGGTGTGTGTGGATCGGGAGGTCTGGGCGGCTTTGCTTGAGCTGCTGCCCCCGTGACCCAACTCCGGATAAAGCAGAAGAAGATGGATGGATGGATTGGTGCAATCAATATGAGCCCAAAAACCAAATCACAAACTCATACAGTTTGCAAGCAAAAAAAAAAGTTGCATAAAATTAACAAATGAATTGTTAACCATTTAAACCTGCCACTTAACTTCATACATTCAAGCAGCTAACCCTTACTAATTAATTTACCCCCTTCTCAGAGACACACGAAGAGTTACCGCGCCAGCGTTACGCATCAATGCCGTGACAGATCTAATTAAAATAACTGCATTACTCTGAGCTTTCAAACACTTTGCTCTAAACAAAAGCAGATGTCTCCAAAAGCCAGAAACACTGGAGACTTTCTGGATGAGTCCCTCTAGAACACTTTCAAAGAACAACCAAAGTAATCCAAGATTAAGAAAGCGGTTCTTTCTGGGAGGGATCATGCTGAAAACATGTGCAGCTGACAGCAAAAAGGAAAAACACACAGATATGTATGATCATGATGACTAGCCGGAAATGTGAAGACACAGTAATTATAGCAAATAGTTAGTTGGCTACAACGTATACGGACGAAAAAAACCTCAGTTGTAGTATCCCAGTCCACAACATATTTAGTTTCACTGTATTGAACACGTTATCTATCAAATTAAGGATTGAACATATTCTCCCTTGGTTTTTTCCATCATTGATGGTAGTTTAGATGATTGTTTTCATGTTTGAGGGAACCGGTATTTAGGTTTTAAGGAATCAAATCAAAACGTCATTTTCATGAAATGGGAGGCTGTTGCAGAGCATCAAAGCACAGTTCCACCAAAGGCCAGCAAACTGATATGAAGCTGACATGACTATTCAATTAACAGATTAACCCCCTCAAAGAAAAACACTAAAATAATAATAATAATTATTACTAGGACAAATACGTAGAAATGACTGCCTTATAAATATGAGAACTTATTGGCTTTTTCTGTTTCATGTCATTGCAAATGATATAAAATTCATAAATACTGGTAAATACAGGATTTTGAACCATTGGTTGGACAAAGCCTTAAAGACATTGCTTTGGGAATTTTGAAGAATTTTAACATTTTCTGTCATTTTATAAACAAATCTGTTTTTTCCCCCAATGGATTAATATCCTCAGGGGAATGGGATAAGTTCTCAAAATAAATTGAAAAACATAACAAAAAACACTTCACATTTATGCAACCAGAATCTGTCTGTCTGTGTATGCGTGTGATTCCAATAGTTATAATTGTTGCCGTAATTGTTTATTGAAATTACTCGTGCCTTAACATAAACACTTTAACTTGTATTTTTTTTTAGGTGAAACGTATGCAAACAAAGTTTAATATGAAAGAATAAAGTCGTATTTAAGTATTCAACTGAAATAAATTTGGAACACTATCCTCTAGGGGCATAAAAACATACTGATGCACTTTATAATCATGATGTAATGTTTTGAGATGCTTTATCGATTCTCAACAATATTGATTTTTAATTAATAATTTACATGCAAAGGTTCCTGGTAGACAGTGGCTCATTTAATGTGCATAAACCCCCGGCCACTAGATGGTAGCGTTGCAACATTGAAATTGTTCAAGAACACTACATTTCCCAACCAAAGAAATGGTAACAACTGGTAACAACATAAACACAGAGAGGACGTATTGTAACTGCACATTGCAAACTTAGCATTAGCCAGCATAGCTGCCGGTTATCATTACCACTGATAGCCAATTTTTGGCTTCAAGGTGTATATAGATTAAATCATAAACCTTCATGACACATATCCCCACTTCTTAACAACATGCATTTTCGTGACGCACACAGCACATATGAACTGACAGTCTAATTTTTGCAGCTCAGTTTCATGATGTTTTCATCTTCGCCATATCGCCTCACATAACACTAACTCTAACCATAACTCCAATGCCCCCTCCCACCCCGTGTCACAAATTTCATGATACCATCACAAAATAATTTTGTGATATCATGACGCTATCACAAACTAATAGATTAAATCAGTTTTCATGACACCATCACAAACGGCGTGAGATCAGATTGAATTTCCCTCTCTATTGATCCTGATCTGAAAGTCATGTTTGCTTGAATGTCGGGGTTACTACAATCAACCAATGAATTGATTATTAATAAGACTAATCAACAGATTAATTTGTGATGAAAATAATTACAACTTGCAGCCCTACAGCCAAAAGTGATACAAAATATGGTCCAGGATGTTTGAACAGTAGTTCAAAAGTGTGTTAATAAATACAAGATTAGATATCTGTCTAGAATTATATGTTAACAACTAGTTGTATGGCAACAAAACACTATCTTGCGATTTCAAAGTAAACTGAACCCTGAATCCACATCTGGATTACGACCAAACTTCAACTAGTAGACTGAGAAAAACCTTGCTTGGCTGAAACATGTACAAGCATAAGGTCCTGTCAGGTGTAAAACATATAACATGACATTTTGTCCCATGCAAGAAAAAGGACAGGTGTTGGATTTCATGCAGCAGCCGGAATTAGACCAGGAAAGTAAAACTGATATTGTACCTCGCGCGCTCCCTCTCTCACACCATGCAGTGGTTTCACACAGCCTATCTGACACGCCATCTATGATATCATCAGTCAGCCGGCTGAGTTAACTTGGATTCTACACCAAAATGCACACACTAAACCAGCTTTTGGAAGAAACCCACTTACCTGAACCTGCATGAAGGATCCCCGGTAGAAGCAGCATGCCGCAGCTGACAGGGCGCTCCACAGACTGCACCTCTCCGTCATACTTTCCTCCACCACTTACAGCTTTTTACAACACTTCGCCTCCTCTTTCACACCTTCTTTCCGCCTTTCTGTCTCTACCGTCTCTTGTCTCCCACCAACCCAGGCTGTCCTCTCTGAACCCCAGCCCCTGGGCTAAGCCTGTCCCGCCCCAGCCAGCCTTTTTCCTCTGCCTGATTGCCTGTCTGCCTACCAGTCCCTCCACATAGTGCCACACCACAAAACCGCTCGAGAACCTGCACAGCGACAAGCTCCAGCTGCCGGTGACCACATCAGCTATTATCTAACAGCTGGTACTGAGAGCAGCCAGTGATATTACAGCTCCTGACATCTCCTCTGCTGCTCCTGCCCTGGCTTCTTCTCCTCCTGCTTCTGCCTCTCTATCTCTCTCACACTGCACTTGCTGCACTTCACGTGCCTGCTAGGGATTACCTCATTGCTTGTCGATGAAAGGGGTGTGGGTAGGGGAAGGGCGGACTGAGAGGGTGGGAGGGAGGTATGGATGGATGGAGAGAGGGCGAGAGGGAAGGATGAGGTGGGGGAGCGCTGGCAGGCACAAGCGGAGAAGAGAGCTGCTGAATTGTAGGCAAGACCCCACCCTCCTATCCGACGACCCCCCTGCCTCACCGCTGCGCTGAGACAATACTGGACATGGGGGGGACAAGGAGAAAGTGAGCAAAAGAAAGGAGGAGGGATAGAAAAGATAATTAAAGGAAAGATGATGAATGAAGAAGATGCAGATAGAAAAAGAGAAAGACAAGAAGAAGAGGAGGAGGAGGAGGTGTGCAGGCTGCCTCACAAAAGAATTTCAGCTTTCTTTTTCTTTCAAAGGGACCAAATGGGGGTCCCCAATACGCATGCACGTGCACGCACATACACACGCACACAAAAAGAGCACATTTTTGTTGCTTCACAGGACATTATCATGACTTCCATTGACTGAAATAATAATAATAATATCTATATCATAATTACCCAAGGCCCAAATCTGTGTGTCTGTTATGTTAGTTAGTTAGTTGGTTAGTTAGTTAGATTGATTGATTATCTGGCAAAAAAACTCAATAACCCTACAGTTAGATTGTCATTTTTTAGGCAACATGTAAAATTTCCTCAAGATGTGCAGTAAGTATCACTGGAGGAGATGAGTCCACCTACTGGGATGAGGTGGAACAGCTGACGGTGTGGTGTAGAGAAAATAACCTTTTCCTTAACACATCCAAAAGCAAGGAGCTAATCATAGACTTCAGGAGAAACAAAACAGAGAAACAGCCCATTATCATAGGGGGGACCCGTGGGGAAAGGGTCTGTTTCCTGGGAGTCCACATAGATGAGAAACTGACCTGAGACAGGAACACCACACACTCGGGAAAGACGGCACAGCAAAGACTCCACTTTCTGAGAATCCTCAGGAAAAACAAGATAAACCAGAGATTGCTTGCGTCTTTTTACCACTCTACCATGGAGCACATCCTCACATACTGTCTCTGTACGTGGTTTGTCAACTGCATAGGGGCAAACAGGAAAGAGCTCCAGAGGGTTACCAAAATGGCAGAGGAGATCATTGGGTGCCCTCTACCCACACTGGAGGACCTTCATGGTTCTTACTGTCTCAGGAGAGCCAACACCATCCTAAAGGACTCATCCAACCCTGGACACTCTCTGAGCTATTGCCATCAGGCAGACGGTACAGGACCATTAAAGCAAGTACAAATAGACTGAAAAAGTTTCTACCCAACTGCTCAAATAGCCATATCACTTGCCACACCTGAGTGCAATATTTGCTTTTGTGCAATATTCATGTCAGGATTTGGGTTGTTGTTTTGTATTGTGCATTAGAGTGTTTTCTGATCATGTTCTGTGTGGTGATTTTCTTGGGGTTTTCTGTCTCCATTTCTCTTGTCTGTCACTTGGTGCTCGGTGGTGGGAGTGACCCCTGTCTGTCTACTCCCACACCCTGGATCTTTCTCTCACACCTGTTCCTCATTTTCTGCTCATCACCTTCCTGTATTTAAACCTCACCTTGTCCACTTTTTCCCCACCAGATCGCTGTGCTTCATGCCTTTGCTTCCAGCCTTGTTCCCAGTGCTTTTCTCATCCTCCTTGCCTCGCAATGTTTTCATGACCACCTGCTTGTTTTTAGGGCCACGCCTCTGCCTGATGAACTTGTTACTGTTGCTTATTCTGGACTGCCTTTTTATGTATCGAACCCTGCATGTTTTACCAGTAAACATTTTGAACAATTCCACTCTGTCTGAGCCTAGCACTTGTGTCCAACCATTTTGTGTTACAAAGCCTGATAATCCAGTTTGGTATGTACTTTTCTTTTTTTATATATGCCATATCTTTTTTGCTACTACATGCTTGTCATTTTTTTTTCTTTCTTTTTTAATTTGCACTCTGGACATACCTCTTTCATTCAGATAAATTTGATGTTTATTTTTGTTTTCTTCTCCAGACCTTTAAAGTCTACGCATGGTTTACTCAGGTTTACATTTGCACTGAAAGGCTTGCACCTTGCCTTTTGTTGTATTTTGTTACAATGACAAATAAAGTATCTGCATGCATATCTGTAAGTAAGAAACTCAGTCAGCTCATACTAACATTAGCCAGTTACGCTAGCAAGTTTGCATGCTATCCACAGCTCGTTAGCATTGCTAATGTTAGCATATATTTTAGTTTTTTGCATTTTCAATCCTGTTGCGCACAATGGAGATACTCAGTTTATGGTAACATCAGGGTGTCAGCACCTTGACGTCACACCGAAAATGACTTTCATAAGCACACAGGTGCAGAAAATGTCGCCTGTACCCCAAGCTAGTCCCAAGCTAGCCCCAACATAGGCAATTATAATTTAAGACTGCGACTTCAAGATAAAAAAGAAAATAGTTTTTCTGGCCTGAGTGGCCAGAGTATCCTTTCTTTACCTGTCAGGGAGTGAGGCCTATTGACTACCATATACACAGCGACCCCTGCTGGACTCCATCTCTCTCACACTGACACACACACACACACATATTGCTCTAAGGAAGGACTAGCGATTCAACAGATTATAGCATTATAGCCCAATTTATTGGATGTGATCATAATAAAGCATACTTTATTTATGAACTCATATTTCATAAATACTATGACTACATAAACCTACTAACATAGGTAGTTAGTAAGTAAACAAGTCCCTTTGGCTTCTCCCTTGCTTTTGGATCTGCTTGTTGATTTGGCACAGGTTTTACGCCGGATTATGCTTCCTCACATAACTCCATATTACATGGAGAATGGGCAGAGGTGGGGTTTGAACTGTAAACTTTTCACACTGGGAAAAAAAAAAACAACTAACCACTTAGCCACCACCCCTGTGTATTTGGTAGATTTTATATAGTTCATTAATGTAATAAATCTACTAAAATATATATTTTATTTTTTGTTTTGTGAATTTCACATAGATTAGAGCGGACTTATCCACAGGGTTAATGCTGATAATAATCATTTTTAATTATTTTAGTTTTTATCTTGTATCCACGTGTGAATTATTTTCCCACTTTTTAGGATGTGTCAAAGATACCTACCTTAAAAAGAAAATGCATATATATTTCAGAAACTGTAAAATACTTTGACGCTGCCTACTTACACATTTCCCTGTGAATGTAAAACATTTGCTTCCCCTTCAGTATGTTTTCACAGCTTGCTCGTTTGGTTTGCTTCATTCATTTGCAATATTTCATTTGGTCTTCCACTCGTTTGTGCTTAAAGGTTATTTATACTCATGGCTCACTCATTGTTACATCCTCACAGAACAAGGTTTAGTTCATCTCACAGTTATTTGTTTCTCCACCAATCTCATTATATTCTTTATTGATTACAATTTCTTGCTCAGTTAATTTAGTTCTACAAGTATTTCATCTACTACTCGACAAGGCTTTACACAAACATCATCAGATGTCTGTCTGGTGTATGAGGTCGGAAGTGTCTTGGCATTTATCCTGCTTTGATCTTTCTGCCATTGTGGGTTGGAGGAAGTGGCCTGTCATTACAAACAGGGTCATATTACATAAGGATACTTACTGATGGACAACTTTGGCATTATTACTGTCGTTATTATGACACAATTTTCATGTTCATTTGCGGAATAAATGTTGTGAATAAAGTTCAACAGGAGCCTGGAAGAAAAAAATGCAGCCATATTATTGACATTACAACACAGCTAACTAATCCTTACACTGTCTCTGTTGTCGAATTTTGAGGCCACAAAAACTGCAGTTTTGACACCAAAAGTGGAGAGTTTTCACTCATCTAGCGAGACGGCTATGTGGTGACCTATGATGGAACGTAATGTGCATCCTGAAAGTATTCACAGCGCTTCACTTTTTCCACATTTTGTTATGGCACAGTCTTATTCCAAAACAGATGAAAATAAACTTTCCCTCAAAATTCTACTATTCTACTATTCACAACACCCCATAATGACAACATGAAAAAGGTTTTTGAAAATTTTGCAGTTGTATTAAAAATAAAAATAAAAACCTAAGAAATCATGTGTACATAAGTAGTCACACCCTTTGCTCAATACTGTGTTGATGCACCTTTGATAGCAATTACAGCCTCAAGTCTTCTTGAATATGATGCCACAAGCTTTGTGCACCTGTCATTGGGCAGTTTTGTCCATTCCTGTTTGCAGCACCTCTCAAGCTCCATCAGGTTGGATGGGGAGCGTCGGTGCACAGCCATTTTCAGATCTTTCCACAGATGTTCAATCAGATTCAGGTCTGGGCTCTGACTGGGCCACTCAAGGACATTCACAAAGTTGTCCTGAAGCTACTCCTTTGATATCTTGGCTTAGGGTCATTGTCCTGCTGAAAGATGAACCGTCGCCCCAGTCTAAGGTCAACAGTGCTCTGGAGCAGGTTTTCATCCAGGATGTCTCTGTACATTGCTGCATTCATCCTTCCCTCAATCCTGACGAGTCTCCCAGTTCCTGCTGCTGAAAAATATCCCCACAGCATGATGCTGCCACCACCATGCTTCACTGTAGAGTTGGTGCTGGGTTTCCTCCAAACATGACACCTGGGATTCACAACAAAGAATTCAATCTTTGTCTCATCAGACCAGAGCATTTTGTTTCTCATGGTCTGAGAGTCCTTCAGGTGCCTTTTGGCAAACTCCAGATGGTCTGCCATGTGCCTTTTACTAAGGAGTGGCTTCCATCTGGCTACTCTACCATACAGGCCTGATTGGTGGATTACTGCAGAGATTGTTGTCGTTCTGGAGGGTTCTCCTCTCTCTACAGAGGAATGCTGAAGACAAAGTGACCATCGGGTTTTTGGTCACCTCTCTGACTAAGGCCCTTCTCCCCCAATAATAATACATTACAATACAATACAGCAATACATTCTACTTCTACACACACCAAAACCTAACTGAAAACAATTAAAATAAATGTAAACTCACAGGTGAAAAATACATAACATCACCTGACTGCTTTCGTGCTTCTCATCAGGGAGCTTTGATGGCTGCTTTGCATTTGCGCACTTTGATGTGTCGCACACAGACTCATTAACTCCCCAGGACTCTTGCTGTATGGACAGCAAAGTAACCGTTCGGGGCGGTTGAACCTTAAAGGTAATTATACATGGCAAAAAAAATGAAACAAAAAAAAACAAAGCACAGCTCATTGGTGTCCTGAGCCTTATTCTGCACTGATATGTTGCTGTGTAAAATGCAAAATGAAGTTGTACACACCCAAAATGCACTGTTGCATAGTTTAGACTGTGCAATATAGATTGTCAAGATAGGGCCCTGAGCATCAAAATGAAAATTCCCTCAGGCAGAGGTATTATTTTTAATGCCAGTAAGAGAGGTGACCCCTCACAGGGTACTTGTATAAAGACATTTTTGTTCCCACAACATGATTAATTATGTGTATTCGCACCCTTGAATCCAAATGCACACAAAAATCACCTTTTGTTCCACCCCCCAAATTAATGACAAAACCCCTATATATTATTAGCGCTACAGTAAGATGCAGTTAGGTTGCTGTGCTGAAATACTGTTGACAGTTTCTGTGAGCCTAAGTGTGTGTGTGTGCAGCCGAATTTAATGATGTGTTTCTTAAAAGCTGTGCAGAGTGCAGCTAGACAGCTTATTACGAGCTGAAACACACAGGCAGGTGTTTCCAGGAATAACACGGTGTGATTTTCACCGGCCCATTTCACACGTTCACATTAGAAACACACCCACACATCGGGAGGGGTGGGGCTTCATCTCCCGAGACCTGCTGAGTGACATCACTCAGGATGCTTTGCCATGGAAACGGTGCAAGAGGCTTGACAACATCCAAATTTCTGACACTGTATTAAGTTCAGCCTGCACCACTGCAGAAGAGCAGAAGGTGAGAGTGAGGGAGTGAGGAGGGATACATAACCAGAGAATGACATCTTTTTTTGAGGGGGGGGCATAGAAACACACTTACAGACTCGGTGATGCCACTAATCACTCTGATAATCTGCTCGGTGAATGTGTGATAGTAGGTCACAGTCAGAAAGGAAAAGCAGATAAAGAACTACAACACAGAATGAATTCATTAACTGCAGCGTCTCCTCGTAATTTAATGTCAAATCATCCCCCATGGGATTAGACAGATTACAGCGTAGGAGTGCAAATAATCTCATAAGAGGGGTCATGTGCTTTCATTTTATCAATCCTCAGTAATACCTTGCCAAAACAATCAAGACATACAGCTGCACCTGAAGGAAAATGCACATGGTAGGAAAAACACATATGACAATGTGATGAATGGTGGAATTTAAAACACAGAGTGCAGTACCAAATCAGAACAAGTTGGAAAGGTACGGAAAACGCAAAAAAAAAAAAAAAAAAAAAAGCTGTGGTTCTTACTCGTACATTTACTTTGACTTTCTATTTTAATGAACCCAAGATATTTCATATTTTGTGTGATCAACTCATTTCATTTCGGGCTAGAAATGAGGTAAACAAAAAATGAAAGAACATTGTTTTTAAATATTTCACTACTTTTCTCATGGATTTATTGACAAGATGCTGGAGGGGCTCCAATCTGTCAGCAAATGTGTGAGAAAATTACTGAGATGTTTACAAAATAATGTTCCTCAATGAAAGATTGGAAGGGATGTACATATTTCTCTCTCTACAGTGTACAATATTAAATGATTCAAAGAATCTGGAGGAATTTCAGGGGCGCAAGAGTAAACTAGACAGCCATGATCTTTAGTCTCTCAGATGGTTCTGCATCGAGAATCATCATTCATCAATAGCTGATATAACCACATGGGCAAGGCATTGCTTTGGGAAACTTTTGCCAAGCACTATAATATGGAGTTACATTCACAAATGTCACCTGAAATGTTACTGTCCAAAAAAAAAAAAAAAAAAAAAGTCTCATATTTACCTTCTCCAGAAGCAGCTTCAGCTTCTTGGGGTTAAAGGCATCTCGGCAGTACTATCACACAGTGAAAACGTATATTGTGGTCAGACAAATGAGTATTCCAAATCTTTTTTCAGAAGAAAAGGACGCCATGTGCTCCATACCAAAGACAAACAAAAAGGACCATCCAGATCCTTTTCTGGTGACATCCATGCATTTTTCAAGACAATGCAAAACTACATTCTGCACACATTATAAAGGCATGGCTGCAGAAGAAGAAGATAGGGTACTGGACTGGCCTATCCACAGTCCTGACTTGCCCCTGATAGAGATTGTTTGGAGAATTTTAAAATGAAAAATGCAACAATGATGACCCTGCACTGTTGCACACCTTAAGACATGTTTACAGGAAAAAATGGGGCAAAATAACCTGAAAAGCTTAATCTCTTGGTATTCTCAATGCCAAAATGTCTTTTAAGTGTTGTAAGAGGGAATGCAACATTAAAAAGTGGTAAATGCTTTAGCAGTTTAGCGTTTTTCTTTTCTTTTTTTTTGGGAATATGTTGCAGGCCTGAAATTCAAAAATGAGTGTATATTAAGATATAATGGAATGCTAAAATACCCTCAGCCATATGAGCATTGCTTTCTTTATAATTTGCAGTTGTTTTATTAATTATTAAGATGCTATTGTCTTATGTACAATTTGTTCATGTTCAATAAAGCCCCTCTATCAATCAATCAAAAACAATATTTACATTTTAACGGAAGCCTTGCATGTGCGTGTACATGAGTTTTTGACAAGAGCTAAAGTTGTGCAAATCAAGAAATACTTGTAGATCACCTTCTGTGCATTTCCTGGTATTAATGAGAGAAATTTAACTCCACAGGAAGTTAGCTTTGAGTTAGCTGAAATTAGCATGCACTCTAAAATGTCTTATAAATGACTCCAGAGGTGTTATCAGTTACAAAAACAGCGTTTTCAGTTTCAGAAGTGTTTATTTCTCGTTATTATCACTTTACCGAGGCATTGCTAGGCCAGTATCAACGCTACCTGGCTATACCCGCCCGCTGTGCGTAAACAAATGACGTCATAGCGCGCGCAGCCCAAGAACTGTCCGCAGAGGAAAAGATAAAAAGGCGAGAAGTGAGAAGTGTGTGTTGGTCCCAATATGGATATTCCGGATGATTTTCTCATGGATCGTACGACAATGAACAGCAGCCAGCTTGATGAGGACGCACTGCTGAATTTGGAGAGCGCCAGCCGACACAACAAAAGTTAAAGTGAGCCAACTTTTTATGTAGGTGTTATGTGTTATGTATCTCAGTAAGTGATAATAATGCAAATAACATGCATTTGTCGTGCGATATGCATTTTAACTCGGGCGAATATCTGTCATTTTGGGCGACTGGGCATGGACAGAGGGACTCAGAAAATGCATATCGCCCTCCAAAAGCATGTTATTGTATTAGCATTTACATAATATATGACAAAGAGGATATATTTACAGACAAATGAAATGGAGTTTTGCAGCTAGCTACCAGCCCATGATGTCACCATGCTAACGCCCACAAAATGTCTTTTAAATACATTCAGAGGTCTTATTAGGTTCCAAAAATGGCATTTTCAGTTTTAGAAGTGTTTATTTCTCACTAGATTTTATATAATATATGACAGACATGTATATAAACACACAAAACACAGTGGAGAGACCAGCCACTGATGCCACTGTGCTGCTCTACTATTGGCTGTCACCCTCGCCACTTAAAAACAAAACACAACAGATTGAAACAGAATGTGACTTTTTAACCACTCTCTCACAAGCGCCACTAGCTTAGCTTATGACAAGCTAAAAGTGGACGCTCTTGTTATGGTTGAACAACTTTCCAGTTTCTGAGTATTCTGTGATAGTACGCACCCGCGGCCGACGTGCTTGATGAATTCCTGTGCAAAAAGTAGTTCCCAGATAATTGATAATGAGTATAATCTCATCTACATTAATTCTAAAATTTACCAGTAATAAAATAAAGATAACTGAAGTTTTAAGAGTGGCCGTAATAAATATTTAAGAAACTTAAATACAAGAAACTGTTATTGCTCAAGCACATTGTAAACATTGAGACGATGGAGTTTGATGCGGAAAGGTTCAGAAATGTATGACTGGAATGTTCTGATTACCATTTACAATTGGCGATGAAAGACTTGGGTGTTAACTTTGTGTTAAAGTCAGAACAAGAAGCTGCACTGAAAGAGATCTATCTGGGAAGAGACACATTCTGTGTTGTCGCTCCAACGAGAGCGGCACTCTGAGCAGTTTCACAAAAGCAGACTGGTGAGCTCAACCTGTGGGTGCGAGCTATCCCACAATTCAATAATAGCAGAGATGACGGTCCAATGAGAGCGGCACTCTGAGCAGAGTGCTTTTTAACCTCTTAAAATACCGTTTAAAATATGCCAAGGTTAGCCATCTTTGAACTTGTCCAAGGTCTGTGTCCCAAGAATGTTCCCTGTGAATTTGAAGACTCTGGCAGTAATAGGACTGAACTTATGCTGAGCAGGCAGGCAGGCAGACAGACAGACAGACAGACGGAGGAACGCAAAGCCTTCACAATACCCAATGGCCATATTTGATGGCCTCTGGAAAAAATGAAATTAAGCTGACCAGAAAAAACATGAAATATAAAAACCGCTGCATTTATTTGTGGTGTTGTTTTTTTTTAAATCTGCATTTTCCATACCGTCCCAGTGTTTTCTGACTTGTGGTTGTGGATCATCCACTGTAGCACAGAGTTTAGTATTAAAACTGTCAGCATGAGCTGTGTAATTTCCCCTTAGGCAGGCTGTAATGAAAATACATTATACTGCAAAGTGCTAAAAGGTACTAGAGTTTAAAATACGTCTCACATTCTACCTCCTAATTATAGCCACTTTGGCCCCTTATCAAGAGGACAAACAAGTATATAATGTAGAATATCTTCATTATAGCTGTTCTGAAAAAAAAATCAGAATCTCTGGATGAATGAAGTTAACTCAAGTCTATTTACAAAAAAGACTACACAGACACAACACTGCAATAAAGCAAAAGGATTCTGCAAATGATTATACAGTATGGTGAAGGTTTTTCAAACTGGCACTCTAGAGACTGGATAATTCCTACATTGCACAACATTTTTTCCTTTCAACTACCCCCAGTTGTTTGAGTTTTACGCCTGATGTTCTTGGTGCAGAGAGAAACGTGTGCAGCTCCTAGAATTGTTAAGTGATCTCCAAACCAAAGACAGGATCAGGTGTGTACAGAGCAGCATCACACCCACAACATTTCATATTCCATCATTCTGTCTGTCTTTTAACTCTCATAATCATTTTGGAAATTTTGTAAAAAGATTGTATTTCTATAGCACGGTTCCATCTAATGCAGATGCTCAAAGGACTTTGCAATGGTGCATCACATTCACCCGCTCCACTGCACACCGGAAGATACTTTGGGATGATGAATCTTGCCCAAGAGACCTGACTGATTTTCCTGTCTGACGGGGATTCCATCTGAAGATCCACCGTTCTACCCTCCAGACCTGTAGCCATCTATGTGGATTATGTCACTGTCAGTAGTACGGTAAAGCAATAAGGCATGTCGATGGCGTAGCCGTAACCTAAAGTTCATTAATTTATAAATTGGATTTCAGCAGCTATGTTGCTTTTTGGGCATCCCAATCAGAGAACAAAGAAAGTTATTACTGAAAAAGAACCGGCAGCACAGTGGCGTAGTAGTTAGCACCGGTGCCTCACAGCAAGAACAAGAATGCTGTCCCCCAGTGACACTTAATTGGAGTAAGCAGGTACTGAAAATGGATGGATGAAAGGAAAAATCACATTTTGTTTTGTTTGTTAGGATATTTCATGGATGTATTTAAATTACATTTGGTGCAGTTGTTAGCCTCGAGTTAAGGATGACTTGAATAGATTCTGAAGTCAATGCAGATCCAGGATAATGTTTTCATAATATTTCTGTAAAGTCTGTCACTGAAACAGAGGAAGTGGCTCTGTGCACCAGGATTTGGACTACGTGTCTGTGTCTTTGGACAAGACACCTGATCTGTATTGGATCTCAGGGCCTATATAGGACTTACAGCTACCACCAGAGTGACAATTATACCATGACAATTGGCGGTGTCCTTACCTACAATAATATTAGTTAGCTGATGTTGTCAGCAACAGAATGAGCCCCTCATCAGCAATCAACAAGCAACAGTAAGATGCTAACTATACAATCAGGAATAATAATAAAAAATCTTTACATTTGCTGAAGTAAATATACACATATGTACACCTGTAGGGAACCTTTCCATGCTACCAAGGACTACTAACGATACATTCACCTACAGTGAGGAAAATAAGACCTGAGACCAGACCTGAACTCCATAGAAAATCTTTGGAGGGAGCTGAAACTCCAAATCTGAAAGATCTAGAGAAGATCTGTATGGAGGAGTGGACCAAAATCCCTGCTGCAGTGTGTGCAAACCTGGTGAAAAACTACAGGAAACGTTTGACCTCTGTAATTGCAAAGGCTACTGTACCAAACATTAACATTGGTTAATGATTTTTTTTTTTTTGTACTCCCCACAATTGAAACCATGATCAATGGATTCAATACTATCAATGGATTTTAACACCTTAAGTCTGTTTATATTTGTTTTTCTTAGTTTTATTGTTGTTATATGTTGTTGTTATTGTGTTTTTTTAAAAGGACTACTCAAATTAAATTGCCCCTTGTGGGATTAATAAAGTTGTTGATTGATTGATTCGATATCCGTGTTGTTTGTATTTTGGTGAAACCCTGTCCGATATTTCAGGACCGTTGAGTCTTGGTGGAGGACTGCACTCTTTCAGTGTGCTCTAGTTTACCATTTTTTAAAATATTTTCTCTAGATTCTATTTTTCAAGTCTTTGTCTCTCACTCCAGTCTTCCTGTTTGTCCTCTCAATGTCCTGCATTCTCAACTGCACTCCAACACTGGACCTTTCTCTTCCATCACACACACACTCTCAAAGCGACCTTTCTTATCGCCGTGCTCCCCTCCTTCTATCCCGATCTTATCCCAGCTTCTCGCCACTAAACCGAACTTCCTCCTCTTATCCAACCACTTTTTCAAACCCTCCCCTCCTTGCTGTCGTTCCCCTCCCACGCTCCCCTCCTTCCACTCTTCTTTATCGCTACATCTCCTCCCCTGCTTGGAGGCGGTCTTGAGTTAAATATTAATTAGTGAACCCCATCGTGCAGGCTGATCAAGAGCACAATGGAGAATCCTCGCATGTGCCTGCAAGCGTCCCGCTAATGAAAGGAGTGAGTGAGAGACACAGACGGTGTGATGGAGAGAGAACAGAGAGGTATTTACATTAAGTCCATGCACGTCAGAGATGAGGGAGGCAGGATAAGTTGGCTTTATGAGCATCTCTATTTGCAAGCGTGCATGTGCAAAGACAAAGGCCGGAGGTGAAGAGCATGCCGCTAATGATCCGTGTCTGATTGCCATCAGTGTGTTTTCACAGGCCGGACGCCATTCGCCAACTGGTTAATCCATACACAACCAAATACGATTTTCAAATCCAGTTTGAATGGCAGATAAGGAGCCTGAGAGAGGGGCCTGCTGGAAGTGTAGCGACTGCGTGGACACATTTAGGTGTGAAGAAGCACAATTTACAATCAGCTGCGCCACTTTAATCCCATTAAAATGACTTCAGCTCATACGATCTGAACGTGACCTGCTGCTGCTGCACCCATACTCGTCGAGTGTGAACAAAGCATTTTGCGTGTTACAGAGATCAATGTGTCACTCATTCTGCACCTCCGGGGCACACTGCTCACAGACACGAACGTGTCTGAGCTGATAACCAGGCTTGACCTTGAAAGTGTACACAAAAACACAGACGCACTTTCAAAAAATAAGATACAATAGGCCTGCAACCAGTGGTGGGCACACTTCCGATAATCCGATAGATAAATATCAAAGATAATGTTTTCATTATCGGATTATCTTTTTAGATAACTTTAAAAATCATTATCGGACCAATTATCTTCCGATTAATTTTTGTGCGATAACTTTTAGACCGATAAAGTAAACAAAGCTGAACAGCGACAAGCATTTTTAAAATTTAAAATCAGTTCAGCACCTACCTGTTAAAAGTTTTGTAACAGATGGACAGTTATACCCTCTGCTAACAGAAGACAGCTGCTTCTATGAAAAGCGTCTCTATCCTCTGTAGACAAAGGAGAAATGCCCCCCCGAAAAAAATCATTTCCTTTAACACCATACCAATATGCTGGCAATATCACCTAATTCAGTGACTTTCAACCTTTTTTGAGCCGCGGCACCCTTTTTATATTTACAAAATCCTGCGACACACCACCAACCAAAATAATATTATAATTCTATTACCTCTGGTTTTGCGCAAAACCCAATTATCGCAATAGAAAATTGATACAGAAAACACCGCATTTCGAAAATCCTCAAGCATTTTGCGCTCTGATCTCAAGTAGGGCTGTCACGATTAGGAATTTCTGGAGACGATTAATTGTCAGGCAAATAATTGCGATTGACGAATATATTGTCTGTTTTTTTTTTGTTTTTTTCCCCCTTCTTTATATTCTACTATTGTAGTATAATTACACAACTCTGGAAGAAGGTTTGGCTTCTGTGAGTGGAGAAACTGGGAATGGTGCAACATTTTTATTTTTAACTTCATTTTACATACAGTCCCAACTTTTTCTGAATTGTGGTTGTTTCTGTTGCATTTCTGAAACTGTTTCTCCTCATCAGTCACGTTTTGTGCTTAAACACTGCATTAAGCCCATATTGAACAAATAAATACCTTTGGAAAGTAACAGCTGTTAAAGTTCAGAGTTCTCACCTGCTTTTTGTGATCTGTGCATGTGAACATCACCACAGCTTCTCCATGTTAGGGTTTTTTTTTTTTTGTGGCTCAGTTCATTCATATATGCTCATTTTTTAAATATGTTTTTAAAGCTATTTGACCGTTTATTTCATCTCATGATCTCATAAATTCAGCATACGATGCGCACATGGTGTGAACAGGACGGTAACAGCAAAATCACACCTTTAGAGAAAGTTCAGAGAGAAGTAAAAGCTTCATGTTTTGGTTTTGTTAGCATGTTCACTCAGGTTAAAATCCTCTCTCTGCTCCGCGCTCGCTGTGCACTGATGGTTCTCAGACTGTAACGTGTCGCGCCTGCATTCAGGAATCTCCCTCACGCACCCCCTCCCTCGCAGTCTGCAGCCTGTTGACTCCGCGCGCGCGCACACACACAGACACACACACACCGACAGCTCCGCATTTTAGACGGCTTTTGAAGAAGATGGCCACTGTTTTAATCGGCCGTCTTATCCAAACGGCAGGACGGATCGTTCTTCAGCCTCCATGTTATTGTCCCGCCTTAAGACGAGAGCGAGGCTGCAGCACAATGACGTCAGATTCTGAGTCGTTTTATGCTTTGTGAATAAAACAAATAATTCACGGTAATTGCGAATATGAAAAATAATCACGATTGACGAATATTGTAATAATTGTGACAGCCCTAATCTCAAGTGTTTTTTTTTAGACGTGTCGACACTTTTATTCACAATAATCTGCCACTCTAATATTCACGGAGCGCAGAGGCTGCCTTCAGCGAACCCAGTTGTGAGCGAGAAGGCCCAAGTCTGACCACAGTGACATCAACGGAGGTCAGGCCGCCTTCCCCGCACACCTCCACAGCCAATGCGGTTTCTCCTTCCCCAGAGGGGCCATGCTCCGTGAGCAGCTGAGATTCACGCTGTAGTCAGCAACCCGTAACCATGGAGACAACGTTATGTGCGCAAGTATGTCTATTATACTATAGTACAGCGCTTTGCTGCCATCTACTGGAATAAAAGAGCATTACATCATCTGCCACACTATTACAGCACATACACCCGATAATGGTGATATTTGATAATTGCCCACGGCACCCCTGATGATCAATCACGGCACCCCGGTTGAGAATCACTGACCTAAGTCATCCAGAGGCATACATTTTTAACTTATGGTTCAAATTTTAACCAAACTAATTTTGGACAAGTTATTTAAAATTACTGTCATGTCTGAAGTTTTATAAAGTGAAAATATCAGATATATGTTTTAGTTTTAAAGTAATGTGCTACTTTTTAAGGTTTTGTGAGCACATGCTGTGCCCAGCAGTGCATTATGGGTAGGATGATGTAATCTCAGTACGTTCACGACAGGACAATTGCATTTCAGACACTCTGTTCAGGCTCCACGGATAACAGCACTAAACTCTAGTGCCTAAAACTCTGAATGACAGAAGGAATGAATGATTGAACCAATCAGTGTTTAGCAGAGGCACTTTTACCCAGAATCCTTTGCGATCTGTCTGTGTTTGTTACAAAACCTCAGAATTAGTGCATTATTCAACATTAAAAGATATATGCTATATTTTAACTTTGTACAAATGACAGAATTGACATTAATGGAGTTATTCTATCGGTATTGTTATTTATAAATCAAAACCACAAGTCAGCATGACTTTATTTTTCAAGACCTCCGCCTGACCGGAACGTTGTGATTGATAGAGAGTTGGCTTTATGGCTGCTCTCAGAGTGCCTCTGTGCTGGGAGCTCTGTAGTAAACAAGTGCTTCCAGCAGGGGCAGAATGTTCAAAGACGAAAGTGTGGTCTCATTGTTTGGGTCTGTTGTTACTTTTAATATTACTAGAAGCTATTGTGGCATTAAAACTTAAATTTGTTTTATTAGTAGTTGTAAATGTACCAGAGACAATATTGGAATTTATCGGTTATCTGTAACTTCCGATACATTTTTGTGTGGTTTATTGTTTATCTTTATCGAAGATAACTTTTCAGTTATCTGATTATCTGTTATCGAAGTTAATTTTTTGGTTATCTGTGCCCACCACTGCCTGCAACAAATGCAACATAGATGAAGCTCATAATTCAGTAGAAGGTCAGCTTGTATTTGGAAGTTTTCATTTTGATTCAGTTTGATTTTTTATGTGCTATTTTTACCAAAGGCCATTAAATACGGCCATCGGGTATTGTGAAGACTTTGCATCCTTCTGTCTATCCATCCATCTGTCCATCTGTCTGTGCTCAGCATAAGTCCAGTCCTATTAATACCAGAATATTCAAATTATCAGGCAACATTCTTGGGACACAGACCTTGGACAAATTTCAAGATGGCTAACCTTAACCTATTTTAAGAGGTTAAAAAGTCACATTCTGTTTCATTCTGTTCCTTTTTTTTTTTTTTTTTGGAGGGGTGAGGGTGACAACCAATCCAAGGAGATCAGTCCCATGATATCAGTGGGTGGTCTAGCTAGCTGCAAACTCTGTTTCGTTTTTGTGTAAATATAATCCCTTTGTCATACATTATTTAAAAGCTAGCAAGAAATCAACACTTCTAAAACTGAAAATGCTGTTTTTGGACCCTGATAGCACCTCTGGAGTGATTTACAAGACATTTCATGGATAAAGTCACAGGTTGCAAACTGCATTTCGTTTGTGTGTAAATATACAAGCTAGCAAGAAGTAAACACTTCTAAAACAGAAAACACTGTTTGTGATGTGATTTACAAAACATTTCACGGACGTCAGCGTGCACGGCAACTTCCACTAACTCAAAACTAATTTCCACTCTTGTCAAAACATCATGTAATGCCCACACGCGTGCCTTCCTGCAGACGGCAAAATGTGAATAAAATATTGTTTATGATAGATAGATAGATAGATAGACAGAGGGGCTTTACTGAACATGTATAAATTGTATGGAAAACAATTGGATCTTAATAATATATAAAAATTGTTATGTATTTTAGCATTGCGTTATTTTTTACTTTTTGAGATGTTTCCATGCACAGCTCTTCTTTTACAGCGTGTTTGAAAATGCAGGACAATAGGTATGGCAGCTAATCCCACAAATCAGTTATAAAAGCAGCTAATCAATAACTAATTTTTTCGAGCGAGGAAGTCATGTTTTTGGGCCCATTTGTTTGTCAACCTATTTGTTTGTTCGACACTTGTTAGCAGGACATCTTAAACTCACAGATCAATTTGAGCGATGTTTGGTGGAGAGGTACGTCTTGGGTCAACAAGAGTTGATTAAATTTTGAGAGAGAGAGAGAGAGAGAGAGAGGATGCAACCCTACCATCCTGTGACCAGCAAAATTTCCTGTATATTCGTTTTGTAAATTGTTTTGTCAATTGTGTCGCTAGCATGGCCCTAGCAGAGGGTCACCCCTTTGAATATATATATATATATGAATAAATAAATAAAAGGATTATTAACGGGGGCAGGTGAGGTTAATAATTTGTTTATTATATGGCTAATATATACGAGGTCTATTAGAAAAGTATCCGACCTTATTATTTTTTTCAAAAACCATATGGATTTGAATCATGTGCGTCAGCCAAGCTTGAACCTTCGTGCGCATGTGTGAGTTTTTTTTCCACGCCTGTCGGTTGCGTCATTCGCCTGTGAGCAGGCTTTGAGTGAGGAGTGGTCCACCCCTCTCGTCGTTTTTTTCATTGTTTAGGCGCGCGAAGCCTCCTCTCCTCTTTCCATGACAAAAACTCCTGTAACAGTGGAATGTGCCGTTCATTTCCAAACTGGACGCTGTGTTTTATCTGGGATGTCATCTGACTAGCACAGGAATTATGAAAAGACGTGGACATCAGCACTTTTTCGGCACATTGAGACAGAGGAAGCTTGGCTGACACAATCACACGTGATTCAAATCCATATGGTTTTTGAAAAAAATAAGGTCGGATACTTTTCTAATAGACCTCGTATATAAACACACAAACTTACAGTAACACCCGAATATGCTCATAGTCAGACCTGTTCGCTTCACCTCCATGAAGAACTTGCTAACAGATGGTCCGGTTGTTCGCTGGTAAGCTTTCAATCTGTGCGTTTTTTCCGATGCTGTTTAGATATTTACATAGTACATTCATGTCCGACTTGTTTTTTTAAACTGTGTTTTTAGTTTTTTGGTTTGTAACGAAAATACGCGTTGCAGACCGATTGTCATGGTGATATGGGATATATATATATATATATATATATATATATATAGGGAATTTGACCAAGAAAAGTAGGCCAAGGCTGATGCCTTCTGAACTCGCGAGCGGGTTGTGAAATGAACTTACATCCGAAATTTCTTTGAAAGCCACGGATACACAAGGCACATTTTTATGGCTCCTGCACTGCGGCGGTGGGAGCTAATAAAACTGTGAATCCATCTGTACTGAAGCACAGTGTATGTGATCAAGCAGAAGTCTGCGGTTGTGACATTTACAAGGCAAAGCTTTCTGTCAAAACAGTTTCTATAAGCTTATACGTGCATACGTACATTTATATACTGTTTGTGTCTGAATGAAGGATCAGTAACTGAAGTGTTTCCAGAGGTGCGTTCGTGAAAACGCCACTGTCACTTCATACACCATCTCATTTACAGAGGCGCGACGTTATTACAGTCGACTGTAATAGTCACACAACCACACACACACACACCCACCCACAGGGTACTGACTTCATTTAATCATGTGACACACACAAACACATGCATATTTTAGAAATTCAAACCATTCTCTTAATCAAACATGCAATAACACCCAGACACAGCTGAGCCCCTGCACACCCACGCACACCCAGATATATTTTTTTTCTGCACAAGTCTCCAGCTTGACATATGTTAATAAACCTCATCTTGGCCCCTTTCCCTCTCCCCCTCACTTGAAAGCAGCACCAAATCACTAAATAGGACAAGAGACTAAGCGGGGTAGGGCTGCAGGAGAAAACAAATGCACAGAGTCAAAGAGAAGGTCGCCACAAGCTGCACATGCATGGCGCACAAACTCATAAACTATTAAAAACCCTAGTGCACGTGCAAATGCACGTGAATGCTAAGAAGCTGAGGCCAAAGTTCAATGAGTTTCACAATGATGTAAAATCTGCTTTTGAATATTTACATTAAAGAAGATGTCAGGGTGCGCCTTGTATGGCAGCACCCTGACATCGGGGTGAATGTGAGGCATAACTGTAAAGCGCTTTGAGCGTCTGATGCAGATGGAAAAACGCTATATAAATGCAGTCCATTTACCATTTTACCAAAGAAAAAAAAAAGCATTAAGTGTGTCCTGAGCAGCTGTGGGTCCACTATGAAAAACAACCCATGATGGTTATTTTATGATAAGGCCAATAAGATATTCTGTTTCTTCATATTAGATAATTTTTAAATCTTGTCCCACTTTGTCTTGTTTATATGAGTTTTGTGCATATATGTGCATAAGTTAGGAGCAGCAGGAAAGTGACTGGTGTGGTTTTGCCCATTATAAGAGGCCTCACTGAGGCCAAGTCCTGATTTAAACATCAGCTGTCATAAATGTTTCAGGGAAATGGAAGGAGATGGGGGGGGGGGGCGGGGGTGTTAGCTGGCAGCAGCGTTTGGATGGGTGGTGAGTAGGGACATGCTCGGGATGTGATAGAGAGAAGTAAAGAAATAATAAATGATGATGACAAACATGGAGGAGGGTTTGAATTTGCAGAGAATCGTAGCTTTAAGGAATCTTCGTAGAAGTGTCTGCAGATTTTACATTTGAATGTTAAAAACTGAAAAACATTTTACTGACAGTCACAGAAATGTGACATTTTAGTAGCTGTTTTAAAGACAAACTTTTAAAGACGAACTTTCCACTAGTCCTAGGGTCCACTAGTCCAAGTCCTAGTATTAAGGAGAGCATGTTGAAGTTGGTTTTATAATGGTAGGCTTTCAAAAGTGTGACAATTAAAAAAGAAAAACCCATTTAATGATGGTGAATTAGTATTGTTTATTGATTTTCAATTCAACATATTTATAGACAATAGTACAATTAAAGGTGATTAATGGTGTATGTCAACAGAATCATATGTTTTATGTTTGTAAATTGAACAAAACTGCTAAATGTTTTTGGCAACCTGCATGTTTACGCTACAGCATATTAAAATTTTAGCATTTTATGTCTTTTTTCAGGATTTTAGGGCAACAATAACAACAAAAAAGTTAAATTCCTATAATAAATATTAGCAGTTAGTGGCAGCTTCGTCTAAATGTTTTTGCATTTTATTCGTTCTGTGTTATCACTGTTAGCCTTTCAGTTAGCGGATTAATAGTTATCAAAGCTAAACTTTAGGTTAGCCGTGCCACACCAGCCAGGTGGATAAATTATCTTGGCAAAGGTGAAGTGCTACAATTTTCAACAAATTTGTGCATCCAATTCAAGCCAAATAAACCTTTATATTCACATAAAAAAGTCTTAGATATTTTACTTCAAGTCATGAAACATGGTAGCAAAAATAAAGAAAAACATGAGTAAGCCACTAAAAAGTGCTCTGTCGTCTCTTGGTGAAAAAAGGAAGACGAAGGAAGAAGTGTTAGAAGGAAGACGAAGAAGAAGACGAGAGAGAGAGAGAGAGAGAGATGTTTTCAAAAAATACCTAAGGAATCACAAACCAAAATAATTTTTTTTATTATATGGCTGCGACACTACGTGCGCTCTGATTGGCTGATTACCTGTCGGATATTTCCATATCCAGACCGGTTACCATGACAATCCTTCCGTAACACGTATTTTCGTTACAAACCAAAAAGCAAAAAACACGATTAAAAAACCGTTGGACATGAACATACTCCATAAATATCTAAACAGCATCTGAAAAAACGCACAGATTAAAAGCTTACCAGCTAACGACGGGACCATCTATTAGCAAGTTCTTCATGGAGGTGAAGTGAAAATGTCTGACTATGAGCGGTCAGCAGCTTTCATATTCGAGCGATACTGTAAGTTTGTGTGTGTGTGTGTGTATATATATATATTAGCCATAAAATAAACAAATTATTAACCTCACTTGTTCGGTCTGTATGGGGATATCAGACCTCCGTTTTTCGCTAACACTCGGTCCGTACAGACCTCGCGGTCAGTTAATAATCCTTTAATATTGTTTGCCTCATCCAGTATATTGTTATCTGTGACTATTTGATAATTATGCTGCATGTTTGACCCAAACTGGACAGTAGAGAAGCTCAAACAACTACAGGAATAATAACTTTTATAAAATTAGAATTTGCTGCCTTTTCTACATTTTACATTTTAATCATTGTAATTTGAATATCGATGGGTTTCATACTGTTAACTTGAACCAGGTATAACAATATAGAATATTTTTGCAGAACAGCAGTGCAGTGGACTTATCACAGTGACTGTAGGAAATTTGCTGTATTGAGGATGGACATGTTTGTGTTACAACAGAGATGGAGGTCAGGGGTGACAGGAGAATCCGTCTGTGTGCTCTTATCAATAATAAATCAGATCCCAACAGATCAACAGGTCATTTCGGTTGTTCCTTCCCACGTTCCTCTTTCTGCCTCAGCTTCACTCTCTTCTTCTCACTACCTTGTTTAATTTTTTCCCAAGTGTTTGAAGTGTGCCCATCTTTCATCTCCAGGGTCATAAAAGAACACTCCTCACCTTCTGATCTTAATAATCATAGTCGCTGGCGCCACCTACTGCTGCAGCAGCAGCTGTTCACCACACACCGCACAACTTCAATACAGAGTAACTCAATAATGGTATCATGAGGCACGCACACCAACTAAAGACTGAGCACTGATAATCACACAAAATTATCTGTGTAAGAACAAGAACCCAAATCCTATACAGGACCTGAGGTCCATTGTGCTGGTGTCGCCGACCAAACAGCCTCCCTAAAAATCGGTCGCTCCTGATGACGCAGTTCATGGATTAACACCTTGTTTCTGCTTCAATCTGCAGTCCAGTCATCATCTATCTCAGCGACAGATATCTGAAGCTTTTGTGCAACAATAATTTCATCATAAAAGGCGGCAGAAGCAGTCAGAGCGCCACAGCTAAACGAGCTGCTAGCTGATGCGTTCACTGCGCATTGGTCATTTCAAAGCGTCATGGAATTTTGTCGAGTTTCTGCTTAAAACTAAGGTTTCCCTTTATCACCTGATGGTTAATAATCCCATTAATCGATTTGATTGCTTTGAGTGAAGAGACTCTGTGCTGCTGTGGTCCGAAATGACGCATGCGCAGATGCAAAAGGCGGACTGATTTTTAGGGGTGGACGAGTGTCTACAACTCCCTCTGGATGGAACGGGTTTAGACCACCCGTGTGAAGCACCTTGAGGCAGCTTTGCTGCTATTTGGTGCTATCCACCTTATTCCGAGCTCCCATGAGGCTTTGCATGAATTATGGGTGATACTTCAGAACAGGAACCGGTGTTTGTTTACATGTTAACTGTTGGCGCAAATCTAGTTTCTACAAGGCTTAGAGACGTAAACAGCAGCTGTCAAAGCTCAAATGAGACAACATTACAATCCCACTGTCTACAAATAAGATAACATACGGTAGCATTTTTAGCGACTTAGCTCTCACTCTGGATGGGAGGCAGTGAACAATCTGAAAAGCTCTGAGGTGTATCAGGACCTGCACAGTAATAAGGTCGGTCCCGTTCTGTTAAAAGAGGTCTTGGGACACAATTTATTTACCTTAAAGCAGACATAGAGGCCAGCAAAAGCCTTATTGTCCTTCATCGCCGAGCCTGGGTTTGAGTTTCAGCATCAGGTGAATACAAACAGCAGGGTGTTCATGCACAGCAGGTCAAGGCAGATCTCCAGGTGGGTAACTTTATTTAATCAGAATGTATGAACTAATTTGACAGAATACATGTGAGCCCTGATTAAAATAAACTCAAAGTCATATTTTTATATTTTATTTTACATTCCTCCAGGTCCAAATTGCTTTTTTTTTAACAAATGAAAAAATGATTTTTTTTTTTTGTATTTACAAATACAGATTTATATGTAAAACCCACCACACATTTCAGTAACTGTGTGTTATACCGACCAGCCAACCACTGACATCAGGAAACTAATGTATGTGTGTAAAAGCTAAAACCTTCAAAATTAGTGCATTACTTTAAAACTAAAACATATAGCTGATATTTTCACTTTGTAAAATGACAGACGTGATGTTAATTTCAATAACTTGTCCGCAATTAGTTTGTTTAAAATTAGAACCATAAGTCAAAACCGTCTGCTTGTGCAAGACTCCAGTGAAATGACCGGCAGGTCTGTGTGGTGTGAAGAGAATTTTTTGTTTTTCTTCCCTTCCTCTTTCTTCTCCTCTGGTAATCAGCTCTCCTCTGCCTGCAGAGGATAGAGCTCTACCATTCATGGCTGGCTGTCTGTCTGCTACAAAACATGTAACAGACAGACACTAAAATCTTTGACTTCAGACTTTACAAATGTTAAACTTTATTCACTATGCCTGCAAAAATATGTTAGTGGTCTAAAAGTTATCGGAAGCTAACTGGTCCACTGATGGTTTTCAAAGTTATCTGGAAAGCTAATCCACTAATGAAAACGTTAACTTCGATAATTAACGGTTAGCAGATTAGCGGAACTGTGCCCACCAATGGACGGCACTCAAAGGCATGTTGCTGGTGTCCACAACCCTACCCAACAGTTTGTGCACGCATCGAACAATGTAAGAGCTGAAACACTTCCCTGAAAAAGCACATCTGAACAACCTGGACAGACCAGCCTCACCTGAACGTATTCTTCACAGCTCTCTGCGGGCTCCATGCAGCTGAAATTGGGGGGAAAACAGAAAAAACAGATTAAAAAGGGGACATGATAAAACCAGTCTGCAAATATACTGTACTGTACATTCTTGTACTTGAACATTTCTTGTAACAGGTGCAGTGCATGTTAGCAAAACAAAAAACATGGCTGCGTTTCCATGACCCATTTCTGCTGCAGGTCTCTCCAGTGAGCCAAATGTTGATGCACTCTAGTTTTCGCAGAAAATAGACAGATAACAAACCCCACTGTGTATCTAAGGTTGCTCATCGCACGGCTGGTCTCTCAAGTTTCACAGGCACCATAACTCAGACTTTCACACTCATGATTGGCTCAGATCATGTCTCAAAAGCGCCGCTCAGTCATACTTGCTGTGCAGCTTTGTGGTGTAAATGGAAACTGAGCAAAAAAAGAGGCAATTACACTCCTGGGCAAGTGTTGAGATCAATCAACGCAATTCCCGGTTGCACGATGGGTCTCGAAAGGCACCGCCTGGAGCCATGTTGTACATGACCACAGAGAGAGGAGCGATCAAAGGGTCCCATCATGACACTGGCCTGGGAATGTTAATCGACACCCACCGCCACCAACCTATCTGCCAAAAACTATTTAAACCATCTTCCATGTTGGGGGAAAAAAAAACAGGTGCAATGAATGTGGAATATTTGCCTCCATCAAGCAGAGTATCACTCAGCCAGAAAGTGACTAGAGAAAATGGCGCACTATGCTCTGTCATACAAGTACATTACATGTATTATATTAGTGGTAGTAAATCTTTTGTGATGAAAACTGAATTAATAACCTGGTTAACCTCTGTATTAAAGAGTCCAAAAGGTCTGTTTATACATGTAATTGACAAATATGATGTTTAAAACATGTCTAATTCCTGTATTTTTCTGGAGTATAAGTTGTGGGGTGGTTTTGATGTGTGTGTGTGTGTGTGTGGGGGGGGGGGGGGGGGGGGGGGTCCTGCAACTGATACTGTGGTGCAACTTATATACAAAAAAAATTGCATTCATCATGGAAAATGGTCTTGTATTATTATTATTATTTTCATCAATACAACTATGACTGATAATAATAATAATAATAATAATAATACTAATAATAATAATAATGACTACATAGGGCTTTCCCAGGAATCAAACAATAAACACTCTGAAGTCCAAAAAATGCCAATATTAAGGTATGCTGTGACAATAGACAACAATCTCAAATTAAAGTGCTGATTAAAAAACTAAATCCAATCAAATGGACTCACATTTTTTTGTATTTATGACTCTGTGAGCCAGCAATGTCTATTGTCCAAACATTACCAAACATCAATATGTTGTCCAGCTCACCTTTATTTGTTCATCTTTCTTATTTTTGGAATTTAACAGTGCTTACATTGCACACTGCAATTTGACGGTTTCCAGCAGAAATCCACTGTTCACTTCTCTTTGTTGTTGTGGACCAGCAATCCATTTCCATCTGACAATTTCTTTAGTCCACACTGGTTCAAATAAGATCTAATAATATGTCTAATGCAGGGTACTTGTTCACCTTCTTTATTTTTGTAATTTAAAAGTCCTTATGTTCAGTAAAAGCACAGGCTGTGATGTGTACATGTGCTACACTAAGTTCCTGTCCATTGTTAAACCCACCCAAAGGGAAAGACTGTGCTACAATGTGAAGCCACATGCACTAAATAGGTGCGAATTATGTACTTTTTCCTTTTCACACTCGAGTTTAACTCCAGAAAATACAACATCTCCCATTAAAGATGTCAAAATTAAATTGTTTTCTTTCTTACACGTCTTCAGATAGTGTGCCACCATTGTTTCAAGATCTTATAAAATCCATAAACCAGTCTCAGAGGAGATGAACTGCATGAGTTAAACACAAAAGACCAACTATTTCCCTTTAAAGACGTTAGACTGGCATTATTCTTCATGCACATTTTCCGTGTGCTATCATTGTGTAAAGTTCCATGCAAATTCACCGATCAGTTTAGGAGGAGTGGTGCTTACAACACTATGTGAAGAACGATTCCTAAACTTACTAAACTTAAATTTAGTGTTTAAGTCTGCTAAAAAACTATTAAATGCACAAGAATGCAGCCACCCTTGAAGGTTAATGACCTCTTTAGTTTAGCTCTAGAGTAAGGATTGGAGATCCTGTAGTGTCACTTCTCACACAAAGCCAACAATGACCAAATTTGACATTATCTCATTTGACGTGCTTTCTAAAATTGTGAAGGCTGTTAAAAGTGTTACTTGTCTCTTTTAGTCACCACAAACTAGGTTGTTTGAAGATTTCTGGCCACCATTAGGCCCCTCTAGGTTGAATATTGTTAACTGCTCGTTTGTGAGTAGTAATGTTCTTGTTTCTTTTAAAACATTGCCAGTTTTGGTTTCATGCTTTGTCTGTGGTTAGCAGGCTTTATCTAATTTATCTGACATTTATCTGACGCTTCTTATTCTTTAGTTGTAATCTTGAGGTACTCTTGAACCTTTAGAACGAAAGTCAGTTCATTCCTATGAGTTAATTTGGATCTCCTTCTTGATCAATGTAAAGTCTGCTCCCATTGTTCTTATATTTCTGTATAATTGATTGTGGACTTGCTCATGGTACCATGAACATTTAGAGATAGCTCCTAAAAAGGAACCTAGCTTGTGGAGATCCAAAGTTGTGCACTGGTAGACTTTGCTTAATTATTAAGATAATTGTCATTTTAACTCATGCTCCAGCTTACTCCACTTGAGAATTACTTGGTCTGCTGCCACGGACCGGAGCAGGATAAGCATCACAAAATGAATAAATAAATGAATGATTTTATTTAATATATTTTAATTTACTTTTTCTGCTCTGACACACAGTACGGCAGTTGTTCTTCAGTTAGACTCTTAAATACAGCCAGAGGCTCCCCAATTAACCATAATCATGCCAATTGCTTATTCAGAAGCGTTTCCACGTAGTTCCATCAATTTCTGGACTTTTGTGGAATCTTCTACACTGCTTAAAGTTGAAAATATAAGTTGGGGAAACCTGACTTTGGATTTTTTTTTTTTTGCCAAGCTGTATGTAAACTTATGTCTGCAGCGATATGTGTAGGTGAGGGTGGGAGGATGAATCATATGAAGGTCAGAAAAATCAGAAGTGTTTTACCTGCCAGTTCTTCCACCCTCTCGGTTTCCTGGTGGTTCTTTTAGCTCTGCGCTCTCCTTCACTTCATTCTCTAATCCAAAATCAGGTCTATCGTCTTCATGGCTGACTGGAGCTGATGTAATTTCCTTCAGGTGTTCATGGTCCAAATGTGCACTTGCCTGGATGATGTCTGGCCTGTCAGAAGTCTGTGGTGGCAGTGCACTATTCAAACCACCAGATGGCGACAAATCTTCACAAGCTGCTGGGAGATCAGTGCTGCAGATATTTTTTCCACACAGTAGCTCAGGTTGGGTCTTACGAGTAGTTAGTGAGTTAAGCTGAGTTCCAGCGCTGATGTTACTCTCGGCCACAAAGGAGTCCGTGATCACCGGCCCACCACAGTCTCGCTCCCCTGCAGCTCGCTGGCTTGGGGACTTGCTTTTACTCTTGTTATTGTTATTTGGGGCCCCTGCAGAAGAGAAGCATTGCAATCTCCCTTGAGCTGCTGACCAAAGGCATGATAAAATATGAGAAAGCTCTTGCATAATCAAAGGCTGATTGATGAACACTGCTGCATGCCAAATTAAATTTTGAGTATAAAATCTGTGTATTAAAATGATTTCTATTTAGCTTCCCAGAGTAACTTATAATGCGGGATAAAGGCTATAGGATTGTAAAAATTGTCTGGGCATCCATGGTCCTGACCTCATTTGCTGTTTCGTAGTTGTGAATCTCACACTATCTCGCTGTCTGTGACTCACGTGAGAGGTCTGTTTCAGCAGAGTTTCGGTGTCGCAGACCGAATGGTCCCGCCTAACAACTGGTCCGCCCTGCCTCCACTGCGCATGCATCATTTGAGAACACAGCAGCTCGTCTGAGACAGACTCTCTTCACCCAAAGCAATCAAAGGAATTAATGTGATTATTAACCATCAGATGACAAAGTAAAACCACTTAAATAATTCTAAAGTCAGTTTTAAGCAGAAGGCAAGGCGATAATCGGTGAGTCATGACTGATGCTTTAAAATGACAGAGGTGCCATGAACACAGCACCAGCAGCAAGTCTGGCTGAATTTATGTGGAAATGATTGTTGTACAAAAGCTTCAGATATCTGTCACTGAGAGAGATGACTGGAGTGCAGTTTTAAGCAGAAACGAGGTGATAATCGGTGAACCACGGCTAATGACACATGCGCAGTGAAGGCAGGGTGGACTGATTATTAGAGGGACCTATTTGGACGGCAACATCAGTTCAGGGCACAATGTAAACACACCTGGTCAAAGTGTGGACAACAAGACAACTTTGGAGCACAGCAGAAGTTCATCACAGGTGCTACACCTCCTCTAGATAACCCTCACAACTTGAGAGAACCTGTCACCATCATAAATGCTTGTGAACTCGCTGAATCGGCACCATCCACATCCTCGCTAGCCATTGTTTACATGGCTTTGAAACGCTGGAATTCTGCTGGTGCCACAGTGCATTCTGGGAAATGCAGGAGGATTATAGGAAACGTTAAAGTACCAAATAGTAAGGGGGGAACTGGGGTGCCTTTGCACTCAACAAAATCGCACCCCCCTCTCCCCACCTGAAACTACATCCGCCCCTGGATGTTTCACCTTTGTTATTCTGGTCCTTCTTCATCAGGAGCCGTGGCAGCGTACCCATGTGTGTGTAGTTTTCACTGGAGCGGACATAGCTGGCAGTGCGAGGACGCATTGCACCCATGTCGTCCACAGCCTCACAACTGGGCACATGACCCGCTCCAGCGCCAGACTTCACCTTGGCATCTGATTTGTCAGCAGAGCGACGGAAGGAGATGTTTTTGAGGTTTCCAAACCACTTGAAACCTTCAGAGATGAACAGAAAAGAGACATGATGAATGGTCATGAAGCGAGTTTAGAAATTTGCCCTGAAGCCTCTCAGGGTTTTTAGGCTGAGACTCTTTTCTCTTTGTAATTGTCTGAACTAGCAGCTCATCCTCAAGCAACGTCTCCATTAGATCTGATACGTCGGGCTTTAATGGCAAATCCAATGTTTGATGGTTATATTTCCAAACATGAATATTAATCAGAGGAATTTTTAATATTGTAAAGTGTGCACTAACCCATTTACAGTGCTCTCTGTGGCTTTTACATGTTTTTGTCATTTTATAGCACACAAAGTCAAGATAGTGTATTTGGCACATAAACTCAACCAGCGGTGTTGCTGAACTTACCACACTACCACCTCGAGATCTGGGTAAATAGAATATTTGATGAAAGGATTCCATTTTTGAAAACCTTAGCAGAAGAAGAAATCTACACAAAGAAATGACATAAGATCCTTAAGCCATAAAGAAACAGGTGGTTGGTTCGATGACTTCCAGAAGATAGAATGTCTTGCCAAAAGGGAAGTAAAAGCAAGTATTTCATATTGCAAGGATGGTATCTTGAGCGCAACAGATTGAACCCCAAATGTAGCAACGAGACGGTCCAATTGCATCTAAGTACCTTAAACCTTAGATAAAATAAAAAAAATAAATAAATCACTTCAAAGCTTATAAAGTCTGGGACAAAGAAAAATGTGGCTCAAATTGCAAGGAGAGATATGACATCTGTCACACTGGTCCAATATGTTACGATAAATTTTTGATAAAACTTTGAAAAGTGGACTCTATTTAATACCTTGAACTGTATAAATTGTAACCTGGCACAAGGTGTGCTTGAGCGTATATTAAGCACAGCCTTGTCATACCATTGATTTGTCATCTTAATGCCAAGCTCACTCTCCCAAGCTGTTTTAATTTTAGTTACCGAATGGGCAGCAAGAGCCATGAGATCACCATATATACTAGATAAGTGATTTCTTTTTAAATCCAAGAGTTAAAAGGGCACCCTGTGGTTATTCAGTAGGGAGTGAAGGAAAATGACAAGAGGCATAATGTCTAATTTGAAAATAAAGAAATAAGTGGGATGCAGGTAAATTAAAATTTGAAGACAAATCAGAAAAAAAAAATAAAGACACCATCTTTGTAAAGGCCTCTGATCATTTGTATACTTCGATTATACCACAGAATGTAAGATTGATTTTTCAATAACGGCATCCCAGTAGAAGAAGATGCAAACTTAAAATGAGACCTAAACTGAAAACTGTAGATATCACTATGGGGTTCACTGTAACACCAGAAGGCTTAACAGGCAGCAAAGAATAAATTAAAGAGGCAGGTTAAGAGGAGGAGGAGGAGAGAGAATGAATCTCAAGCTTACACCACAATAACTCAACAGACCAATAGATCAATTTGTGAATATATGAAGATCAGTAATATAAAAGAAAGTTGGGCAGAGCGAGGCGACCATTAGATGTAAACATAATTCCAATCTGAGGTCTTTTACCATCCCACAGGAATGAAGAAATAATTTGGTCTAATGATTTTTTTAAATGCTTTGTTAAAAACAAAGGGAAGCACTGAAAAAAAAGAGGAGCCTGAGAAAGATGTTCATCTTCACTATATTAATTCTGCCCATTAATGACAAGGGGAGAGAGTTCACCTCTGAAAATCTGCTTTGATCTGGACAACCAGGGGAAAAACCTGGGTAAAGGGATGGTGAACTACGGGTAACACTAATCCCCAAATATTTAAACCCTGATGGGCTGAATTTGAAAGGAATATCAGATTGGTTGAATAGCAGGGCTAAAGAATTTAACATTCACTCTTTAAAAGATTGATTTTATAGGCTGAAAATGAACCAAACCTCTGCAACAAAGACAAAATTGGAGGAATACTAATTAGTAGATCAGAATAGTATAAAAGAAGGCCATCTGCATGCAAGGATAATTTAAGTTCAATACCAGAACAAAGGATGCCGTGAAATAAAGGGAGGGATCTCAATGCAACTGAAAGAGCTTCCATAATCAAAGCAAAAAGGAGACAGGACAGCCCTGTCTAGTACCACGGAATAATTTAAAATAACTGGACTGGGTATTATTTGAGATTGTTTAAATATTGATACAAGCATGAAAAGTGGTGCCGACATTCACACTGAGGGTCTCTTCAAATGAAAGTGAAAATTCAAGATGGCCACCATATTTCTCACTAAAATTCAATTTTTTCCTCCAAGACCTCTGAAAATTATTGGTGGATTTAAGTGAATACTGGGTCTATGTTTTTTCTTTTTAATCTTAAACCTGATTTTACCACTAGTTATCCTTAAAAGACCCCTTTGTGCCCCTACAATTATAATGTGTAAACATCCATATAGCATAGCACTTTTTCATCATAAATTAACATTTATTTTTATCTTCACAGGACAGGTACAAAAACACTTTATGCACAGCAATAAATTATATTTATAGTTTTCATTAAAACTGGACAACAAAATAAAACCATCCAGTTTCATATTAAAAAATGTATTAGTCATTGAGACACTATAAAAGACAATAAATTTAGTGAACAGAAATGTGTGATATACATTTCTTCCAGTGGTGGAGGACGTACTGAGTCTTAGTACTTAAGTAAAAGTACAAATAACCAAAGAAATACTCTAGTAAAAGTAGAAATACAGCAATGACACACTACTCAAGTAAAAGTAAATATTACCTGCTTTTAAATGTACTTTTAAGTATTAAAAGTAAAAATACTTGCATATTGATTAATGTCCATATTCTAATAAAAGCTGTATGGACTGTTGCATTTTAATTAAGATAGTTTTAGGATAATGTAATTATGCTTACCATCTGCTTTACATTATGACTTACAATTCTGAATATGGTAAGTCTGGTCGTTACTGTGAGTTTCTTTGTGATTTTTCAGACCTTTTGTCTTAGTGCTTAGCTCAATTAAGATAATTATAGTGGGTGATTTTAACATCCACATAGATGCTGAGAATGACAGCCTCAACACTGCATTTAATCTATTATTAGACTCAGTTGGCTTTGCTCAAAATGTAAATGAGCCCACCCACCACTTTAACCACACTTTAGATCTTGTTCTGACATATGGCATAGAAATTGAAGACTTAACAGTATTCCCTGAAAACCCCTTAAGTTTCATTACAGTAGAAGTCTTTCTGAAAGCGCTGTAACTAGGTTTAAGGATATGATTTCTTCTTTGTTATGTTCTTCAATGCCATATACCAAAAGAGTGCAGAGTAGCTACCTAAACTCTGTGAGTGAGATAGATTATCTCATCAATAGCTTTACATCCTCATTGAGCACAACTCTGGATGCTGTAGCTCCTCTGAAAAAGAGAGCCTTAAATCAGAAGTGCCTGACTCCATGGTATAACCCACAAACTCGCAGCTTAAAGCAGATAACCCATAAGCTGGAGAGGAAATGGCGTCTCACTAATTTAGAAGATCTTCATTTAGCCTGGAAAAAGAGTCTGTTGCTCTATAAAAAAGCCCTCCATAAAGCTAGGACATCTTACTATTCATCACTAATTGAAGAAAATAAGAACAACCCCAGGTTTCTTTTGTAGCCAGGCTGACAAAGAGTCAGAGCTCTACTGAGCCGAGTATTCCTTTAACTTTAACTAGTAATGACTTCATGACTTTCTTTGCTAATAAAATTTTAACTATTAGAGAAAAAAATATTCATAACCTTCCCAAAGACATATCTTTATGTTCGGCTGCTTTCAGTAATGCTAGTATTTGGTTAGACTCTTTCTCTCCGATTGTTCTGTCTGAGTTACTTTCATTAGTCACTTCCTCCAAACCATCAACATGTCTATTAGACCCCATTCCTACCAGGCTGCTCAAGGAAGCCCTACCATTAATTAATGCTTCGATCTTAAATATGATCAATCTATCTTTATTAGTTGGCTATGTACCACAGGCTTTTAAGGTGGCAGTAATTAAACCATTACTTAAAAAGCCATCACTTGACCCAGCTATCTTAGCTAATTATAGGCCAATCTCCAACCTTCCTTTTCTCTCAAAAATTCTTGAAAGGGTAGCTGTAAAACAGCTAACTGATCATCTGCAGAGGAATGGTCTATTTGAAGAGTTTCAGTCAGGTTTCAGAATTCATCATAGTACAGAAACAGCATTAGTGAAGGTTACAAATGATCTTATGGGAGTTCCAGTTTCCGCCACCACCGAGATGGCAGCGTAAAACACGGTCTCCTGCGACCAAAACACTAAAACGCCCTGCTAACTAGAGAATAACCACAAGAACATACCAAAACAATTGGATAGCGGCGTAACAATGGAGATAAGGGCAAAAAGTAAGAAAAACGCAGCGGAGTTCAACGAAAACGAGGAGGAAAGACAAGCTACAGAAGCAGGCACTAATGCTAAAGACGGCGGGCGACAGAGAAGCACCGAAAGACCAAAGGTGAATATGGAACGGATTCTACAAGAAATACTGGAGTTCCGAAAAGAGAACGGTCAGCAATTGGACGATATAAAAGACGAGATTAACAAAACAAACCAGAGGATTGAAGAAGCGGAAGAGCGCATTGACAGTGCCGAAGCTAGGCTGCTAACAGTCGAGGAAGTGATAAGAAACATGTTAAAGATTCAGCGGCAGCATGAAGAGAAACTAATCAACCAGGAGGGAAGAACAAGAAGGGAGAATATCAGACTGTACAATGTACCAGAAGAAAAAGAGGGAAACTCGATAACTTTTATTGAGACTCTTCTCCGAGAAAAGCTGGATTTTCCCCGACCACTGAACTACACATTGAAAGAGCACACAGAGCGCTGGCCACGAAACCCGCCGCTACAGACAGACCTCGATCGATTGTAATTAAATTTCACGGATATAAAGCAAAAGAAGAAGTCCTTCGCAGAGCCTGGGAAAAGAAGGAAATTCGCCTGGACGACCAGAGAATATACTTTGATCACGACTACCCTACAGCCATCCTGAATAAGAGGAAGGAATACAATGAGGTGAAACGAATGTTAAAAGTGAGGAAAATTCGCTTCCAGACACCGTATCCTGCCAAACTGCGGGTCTTCTTTGAGGATGGGACACGACTCTACCACACGATCAACGAAGCCACGAGCATCCGGCACATGTAAGGCAACAGGGGTTAATACCCAGTTCTATCCTTTACAATCACAGGTTAAGACGCGCGTGAGAAAGGCGGTGTTCTGCTGCCGCTGATAATGCCCTGTGTACCGCTGGATTTATCCAGGCAAATCCTGCGTTCCTCCAGGAACTTTTGCATATAGGCACCGCCCCCAGAGTATTATAGGCTGAAGCAGCAGGAATACATGCCTGTCACTGCAGGGGGAGGGAGCTCATCTCTCAGCCTTTTCTTTTCTCTCCTTTTCCCCTCCTCAACGTGTTGCTCGTTTCCACCACAGGGCTACCCTCTGCTTCTGAACCAGACCTCTTGGTAAGTCCTTGCCGCTGCCAATTTTATTTTAGGAGGCATACTGGAGCTTCTCTGCAAAAATATCTGGAGCTGGCCGCGAGTGAGAGGCCTGCATGCAGCGCGCTAGCGTTTTTATACTGACCGCCGCCTATCGGCCGTTTGGAACGTCGTTAACCGGGAGGTGGCGTTTACAACAGCGTACTGTCCGCTAGTGCAGCCGTTTTGTCTGCCTCTGTCGCAGGTTAAAACGCCTTTGAGGACGCCAATGTGGGCTCTATCGCCGTTTTACACCCCGTTGGTTAGGGATACAACGCCGGCCGCCGATTACGGCGGTGTAAACTGGAGCACTACAGGAAGGGGCGGGATGACACGGCGATTAAAAAGTATCAAACGCCATTGTTCGCGTTGTCTCCGTCATCAGGCCACTTCTCCGGGAGCGCTCCCGGAATTATTCGATATGTTGAATAATTTTTCGACGATTCCCGGTGAAGCCGGAACCAAACCACGCCCCCGTGCACCGGCGTTAACTACGGCGTTTGATCCCTGAAACGGCCCGAAGGGGGTAACATCTCTGCCGGGACGCTTCCGGGAGAGTTTACCGTCTATGTGTAAAAGGGGCTTTAGAAACATGGTGTCTAACCAGATCCTTACTCTGGATGGCATTACCCTGACCTCTAGTAATACTGTGAGAAATCTTGGAGTCATTTAGGATCAGGATATGTCCTTCAATGCACATATTAAGCAAATATGTAGGACTGCTTTTTTGCATTTGCGCAATATCTCTAAAATTAGAAAGGTCTTGTCTCAGAGTGATGCTGAAAAGCTAATTCATGCATTTATTTCTTCTAGGCTGGACTACTGTAATTCATTATTATCAGGTTGTCCTAAAAGTTCCCTGAAAAGCCTTCAGTTAATTCAAAATGCTGCAGCTAGAGTATTGACGGGGACTAGAAGGAGAGAGCATATTTCACCCATATTGGCTTCTCTTCATTGGCTCCCTGTTAATTCCAGAATAGAATTTAAAATTCTTCTTCTTACTTATAAGGTTTTGAATAATCAGGTCCCATCTTATCTTAGGGACCTCATAGTACCATATCACCCCAATAGAGCGCTTCGCTCTCAGACTGCAGGCTTACTTGTAGTTCCTAGGGTTTGTAAGAGTAGAAGGGGAGGCAGAGCCTTCAGCTTTCAGGCTCCTCTCCTGTGGAACCAGCTCCCAATTCGGATTAGGGAGACAGACACCATCTCTACTTTTAAGATTAAAGGAGACCTGCATTGAAATAAATGTGGTCAGATCTCAGAAATAAATAGCTGATATGTATTACATAAGACCCTTGTGAATGAAGTAAAGTAAATCTGTAAGCCCAAATTTGTAATTCAGCGGAGAAATATTCGTTTAAAAATGACAAATTTACAGCTAACATTTAGTCCTCTGTGAAAACAGTTTGTACATCCGGATCATTTCCATGACGTCGGTGAGAAGACGACGCGCTCCCACCTTCAGTCCAATCCCGCACTGAAATTGATTTTATCTGTTAGTAAAGTTACTGTTATACACATCCTTGTTTCAGCATCCAAAAGTAAGCTGCAATGAATGTGAGATACAGCACTGCATGCTCACATCAGCGGCGACATCGACAGCGGGCGGCGTTCTTCCCCCCACTCCTCTCTCTCTCTGCCTCTGCTCCGCTTAACGAGTGCATGCGCTCGCGTTTTAATGAGAAGCAGCCTGTGACACCTGTTGCTTGCAAGGACAGACTTGCGGCAAAATCCGCAGCACACACATCTCGTAATCGGAGCCGCAGAGCTCCGTGGCCACTGAGAGAGGTTTATATCTTTTTAATGACTTGAATTCTTTGCGGGTCTCGCCTCCATAGCCCGCGACGGTACAACGGAGGCGAAAGACAGTAGACTTTCAATGCAACACCACTCAATCAAACGGGCATATGAAAAAGTCCTCCAAAATCATTTTCAAGTGCAAATAAAAGAAATGTGTACTCACCAAGTGTACCCCAAGACAATATGAAGTTTAAAAAAAAGTAGATCCTTCCAAGAAAAAGACATAAGACAAGAAAAAGGTGCAGATGAAACCTGACGTAAATCCACAAATTACAGTTGGCGCGCGCAATGCATGCTGGGAGAGGGTCTTCTCACTGACGTCTTGGCAGCGTCCATGATGAGAGGGACAGTTTTGCGGAGGGCTAAATGTTAGCTGTAATTTGTCATTTTCAAATGAAGATTTCTCCGTTGAATGACAGATCTGGGCTTGCAGATTTACTTTACTACATTCAGAAGGATCTTATGTGTAAATATAAGTCATTTTTTGGTCCAAATATCTGACTGCATTTATTTCAATGCAGGTCTCCCTTAAGCTTAAAACCTTCCTTTTTGCTAAAGCTTATAGTTAGGGTTGGATCAGGTGACCCTGAACCATCCCTTAGTTATGCTGCTATAGACTTAGACTGCTGGGGGGTTCCCATGATGCACTGAGTGTTTCTTTTTATTCACCTCTTTTTGCTCTGTATGCATCACTCTGCATTTAATCATTAGTGATTGATCTCTGCTCTCTTCCACAGCATGTCTTTTTCCTGATTCTCTCCCCTCAGCCCCAACCAGTCCCAGCAGAAGACTGCCCCTCCCTGAGCCTGGTTCTGCTAGAGGTTTCTTCCTGTTAAAAGGGAGTTTTTCCTTCCCACTGTCGCCAAGTGCTTGCTCATAGGGGGTCGTTTTGACCGTTGGGGTTTTTCTGTAATTATTGTATGGCTTTTGCCTTACAATATAAAGCACCTTGGGGCAACTGTTTGTTGTGATTTGGCACTATACGAGGGCTGTCCGTAAAGTATAGGTCCTTTTTATTTTTTTCAAAAACTATATGGATTTCATTCATATGTTTTTACATCAGACATGCTTGCACCCTCGTGCGCATGCGTGAGTTTTTCCATGCCTGTCGGTGACGTCATTCGCCTGTGAGCACTCCTTGTGGGAGGAGTCGTCCAGCCCCTCGTCGGAATTCCTTTGTCTGAGAAGTTGCTGAGAGACTGGCGCTTTGTTTGATCAAATTTTTTTCTAAACCTGTGAGACATCGAAGTGGACATGGTTCGAAAAATTAAGCTGGTTTTCAGTGAAAATTTTAACAGCTGATGAGAGATTTTGAGGTGATTCTGTCGCTTTAAGGACTTTTCACGGTGCGAGATGTCGCTCAGCGCTCTCAGGCAGCGTCATCAGCCTGTTTCAAGCTTAAAACCTCCACATTTCAGGCTCTATTGATCCAGGATGTCGTGAGAGAACAGAGAAGTTTCAGAAGAAGTCGGTTTCAGCATTTTATCCGGATATTCCACTGTTAAAGGAGATTTCTTTAATGAAAGACGTGCGGACGGGTCCGCGCGTCGGGACGCAGCCGACGCGGCGCGGCGGCACAGGAAAAACACCTACGTGTTGATAACCATTTGTAAAATCCAGGCGGCTTTTGATGGCTTTCAGTGGAGTGAGTATATGAGAAATTGTTTATCAGCTGGAGATGTTCCAACTTGTCCTCAAGGCTTCCAACAGAGGTGTTTTTCCTGTGGCGGAGCGTCGCGGCGGCTGTGAGCCGACGCTGCAATCCGACGCTGCAATCCGCCCGCACGTCTTTCATTAAAAAAATCTCCTTTAACAGTGGAATATCCGGATAAAATGCTGAAACCGACTTCTTCTGAAACTTCTCTGTTCTCTCACGACGTCCTGGATCAATAGAGCCTGAAATGTGGAGGTTTTAAGCTTGAAACAGGCTGATGACGCTGCCTGAGAGCGCTGCGCGACATCTCGCACCGTGAAAAGTCCTTAAAGCGACAGTATCACCTCAAAATCTCTCATCAGCTGTTAAAATTTTCACTGAAGACCAGCTTAATTTTTCGAACCATGTCCACTTCGATGTGTCTCACAGGTTTAGAAAAAATTTTGATCAAACAAAGCGCCAGTCTCTCAGCAACTTCTCAGACAAAGGAATTCCGACGAGGGGCTGGACGACTCCTCCCACAAGGAGTGCTCACAGGCGAATGACGTCACCGACAGGCGTGGAAAAACTCACGCATGCGCACAAGGGTTCAAGCATATCTGACGTAAAAACATATGAATGAAATCCATATAGTTTTTGAAAAAAACAAAAAGGACCTATACTTTACGGACAGACCTCGTATAAATAAAATTAATTTGATTTGATTTAAAAGGTGATTTGGAGAATTAAATATCATTAAGCAAAATCAAACAAAGAACACTGGTTATACATCTTGAAAGGAAATGGAATACATCTTTTAAACACTGTACAACATTTTATACTTCAGTTTACAAAAACAAAACAAAAAACTTGTCTGACAGACACATAACCATTCCCAAACACAGAACTCAAATCCCTTAAAGCAGTATTACAGTATGCAGGATTGCTCCTTCTTATGCTATGCTATATAACAAACACTAACTTACTGCAAAATGCAGTGGATTTGTTTACAAGCTGTGAAAACAGTTAGCATACGTTCGGCAAAATGATGTAGACTAGAAAAGTAAAACAGAAGAAATGTAGTAGAGTACAAAGTCAAATACCTGCTGCAAAATGTAACAGTAAATGTCGATAGTATGCACTACTGATTCTACTTAAATCAAGTACAGATACGTAAAAAATGTACTGTAACGCAGTATCTGTACTTTGTTACATTCCACCAGTGACTTCATCTGAAGCCTTTGAGACAATTTCACTGTTTAATCACTGACTATTTACACATTTATATAAATGCTGATTTATTCATCTTTCACTTTTTTAGTCAAAAAACATAAAAAAATATGTAAAAGTGTGATTTATGATTGACTCATTAGCTAACTTTGAAGAGTACCCAATATGAATGTTCTCGCCAGGTTTCATCATCATTTGAACGATTTTCCTAAAAATCAGCAATGAGCTGGAAAGAGACGTGAGCATTTTGCAGGAAGAGAATAACATCAACAAGGTAAATTAATCCAGATACAATGATTTGTTTTTGTCATGTTTTGATCTCTAATGAACTTATGCAAATGAGACAGAAGCAAGAAACCAATGAATCACCTATGTAATTTGCCCTTTTTTATGAAGTGAAGCTGTCATTTGCATATATGTGGCTGCATGAATCTCACTAATGTGCTTCTTTTTTTTTTTTTTTACTAATTATGCAGCCAGTAATTTGAATTTGTGGAAACATTTCCACGCAATGACTGCACCTACATTTATCAAAATACACAAATGCTAAACTGCAAAATTTGACATATGCAGTTTGTCCACTAAAAAACTCTTCATCTTTCAATGTTTGCTGGTGACTGCAGACATTCAGTACACACAGGCTGGCACAGAGTACTCACTCAGTTTCCGTATACTCATGTTGTGGTCGCAAGGTCATCTGCAGGTGGCGAGAAGATAAAATTGGAAAGTCAGGTTGAGAAGATTACTCCTCGCTGATGCGAAGAAAGCTCAAACAAACTTCTCCTGTGTGGGTCAGGTGTCTTTGTGAGGCATGAGGCTGCAGTAGCAAAAGGCAGGGCAGACCTTCACACTTCCTGTGTGAAGCTGGGGAGAGGAAATGAAAAGATGAGAAGTCAAGCGGCTGACGAGACAAAATGTAAACGTATTCCAGATGATGAGAAGGTGTTGATCAGATACTCAGCATTGAAGTGCTGTTTAGTAACTTATGTCCAAATAAAAAGAAGGTTCCAAAGATCATCCAACTATTCCAGCAACAAGAATATTTTAATCTCAAGTTTGGACTCTGATTCTTTAATGTTTCGTGCTATTGCATAAAGCAGCGCTGTATAACTGCAATCAATCAAATGTGCATTTGGTTGCTAGAAGCTCCAAAATGCGATCAAAGAGAAACGTGTGCTGACTTTTAAAGAGAAAAGTGAAGCTGATTAAAGGTAATTAATGTGGTAACTGTGCACTTTTTGGATAAACATTTAAATTCACTTTTTTTTTTTTTTTTTTTTGCACAAGCCTAAGAGTTGCACTGGATACTTATTACATCCACCAAGAAAGTTATGAAGTAGCGTGCAGCATAGCACAAGTGAAATTGCTCGTTTCTGACCGATGCAGTTGCCAGTTTTGTGTCCACTGGCCACATGGTGCAAATAACAAAAGTGAATGCGCTCATCTGTGCGCACTTGTGCATGCTAGTCTAATAGGGGAAGCTTTGCATTTTTCAGCCTAGGCTCTATTTATACATGTTTTGAGGTTCGTGTTTTTGCTTTAGGCAAAACAAATTTAATCGATGCAGAATTCGTGCTCATTGTGCTCATCCTCACTCACCAGGTGAATTGGCCTCAGAAACAAGACGCTTCGTTTGCATCGTCTCAGTCTACCCAGATGTAAGTGGGTATCGACACTGACTGGGGGAGTAACCTGTGCAGCTGGCATCCCATCTCCAGGTGGAGCTGCATACTCCCATTTGTTTCATGCTACAAAATACGAGAATAAGCACCAGCCCCAATGGGCCTCAGGAGGACCTGCTGGGACGGGACTCATTTCTTTTTTCTTTTCTATTACACACTACACTCTAAAAAAGGAACTCCTGTCTCAATGAGAAAAACTGATGTTACAATTTGCATAGATTTTTTTAAAAGTTATTTCAACTGTCAACTGAGTTAATGCCACAAGACTTCTCAAATAATTTGCTTAAGCTGAAATAACTAAATAAAAAAAATCCAGAGCTGTGAAATGAAAATTGTGAAATCCGAGGAAAATTCGCATGGGGTCTGCCCCCCCAAGGAACCGGGGTCTCGGGCCTTGTGGTGGCCCCAGAAACCAAATTAAATTTTCATCTACTGATACATTTTCAACATCTCCTGGAAGAACAAATCTCAAAATTAGGGCATATTTAAATGATCGTAGATTCAACCCTTCATTTTAACTGTCAATGATCATATTGAAATAACAGAATATGATGTGGAAGTAGGACCTGGTATGATTTTCCTTTTAATTATAAACCAAATTATGCATTAACTCAGAACAATTAAACTACATGAAATTCATGAAGACTGAAAAGACTGTTAAAGTATTTCAAAACCTTTAGCAGTCTAAAAGTTATCAGAACTAAATTTATGGGAAGCTAATTAGTCTGCTGATGGTTTTTGAAGTTAGCCGAAAAGCTAATCCACTAACAAAAAAGTTAGCTTAGCTAATTAGCAGTTAGCGTAACTGTGCCTACCACTGATTAATAGCAAAGTGGTCTCTGCGTATATGTGTGTATGTACCTTATATCATGGGGAAACTGCGGAGAGCTGACATTTGCTGTTTGGTATGCTTATGTGTTTTGGGTCAAGGATGAACGCCGCAAAAATGAAAGGTTGATAGTACTAATATTTTTGGAGAAATTAAGGATATTAGATAAAAAAAACAGTGAACAACAGACGTTGATAATTAAATTCTGGACTCACATTCCATTCCAGCAGGAGGCGGTAAATCATCTATATATTAAAACCAAAGTGGCTTCTGTGCACATGCATGCATGTATGTACGTACCATTGATCACGAAGATCACGAAGAAACTGGGGAGAGCTGACATTTGCCATTTGGTACACTTATGTATCTTGGGTCAAGGATGAACGCGGCAGAAATGGAAAGTTGGTGAGACTATTATTTTTGAAGAAATTAGGGATATTGGGTAAAAAAAACAGTGAACAATGAATGTTGATATCACCATTAATCACCATTACTTAAGCTCTGAACAAGAGAAATATCTCAACCTTGTCATTTGTAAAACATGACATCAACTAAATGTGCCAAATAAGTACAATTATTCACAAACCTTTCTCATTTTAATTTCCTGTCATTTCAATCATTACAGAAACTTCGCATAATTTATTACCACCCTTGAAAAAATGTCAGCTATTTTATAAACACTACCCTATCTAGAACCCATGGAGCCCCACACGCAACATGCTAGCTTATTTCTGAAATGTCTAAATGCACGAGTAGTCCAAAATGATTTGATTTGTTGTTTCTGAGATATTTTTAACTTATGTACTCAGCATTCACTTTGAGCTGCTCATCTTCTCATATTTCACTTCCTGTTGACGTGTGGTGTGCAGCTCTTGCTGAAACCCATTTTGTCTTCCTGGCAGCACTGCAGCGAAATGTACAACACTGTTATATGTAGGTGTGAAATGCCTCCCTTTGATGGAGTGGAAAAGAAAAAAAAAGCACGTGTTATACACCAAGAAGAAACAATGCAGTACCTCTATAATTTCCATTTATTAAAGTTAATATCAGCTGCAGAAAGCAGAGGTGCCATAACCTTTACAAATTTATCATCTCACAACCTGAAAGAATAACAAGGGCTTAATGTGCTTTCATTTACTTCCATTTTTCATCCAAAGATGCCCTGAAGGCAACAACTCAGCCTCTTTCACCTTTTTGCTGTTTTTTTCAGTATATTGTCTGGTTTGATTACATGAATAAAACTAAATATTTTTCCACTGTGATGTGTAAACCTGGCTCAAATCAAGCGCACACACACACACACACACACACGCTAAATAGATTTTTGGCATCTAATTTCTTGTGCACCCATTGCGTTTTGTTCTGTGTGGCACCAGTTACTGTGCACACATGGATGTTTGAGCTCAATAACGGCTGATAAACCAACACGAAGCATTTCAGGTCATCAGTCATCGCAACTCCTTATATAACCTAATGCCACAAGAACTGACTTTGAGTTGATGCCTACTTAAAGGTTGGTGTTTGCAGATGCCATACACGCATATTAGTGTGCGATCAATCTCCAACGTTCAGAATTAAAAAATGCAGCGAATGAGTCCTATGTGAAGTAGGAGAGTACTCAAGGGAGTGTATGTCTTTGCCAACTGATATAGGAGGGCCTCAGCTCATTGTGAATGTCATAAAGAAAGAATGTTAAAGAAAATTATATCAGAAGAGCATGTTTACAATGCCGCATCCTGACGGGGAGGAAAAGTCAGCGCAACCAGGTTCCAGACTCATGTACTTTAAGAATAATTCATTGTTTTTACAGTGACTATGAAGCAGAGTATGTTACAGTGATAGAAAACTAACTAAATATAAAACTATAAATCCAAAGGAGATGTTAATGTTCCTCACTCGGGCATCCAGTCAAATCCAGGGGCAGGGTGAGAAGTTTAAATATCCGGGAGGGATTCAGAGTAGAGCCACTGCCCCTTTGCATTGAAAGGAGCCAGCTGAGATGGTTCAGCATCTGTTGAGGATGCCCCATGGTTGTCTCCCTATAGGGAGGTCTTCAAGGCACAAGGAGGAGGCCACAGGGAAGACCGAGGACAGACATTTCCTTTATCTCACAATAGCCCATCATCCTCTGTCCAAACTGTAGGGGAGCCAAAGACATTTTAAATTTAGATTATAAAGAAACTGCCTGCCTGTTTGGAATCAAAGTGTTATGATTCTACAGTACACATGCAAGTACTGCAATAAAACATGCTCATTTTAAAACATTAAAGACAGTTTAAAAGTGTTGGTACACACAAATACACTGTTAAGCCATTGATTGTGATCTGTTGATGATGAACTGTGATATGAAAATTGCAAACCTATAGGTTCCAAATGAAAATACACTAAATTGGTATGGCAACAGTACACTGTCTTGTAGGACAGTCAACATTATTAACTCTGAACCTTATTCCAACTTTGACCTCTAACCTAGTAAAGAGCCCATAGTCACCTCAGTGAAATTTATTTTCATTGACATAATGTTGTCCACATGAAACACATTGAGGTCACTGAGAAAAATACAAATAAATAAATAAATAAAAACATATCCGGCACAAGTGACTATGTACAGTAGTGTTCAGAATAATAGTAGTGCTATGTGACTAAAAAGATTAATCCAGGTTTTGAGTATATTTCTTATTGTTACATGGGAAACAAGGTACCAGTAGATTCAGTAGATTCTCACAAATCCAACAAGACCAAGCATTCATGATATGCACACTCTTAAGGCTATGAAATTGGGCTATTAGTAAAAAAAAAGTAAAAAAGGGGGTGTTCACAATAATAGTAGCATCTGCTGTTGACGCTACAAACTCAAACTGTTCAAACTACTTTTTTAGCAATCCTGTGAATCACTAAACTAGTATTTAGTTGTATAACCACAGTTTTTCATGATTTCTTCACATCTGCGAGGCATTAATTTTGTTGGTTTGGAACCAAGATTTTGCTTGTTTACTAGTGTGCTTGGGGTCATTGTCTTGTTGAAACACCCATTTCAAGGGCATGTCCTCTTCAGCATAAGGCAACATGACCTCTTCAAGTATTTTGACATATCCAAACTGATCCATGATACCTGGTATGCGATATATAGGCCCAACACCATAGTAGGAGAAACATGCCCATATCATGATGCTTGCACCACCATGCCTCACTGTCTTCACTGTGAACTGTGGCTTGAATTCAGAGTTTGGGGGTCGTCTCACAAACTGTCTGCAGCCCTTTGACCCAAAAAGAACAATTTTACTCTCATCAGTCCACAAAATATTCCTCCATTTCTCTTTAGGCCAGTTGATGTGTTCTTTGGCAAATTGTAACCTCTTCTGCACGTCTTTTATTTAACAGAGGGACTTTGCGGGGGATTCTTGCAAATAAATTAGCTTCACACAGACGTCTTCTAACTGTCACAGCACTTACAGGTAACTCCAGACTGTCTTTGATCATCCTGGAGCTGATCAATGGATGAGCCTTTGCCATTCTGGTTATTCTTCTATCCATTTTGATGGTTGTTTTCCATTTACTTCCACGTGTCTGTTTTTTTTTTTTTTTTGGTCCATTTTAAAGCATTGGAGATCATTGTAGATGAATAGCCTATAATTTTTTTGCACCTGCGTATAAGTTTTCCCCTCTCCAATAAACTTTTTAATCAAACTACGCTGTTCTTCTGAACAATGTCTTGAATGTCCCATTTTCCTCAGGCTTTCAAAGAGAAAAGCATGTTCAACAGGTGCTGGCTTCATCCTTAAATAGGGGACACCTGATTCACACCTGTTTGTTCCACAAAACTGACGAACTCACTGACTGAATGCCACACTACTATTATTGTGAAAACCCCCTTTTCTACTTTTTTTTTTTTACTAATAGCCCAATTTCATAGCCTTAAGAGTGTGTATATCATGAATGCTTGGTCTTGTTGGATTTGTGAGAATCTACTGAATCTACTGGTACCTTGTTTCCCATGTAACAATAAGAAATATACTCAAAACCTGGATTAATCTTTTTAGTCACATAGCACTACTATTATTCTGAACACTACTGTATAACGTCAACATGCATGCAACTTCTGTGTGATTTCATCATGAAGTCATTCATAACAATCAATCACAGATAGTTTACTTATCAATATATGCTTTAGACCACCCATCTAGTTTTCTTGGTTGTTAACAAATACCAAAAAAAGTTTTTTTTTTTCTGACCACATTTTCCTTTACCTTGACTGGCCTTTGACCAAACTACTCCAAAATCTAATCACCTCTAAATATCTATCCAAGGAATATTCTCACCAAGTTTGTAAGAATTCTGTCAAGCTCTTCTTGAGTTATCTTGTCCACAGACACACTCCAGTGAAAACAACAACTTCACTATCACTGATTTGTCAGCGGTAGGATTAAGAAGAAAATTCCAACACGATCTCACGCCAATTCATGAAGGCATCATGAGAGACTGGGCTGGAAAAATTCTCAGGCCCTTGCATCAGATGTAAAATGCATCTAAGTCAACATCACTCCAGTGGATGATTTAATTGCTACTTAAATCTCAGTGTCATTGGAAGAGTCACTGAATCACCCCCCCCCCCAGTGTATCCGGTAACACTGTAACTCTCTCAGGTGTTCACTGGACAAGTTTGTGTTGAATTATTTAGTAATCATGCACAACCTGACAGCAATCTAACTTTACAAGAGCTCTGGTTTGCGGTGACCAGTGCCTCCCAGTAGACCTGAGGAAGCAGCCCAGTACTCAGTAGACTTTGGATACTGGACTGGAATAACTAATATTTTTACTGCACCAAACTCTGTTCCGGTCCACGTCAGGTAGGTTTGGCACTTACTCAAAGTCCATGCATGATAACAAAAATGGCTCCATCAACTGCAAGAACACAATCAGGAGTGCAAGGAAGTGTCATTCATTCATTCTTTAGAAGGTCTAACAGTCATGAGAGTTAATGGGATAGCTGAACTGCCTGAGTTTGAGTCCTGATCGTACTGTGTTCTTGAACAGGACATTTCATCTGTACTGTCCCAGTCCACCCAGCTGTAAACAGGTACCAGCCTTGGCTGGGGTTCTAACCTACGATGGTCTGGCATGCTGTCCAGGTGTAGTTGTAGACTTTATGGAATCCAGGCAAAAGCATCAACGGGCCTATAGGATGTACATACTTATGGTCATGAGAGGGGATCTAAAAAAAAAAAGGCAAAAATTCTACTACAGGTCTTATTAAGGTTTAGTCTGGCAGCATGTGCACGTGCCAGGTATTGCTGTCTCTACCACAACATGGAACCCCATTGGGTCCTTCATGGCATCTATCTGCACAACCAGTCCATTCCCACCTCTTATCTTCTTCAGCCAAATAACCCTCTCCAACCAATGGGGTCCTCAACAAAGAGGAACCTGTGCCACATGACCAATATGTCATAGCTGACCTTCCCTCACAATGCAAGAGCTACTCCACATCTGAGTCTCAGGCCTTTTAAAAATAGAAAATATTATCATAGGCTCTATACGACCTCCAACCATGAACCATACATTTCCCACACTGGTGGAGGTTGTGGGAAACCAAACTGAACTCCACACAAAATTAATTATCCTGCAGTCTGTTGTTTGCCCGCTGATGTCCTTTGCTGTCACCTCCTTTGTGGTTTAGTTTGGATGTCAAGAGGCCATCCTCATAATAAGGGATACAGGTGTTTGTGTGTCCAACTCTTTAATGAGCCAAGCAGTTCAGCCAGCTGAAGGTGACTCAGATGCAGGTACAGGTCTCATGGTAATACCTCTCACAGGGGGTGTGGAATTGAATCATGAGGAGTCAACACCGTCCTCACTGAAGAGAGCACTTTATTTTCCTTTCCATGACTCATCTGATCTATTTAAGATCCAAATAGTCCTTCAAAGTCCATTTTAATGTATTTTTTATATTCAGCTTTCAAACCGCTGTATGCTTTCATCTCGCTCTCATTGCCCTTCAAATTCTGCATATCTGCAGCATCTTCAGAGGTCAAACTTATACCAGTTTAGAATTCTCATGACCACACAGCTGCTAAATGTGAGGTTTGCACATGCACATAATTTTCTCTGCAAGCTCAACGGTTGTGCCATTACCACACTAGTACACTCTGCCAGTTAAAGAGCAGAAACACATGGTGAGTTGTGTCAATTGTGTTGTGCGAGTTGTGTGTCGATGTCAATCATGTACTTTCAGATTTTAACCACTAGAGGACTGCAGACAACTGTTGTTGCAATAGAATTCATACTACAATGTGAGCAGTGTTTGCCTGTCTGTTCCCCTTCTCCCACGTCCAACAGCCTTTTTCACCCTAATGCCCACCAAGCTTGGCACACAAGTATAAGTGGGCCATGAAATGGCCTCAGGGAGGTCAGGTTTACAAAGTCATTGGGATCAAAGGTGGAAATTTGAGTTTTTTGCTCTAATTTGCACCAAAGTAATCATACATATAAATCTGGTCGTGGAACTGCCCAGGCAAAGTCAGATTGATCAAAAGTCAACTATTGCTCAGTAATTACTCTCTCACTCAGTCACTCACACACACACACACACACACACACACACACACACACACACACACACACACACACACACACACACACACACACACACACACACACACACGGCAATCCTGTTTCGATTACTGCAGTATTTTTTCATCTTCTGTGTCTGAAAGCTCAAAGAAAGATGTTTCTCTGAGCAACTCAGGAATCAGTCAAAAAAAATTTTTTTCCTTAAATATTTCACTCATATGTATAAAATTAAAATTGTCACTTTTTCCTCATTTTTTCCCCTGCCTTTATATTTCCTTAATCAGCCTGCAGCTGGTCTTTATCCAGTCAACATGTGGTGCACTGAACTGTAAAACACCAGAAATATAAAGAAATAATAAGAAGGTATGAACTGGGTAGTAAAAAGATAGGTAGAAACAGAAAATAGAGGAAAATGAAGCAGATGGTGCATCGTGGCTCCAACACCTGCCAAATGAAAACAGTAAACATCCATCTATTTATTTATTCATACAACATAATTATTTCATTATGCCTCCATTAATGTCTCTTCACTTATAGGTTCACTATGTTCAGGTACTAGCTTTCTTTGGAATTTTGTGGATATTTGCAAAACATAAAAAAACAAAGTGCATAACATAGCCAATCAGAAAATGGATTATTCAATTTCTCCACAAAATACCATGGCAGCCATCTTGGATTTATAAAAAATGGTGGTGTAAAATCTGAACTTTACAATATCTCTGCTTCTAGATGATCGTGATTCCGGTGGTTATACAAATCCTATTTTAGATTTTTATTTCTTTTAATTCATGATGTACAGATTACTTTTCACTGTGAGTTTAAAAGGCACAATTTTAAACATTTTAATATAAAGATCCAGAATTTTTGTTTTGATTTTTGATGTCCTAAAAATTTCAAACATGTAAAAGCTCAAGAGGATCACAAACTATCAAGCAGCACTGTATATATATATATTAGGGATGTCCCGATCAGGTTTTTTTTGGCCCCGATCCGATTCCGAGTCATCTGATTTTGAGTATCTGCCGATACCGAGTCCCGATCCGATACTTTAAAAAAACTGAATGAACAATGAACAAATGCTAAATATATATTTTCATTTTAATCACCTTATTTTATTATTTATCACATAAACAGTGCACTTCTCCTTGAGGTAGCTTGAACAATCAAGTAATAATCTACCAGACTTAAAAAAAAGTACAAATTATTTGTCTAAAAATAAATGTCCAAGGTTCCTTATGTTAAACAAGAAATTATCAAATCTGAAATAACAGGTGGTTTTAATTAACAGATGAAAGGTTTCTAAAGAACATTTATTGATTTAGCTATTTTAATTACAAGTGTTCTAAACGTTTTTTAAACAGTAATCAGAAATTTTGAGGTAACAAACAACAACAAAAAAACATTTCCAAGGATTTTTCTTCAGAAAACTGCTCTATAAATGAGCAGTCCTGTGACACGTTTCTGTTTTGTACAGATCAGTGGTTTCTGCATTGATCTGTTTTGTACAGATCAGTGGTTTCTGCACCGATCTGTTTTGTACAGATCAGTGGTTTCTGCACCGATCTGTTTTGTACAGATCAGTGGTTTCTGCACCGATCTGTTTTGTACAGATCAGTGGTTTCTGCCACTAGTCTTCCATGTTTTGGCCCGATGTGTCTTTCCTATTGGACAGCGCAAAGCTACGTCACAGATCAGAGCATCGAAAGTTGGATTGGGTTGAACTTATGTTTTTCCTTTTGTTCAATAAAAAAAAAAATATATATATAAAAGATTGGGTTGAACTTTGACCGCGTCAGCTTGCCGACAAGCGGCAATGCGCGCTCCCGTCAGAAGTGTCGCTTTAGCTCGGCTTTTGACGCGACGCCTCTAAAAAGCAACGCGTCTCATTTTAAATAATGCTTTTTAGACCAACTCCTGACGCCTCTGACACGTGAAAGGCCCATTAATCTGCAATAATGAGCTTGAAATAGCGCTGATCAAAATAATGAGGATAAAATCTATATCGGATTCCTGATCGGGATGCAACTTACGATTTCGATCAAGTCTGAAACCACATGATCGGGCCCGGTTTTCAATCACGTGATCGAATCGGGACATCCCCAATATACATCCAAGATGGTCATCCATAAATGTGACTTTGCCCACATGTTCATTTTTATAATTGGCACCACTGGATTCCTTGGTCTTGAAAATGTGCATTTAGCCAATGGAGTTAAAATCCTTGGTCATTTAGAAGCCGAGATAGAAAACTCCCATTTTCAAAAACTACATTTTTAAAAATCCAAGATGGCCACCACAGGGGCTTCTGGGAAAATTAAATCATCCATTTTCTGATTAGCTATTGCATGCACTTATCAAAAATGTACAGTTTTACAAATTCCCACAAAACAATTACATCACAAACCTGACTAAATATAAAATACTGCCATGCTGAATCTCAATAAACAGAATTAAGAATATTTGTCTTTAAAATGCCATTTATCTTTTTTTTTGCAAGCATTTTGATAAGTTATCAGTGCCCCAGGCAGCATGGTGGATTAGTGGTTAGCACTGTTGCCTCACAGCAAGAATGTCATGGGATCGATTCCCACCTGTGACATTTCTGAGTGGAGTTTGCATGTTCTCCCTGTGTTTGCGTGGGTTCCCTCTGGGTGCTCCGGGTTCCTCCCACGTCCAAAGACATGCAGGTTAGGTGGATTGGAAATTTTAAACTTTTGTATGCGTGTATATTGTGTGTTAATATTATCTGTACACTGTACAAAGTAAAGCATGTCATTTCACAACATGTTTGCGCAGCATGCTGACTGAATCAGATGGTAAAATATGTAAATCACGAATTCTTGAAAGCTTGTTAAACACAATCAGAGCTAATTCTGTCTCGTCTTTTTTGCTTCAGTCTGTATGTTCCACCAGAACCATTATTTTGACCCCCCCACCTCGATATATTTTTTATTAACCCTATCTGCACAAATTCACTGCAGAACATGACCCAAATCCTGCAAAAGGGGATCACTAATGTTTAATCTGCTCTCATCCAAACCTATTACACTATAAAATAATTTTAACGCACTGTATTATACTTTACTATCTCTATATTCCTCCCTTCTTTTTTATGTCTGCTACACATTTTGTTTATCCTGTGCACAGTGTTTAACCTTGAGTGTCCTTCACAGCAGCTGAGTCAGATGCACACAGAGAAGATGAAGGCAGAGAAAAAACCTATCAGTTATTCATAAGAGAAATCTAATACGAAAAGAAAGAAACGTCACAATCCAGCAAAAATTCTGATTTACTTGTGTCTATTCTGCAATATTTGCATTAATGTCTTGGAGAGTAATCAGATTTCTGCAATGTGATGTAACCAGACTGTCAGAGGTTTTTCTAAACAGTGTGAGTGGGCAGAGCCATGGCAGTGAAGGTGTACTGCGAGACCGATGTGCATTGCAAAAAAAGAAGCAGCATTAATTTGTTTTGTTTTAAGAAAAGAAAATAAACTATTACTAGCTGGGAAATATACACCTGGGCCTTCCTTAAGGCCTCCTCCCAGCTGGACATGTCTAGAAGACCACTCCCCTCCCCCCTCCAGGGAGACAAGCAGGGGGCATCCTTACCAGGCAGCTGAACCACGTCCGCTGGCTCCTTTTAATGCGAAGAAGCAGAGGCTCGAGTCCCAGTCCCTCCATAGTGTGGCGGCATAGCAAAACACTTGTTCATTTTGTGATAAAAGCATGGAATTTAGCACACATATTCTAAATTAACTAATGTTTATTTTCATATATGGAGCCATCCTGGAGCTGACCTCTAATGAGCTACAGGGGTCAATAACGTATTACATGGGGTCAAAATTTAAAAATGCTACAGTCATGTTGAAACCTACACCACATTATTTATCAGATCATAACAATTCCAAAAAGGTATAGTTTGGACTATCTATGACTGCATGTTTTGGAGTTTTGGGTTAAAAATGGCAAAAATGGTGACAAAGGTCAGTTTCAGTTTGTACAGGGGTCAAAAGTTAAAGCTGCTCCAATTTTGGTAAAAAGTGATGCAAATTGTTAGTTGAAATAAAATAATTAATAAATGGAATAGTTTTGACTGTGTTGAATGTTTGATCTCCAAAGTAAAGGTCAAACAAGGTCGACGTCCATTGGATTCTATGACATGTGACATATGTTACCCCGTAACATGATAACTAAGCATGACTTCGCAAAAAAATATTTTTTTTAAATGCCATTAACTCAACCAATAATTTGCATAATTTGGTGAGCAACTGTAAACTTCTGACCACTGTACAAACTGAAACTGACCTTTGTCACCATTTTTTGCTGTTTTTACCCCAAAACTCCAAAACATTCAGTCATAGATAGTCCAAACTATACCTTTTTGGAATTGTTATGATCAGATAAATAATGTATATTCTTTTAACATGATTGGAGCATTTTTAAATTTTGACCCCTGTGCAATTCTTTATTGACCCCTGTAGCTCATTAGAGGTCAGCTCCAGGATGGCTCTATATTTGAAAACAAACATTAGTTAATTTAGAATATGTGTGCCAAATTCCATGCTTTTATCACAAAATTAACAATTTTTATGGACATTTTAGCTATGCTGCACCACTACCAGGACATTCAAGCTTCTCACCCTGTCCCTAAGTGTAAACCTAGATACCTAAAGGAGAAATCTCTTCTCCACCTCTTGTATCCATGTGTTTTGCTTATTACCCACAGTCACAACCATAGGTGAGGATAGGAGAGTAAATCCACGTAAAAATCCAGAGTCTCACCTTCTGGTTAAAGAGGGTCTTGTTGACGAGTGGGGGTAAGATGGAGAAACAGTGCTTTGGCTATTAAAAATAATTGATGTGGATGATCACAAACTTCTCTGTAAGAGGACATCTCTCTCACTGCATCAGTTCTCACAAACTGTTTTGTTTGCTGCCTCCAACTGAAAAACTTTGTGCTTCCATGAATGCACTGTTTTCTTTTCTACATTTTGTGGGTCAGTGCGTTGACCTTGGTGAGTACAGCAATTCTGCACTTCTCCAGTCAATCACGCAGACACTGAAAGGTGCACAGCCTCCAAAAATGCTTTACTACCACACTTGGAGGCTATTGCAAATGACATGGCAGTGAATTATGAAGTCAGTCAAGAGCGAGTCTCAAGGGACCATAGACGGTGTTGCACTCATGGAAGTCTTCACTGACCTTTGCAGCTACAGTACAGTCATTACTGTTCTTCATAGGCCAGACAGAGGAAGACCAAGGGTGTTTATCACTGTGACATCAGATAAGTGAGTTTAATGAGCAGGTTCTGTTAATGTATGTAAATGTGACTAAGTTGGGTTCTCACATTCATGAGATTCATCTGCCATAAAACAGGTACCTTAGCAACTTTACCGCTGTTACAATTTGCTGAAATGTGCAAAGTCAAAGATTGAAATGCAAATCTTCACTTATTAACTAGTTCTGTGAAGTTAATACGTTATCGATCAAGCGTCTGAGGAGATCACACACCTTTGACGTTTGTGTCATGAGAGAAACTCCTTTCTCCTAAATGAAGAACCTAAATGAACTCAATAATGATGTTTTTCAAACCTTAAAACTGAGCATGGTGCTTAGTAATGATTCCTTGCACTTTATCATGACAACGTATAGTTTTGATCGAACATGAACGTCCTATATAGGCCCTGGAGCCAGTCCATTACAGGTTACTGAATTTCCTGGTGTATAAGTCGCACTGGAGTGTAAGATGCATTTATCACTTCATACAAGAAGAAACAAATTGGATTAAATCGCTGCATTATTCATGTGTAAGGTACACAAGAGCTAATTAATGTCACTATAAAGGCACAAAATGTGAGTAAACGGCTTCTTCAGCCAATGAACGAACGATCACCCAGGTGATGAGCTGCAAATCAAGAACAGGTGTGAGGTGAAACTTCCAGAACCGGGGTGTGGCCAGACAGAGAGGAACGCCCACCACCAAGCACCAAGCGAGAGAGACAAGAAAGACCAGGACAGAGAAAAATCAAGCAGAAAGACAAAGAAAGAGAACAGATAGATAACAAACAAAATAAGAATAAAACAGAACACATACCCAAAAAGTCCAAATCCTGACACTGGATGGAGCTGCACCTCAAACAGAGGAAAAAACAGAATCAGACATCAGAAAAACAACAAATACAGTATAATTTGTCAGCATTAACCCGTTTTGTCCCACTGGCAACAATTGTTGCAGAAGTGTATCACTGTCATTTTCTACTCACAATAAAAATCTTCAAAAGGTACTTACACAACTTTTTCCACTTATAAAAAAAATCTGGGCGTAAACGGGTTAAGCAACAAGAAAAACAGAAGAAGTAATTAGGTGATTGCCGGCCACTACCCCTAAGCTTCACTAACAGACCCAGACGTTAGCTAAAGTGGAGGCCGCGGCCCGCTCTGTTTACTAATAACATTAATTTAAAAGAGTAAAAAGCATAGTAACATACTATGCCAGTATGCTAGCCATACGAAAGGGAAAATAAGTGCGTCTTAAGTCTGGACTTGAAAGTCTCTACAGAATCTGTTTTTGTTGTGTGTTGGGGGGGTGTGGCTGGACATTTTGGTGTTCTTTTCTTTTCTTTGCTCTCCAGGTGGTATGAAAACTGATTTGTCTGTGGAGAAGAGTCCTTCACCCTCATCAACGTTATGTGCAGCACCTGTGGATGGTGCTTACATGCAACCTTAAAGACTTTCAGCTGAAGCAGATAATTAGATGGTGTTCTGCATTTAAGCCATGTGTGATTCAAGCAGAATTGCCGGGAACTCGACCTTGTGATGTTCGTTTGTGAGCCGCTGTGGACCGCGCCTGGGTTTGACACATCGTGCCTGAGAAGGAAGAAGGGTGAGGGACACATGCTGTCAGCACACATCAGAGGTGATTAATTGTTTAACTAATTGTTGATAGTAACTTGGTATTTTGTTGCGCAGTATATTTGAATTGTGATGATAATTGCGCAACTCGCTTCTCACTGCCGTGGCGTGCGGACCGGTGATCCTCCACCTGTTGTGAGAAGCTGCTCATTTGCATAAAGCTTAAATACAGACCTGAATGTGTTGCTGATGGTGTGTGCCTTTTGAAGGATATTGGATGTAACTGCTGACTTACCTCACCTCTTCTATCCTTCGCAGACAGTCGGTTTGTCGTGTCCACCTGGGGGGTGTTTGGCGGTAACAGTGAGTCCAGAAGCGCCGGGCTTCGATCCTTTTAGGCGCTGGAGAGCGTGCCAGCCTTCACTCCACCAGACTGACGCTGTTTTAGTTTGTACACATTGTTATGCACCAAAGGGTGGAAGAAATAAATTGTTTTGTTATTGGAACCGCTTTCTGGTTATTTTAGCGCTGGGTTCCGTCAGACGCAGGTCCGCTCCTCAACCCGCGTCGACACATAACAGTTTTATTGATGCAGGGAGATCATTCCACAGAACAGGAGCACGATAAGAGAAAGCCCTGTGACCCATAGACTTTTTATTCACCCTAGGGATAAAGTAGTCTTGCACCCTGAGAATGCAGAGCCCAGGCCAGTACATAGGGTTTAATTAGGTCAGCTAAGTAGGGACTGCCAGTCTGTGAACAATTTTATAGGTTAGTAGCAGAACCTTAAAATCTGATCTCACTGGGACAGGAAGCCAGTGAAGAGACGCCAGAATGGGTGTAATGTGGTCAAACTTTCTGCTTCCTGTTAAAACTACTCTTCTATACCTGTAGACACTTTGTTCCATCTTCCTGTTGGTTTTAAGTTCAACCCCTTCGGTTCCAGTTCTTCAGGGCAACATTTCTTTTCAACCGCCGAATCTCTTCCCCAATCTCTTCCCTGCTGGAAAAATAAAAACCTATAACAGTATCTCTTCTGTATCATGCCCTTTCTTCATATTACTTCACAAAGCCAAACAAACGTTAAAAAGAGCTATGGGGTCAGGAGGGAAACACTGTGGATAAATCAAGCAGCTGTGCATGAGGCTGGTGCACATTTGGACCATTCCTTTTAAAGCTGATCTTTGCCAGTGTGTAGGTGGAACACATAAATACAAGCACGCACACATACAATGAAAAGCTGCACATCCAAATAATCAGTAAGCATTTCGGACACTGCTGTGCAGATTTTGTGTGAGTGGTGTCTGAACTACACACAATCCTGCGCATGGATCCCTTGTGCCAGGAAAAATATTGGTGTATGCCACTGAGGACGATTTGCCGATGTTATCAATATGTAATGTTTGATCCCCATGTAACATGGAAGATCAGCAAAATACATCCATCACACGTTCGATGGTGAAAACTGACTTATTCACACAGTAATCCACACAGACGGTTTGAGATGTTCCATGACGGTCTGCTCCTGGCCTTGTGTAAGCTACACCAAACTCAAAATTGTTCCACATATTCAAGTCACCGTCTTGCAGAGAAGAATGTGAGGCATACACAGCACTTTGAAGACTAAAAGTTGTTGTGGCAATAACTGATTTTGAATTGAATCTGAATCAATTTGCTAATTATATGCACTGCAATAGGAGTGTCTCCGATTGCTGATATCGGATTGTCTACAATATTGGCGCAAAAAAAAAAAAAAAAAAAAAAAAATTAAAACTGGATACCTCCTCGGGGCCTGAAATCAGGTGTATGCTTTGTGAGACATTTTAAGCATGTTTCATACATTTGTGAAAAATCATGATCCATGAATCCAACTTGAATAATCTATGAATGAATGAATGAAAACTGTTTATTTCGAACATTTGATACAACAACAATTACAAGATAGATCAGTAAAGACAACAACAAAAAAGTTCCTACTGTGTACCCAACATGTCCGAAAAGGGGTAGGGTGAAGCATCAGCTTATTTATCCCTACCCCTTCTTCCCCACAACCATTAATACCCTTTGCCACATATACACATAAATTCCTACACACCTAAACCGATATCAATATATATATATATACATATATATACACATACACATACATATACACATCAACATACATACACATATACATATATACACATATATATACACAAACATAAATATACACCTACACATACCTACTTACATACAAAATACTATATATTTACAAGCCGAAACAAAAAACAAAAACACCCTAACCCTCATTACCCTTCCTCCTCCCTATACCCAGAAAAAAACATATTTTTGTACCGCTGTTTGAACTGGTTCATGCTTGGACATTGCTTGAGCCCCACTCCCAATCTGTTCCACATCCTCACCCCACAGACAGAAATACAGAAACCTTTTAATGTTGTTCGTGCCCACTGATGCTTTAAATTAAATTTCCCCCTCAGACTGTAATCCCCTGATCTGTTAAAAAACATATTTTTAATATTTGCTGGAAGTAAATTGTTTATTGCTTTATACACAATTTGTACTGTTTGAAAATGAACCAAGTCTGTGAATTTTAAGAATTTGGATTGTAAAAATAGTGGATTTGTATGATCTCTATAGCCAGTATTATGAATAATTCTTATAGCTCTTTTCTGCATTACTGATAGTGATTGTGTTGTACCTTTATAAGTATTACCCCATACCTCTGCACAGTACTGTAAATATGGTAAAACCAGTGAGCAGTAAAGAATGCGGAGTGAGTTGTGGTCCAGAATATGTTTCGCTTTGTTTAGAACTGAAATGCTTCTTGACAGTTTACTTTGTATATGTTTTATATGAGTCTTCCAGTTTATCTTATCATCTATTATCACCCCCAGAAACTTATTTTCATGTACCCTTTCAATATCTACCCCCTCGACTTGTAACTGAACCTGTATGTCTGTATTACAATAGCCAAATAACATGTATTTTGTTTTACTTAAGTTTAATGATAATTTGTTTCTGTCAAACCATATTTTCAATTTTCCCATTTCTATACTGATCCTCCTCAGTAACTCCTGCAAATCCCCCCCTGAACAAAAAATGCTTGTGTCATCTGCAAATAATACTAATTTTAATATTTTGGAAACATTGACAATATCATTTATATAAATTAGAAACAGTTTTGGACCCAATACTGACCCCTGTGGGACGCCACAAGCATTGTCCAAGCATGATGATGTATATTCCCCCAACTTCACAAACTGTTTTCTGTTACTTAAGTAGCTTCTCACCCAGTGCAACACCAACCCCCTAATCCCATACTGTTCAAGTTTATTGATTAATATGTCATGATTAATTGTATCAAAAGCCTTTTTAAGGTCTATAAATATTCCAACTGAATGTAATTTGTGGTCTATGGCGTTTGTAATCTCCTCAACTGATTCTATTAATGCAAGTGATGTTGAACTATGTGCTCTGAATCCATATTGACTATCAGTAAGTAATTTATGTTTATTTATGAATTTGTCTAGTCTATTATTGAATAACTTTTCTAATAATTTGGAAAATTGTGGAAGCAAAGAAACAGGTCTATAATTTGTGAAGTGGTGTCTATCCCCAGTCTTATACAGCGGCACAACCTTAGCTATTTTCATTTGATTGGGAAATTTACCGGTTTGAAATGATAAGTTACAGATGTATGTTAATGGTTCTACAATCCATTCAATGACCTGTTTTACCACCACCATATCAATTTCATTTAAATCGGTAGATGTTTTATATTTACAATTATTCACAATGTCTATAATTTCATTTCCATCCACTGCTGTGAGGAACATTGAACAGGGATTTCTTTCTATGAGATTATTATCCCAATCCTCAGGTTGGGAATCGGGAATTTTTTCTGCCAAGCTTGGTCCAATATTTACAAAAAAATTATTAAAACCGTTGACTACCTCATCCTTATTTTCCTTCTTGACATTATTATCAATTAAATACTGAGGGTAACTCTGTTTTTTTATTACCATTTTTGATAATGCTATTTAATATATCCCATATTCCTTTAATATTGTTTTTGTTATTATATAATATGTTACTATAATATTCCTTCCTACATACCCGTATAATATTAGTTAATCTATTTTTGTATTTCTTATATCTATTTTCTGCCTCTTTAGTCTTTAGTTTTATGAATTCTCTATACAGTGTATTTTTCTTATTACATGCATTTCGTAACCCTTTCGTCATCCATGGTCGAGCTTGGATTTTTTGTTTTCTGTAGTCTTGTTTAATTGGACAATTTTTATCATATAATGATGTAAATATTTGTAAAAAAGTTTCATATGCACTATCAACATCACTTTCACTGTATACCTTTTCCCAGTTTTGCTCCTGTAAATCCTTCTTTAGTGTGTTCATGTTTTCCTCTGTCCGCACTCGCCTGTATTTTATTTTCTCCTCTGGCTGATTCCGCCGATGGTTTCTATTATAAACGATGAAAACTGGTAGATGATCACTAATGTCATTGATTAATAATCCACTCACAGTGTTATTCTCAATATCATTGCTGAATATATTATCAATTAAGGTGGCACTATGGGATGTAATTCTGCTTGGCCTGGTGATTTTTGGATATAAACTCATACTGTACATTATACTGATAAATTCATCTGTTATTTTATGCTTATTTGGATTGAGCAGATCAATATTTAAGTCACCACAAATGAATACAGTTTTTTGATTAGTTTTTGAGAACATTTTTCCCATACAGTCAGTGAATGTTTCAATACAAGATCCTGGTGCTCTATATATACAGCTGACTAATACATTTTTGCTTTTTTCTTCACATATTTCAATAGTTATACATTCTAATAAGTTATCAATCACAGTTGTCATATTGTCTACTATTTTATAATCCATGTTCTTATCCACATACACAGCCACTCCTCCTCCACTCTTATTTTTTCTGTTTACACAATTAAATTCATATCCATCCAGTTCAAAATCCATTCCTTTATCTTCATTGATCCATGTTTCTGATATAGCAATTATGTTAAATATTTTTTTAAACTGACTTAAATATTCTTTAATGTTGTTAAAGTTTGCATATAGACTTCTGCTGCTGAAATGGATTATTGATAATTTGTTATCCGTTTTAATGATCCGATTAAACTGTTCATCTGTATAATAGCAACAACTGTCATTGATATTTGAGAAGAAATTATTGTCCGGGTCTATATCGTGCTCCAAGTCCAGTACATTGTGGTCTGTGTATTTAAATGTTCTCAGTTCTACTTTTCCATGATCAGCAATCCTTTGAGTTATATCCTTCTTGTCTCCAGATGTAGATGAATAGGTAGTAGATGAATAGGTTCCTCTGGTCTGTGTCATGGTGTTGTGATGTGTTTGTGTCCTCATACCTTATTGGTCATATTTGTCCAGATCCTCGCTTTAAGAAACACTATTGTTCATATTTGTCCAGCTCCTCGATGTTCCTTATTGCCATGACTTTTGCTTGTTCTGGTGATCCGTTCAGTTTGATGAATATTTTACAGTTTGAAGTCCATGTGTGCTGGATTTTTCCCTGTTTCTTCAAGAAGCGTGCTTTCCTGGCGATGTCGGCATTCCGTTTGGTGAGATGTTCATTGATGAATACGTTTGTCCCTTTCAGTTTTCTTCCTTGTTTTAACAGTGCTGTTTTGTGTTTTCTGTTGATGAATCTCATGATGACGGTTCGTTTCTCACCGTCATTTTTCCGGGGCAGAGGGTGGCACGCTTCAATGTTATTTAAATCCATTTCTATACCTTTAGATAGGAGGAAATCAGCAACCTGTTTTTCCACAGAGCTGACCTCCTGTTCACTGGGCTCCCCTCCGCTCTCATCTGTTACCGCCCGTGCGTAGGACCGTGGTTTGATGTGAAGACCTGTGATGATGACGTCGTTAATTCTGGTGTACTGCTCCAATTCAGCCACTCTGTTTTCCAGCTGCACCAGATGCCGGTCTTTCTCGGCATTCTGGAGCCGTAATGCCTTCACCTCCTCCACCAGATCCATGATTGATTTCTGTTGCTGCTTCACAACAGAAATCTCCTCTGATAAAAAGTCCAGAGATTTTTTAATATCGTCACCTTCCTCCGCTGTCAGAACCTTCTTAGGCCCCATGGTCGGCTTATGAGCAGCTTGTCGATCGCCGATGTTAACAGCCTGCGTTGTTTGTCACCGGGATGGATCTGCACTGCGCTGGTGCTGCGCGGCCTCGGTGTTTCCGCGCTGATGGATCCGCGGTGGCTGCACGAGGCCTCGGGGAAGCGGCACTCGTGACGCGCGGCTCTAATGACGCAGCGCGCGGCCTCAGTGAATTCACCACGTTGGGCCTCGGACGTTGTTGCTGTCCAGTCGCTGGGCTAAGTTGCCGGTTGAGGTGGTATTCCCACTGTCCGGGTTGGCAAACACCGGCGTGGCAGATGGCAACTACAAACACCACCTCTGAAAACTCAGGTACAAACTTTTTGCAGCTCGCTCTGACGACACGCAGCTCTGACTGACTGTCAGGAAGAAACCTCCAGCAGAACCAGGCTCAGGGAGGGGCAGTCTTCTGCTGGGACTCTAATCTAATAATAATAGATACATACACACAGACACATCTTCAACCACTTACTCCAATTAAGGGTCACGTGTGTGTGTGTGTGTGTGTGTGTGTGTGTGTGTGTGTGTGTGTGTGTGTGTGTGTGTGTGTGTGTGTGTGTGTGTGTGTGTGTGTGTGTGTGTGTGTGTGTGTGTGGAGAGGGGGGGTGGTTTGGGTTCATTTTCGGTTTAAGGTCACAGTCGAGGTGTCGTTGGGTTTATTACAGGGGCACTTGGAATTTTTAGGCTGAACACACAGATCCCTCAAGTACCTCTCTGTGTGAATTTAGGCAAATATAAAACATAGAACAATCCAATTAGGACACAGACTCATCCTGGTTTCAAAGGCGTTGGAAAAGCGCAAGACGGTGATTTATAAATATGAATGTGCTGCTGGCCTTGTTGTAACCTTTCATCCTGATTTGTTGGAGAAAAGCTTTTGTCACTTCAGCTCTCGTGACTGCTTTCGTCTGACAGGAACAGGGGGCATCTGAAAAATTTGTTGCTGTCGGCTCGCTCTAATGATGTCCCAGCTGCCTCGAACAAGTGACGATGCAAAGCTTCATCTCATTGTTCTAGTGTTAGGTTTTTGAAAAATGTACATTCATTTGGTGGCGGGGGGGAGGGGGGGTGTACATGCAAACGTATATCATGCAGAAATCTGACAGGGCTGTCATGTTATCTGTCAAAGCACTTTATAGGAAATTGTGGCTTCAAAATAAACATTTGTGGAGTAACTGTCAGTTTAAGGCTGAATTTTCAGTCTTTTTTTTTTTTGACATCCAAATGCTCGAGAACCTTTTGATTTAGGATATGTGAGTTCAAAAGTCAACTTACTTCCTTTGCTCAGATCTTCAGCTTGTTGTGCCTTTTTAGGGTTCATCAATAAGTTACCATCAAAGCCGTCAACTGGACTCAAGCATCTTACTTAGAATTCAGTTAAAAAATATAAAAAATGAAATCACTGTCTTTGAGCAAGCATGTTTTCATTGCAAATGTGCAAGTCGAGTCTTTAACTCGAAATAAATGTGTTTTACCTGTATTTCCTGTCATACTGTATGACTGGGAGACTAATATCAATCGGCGACCTAAGGTAACGTCTCGATGTTTCTGGTCCTAGGTCATGTAGGGGGATTCTTGGGTACCGCATGAATCACTCAGGGTCAAAAAGCGGCTATTTAGGTTGACTCGAGGAGGTGTACTCCATGCATTGTGAGAGAATAAGCTGCGTCATTCTGTCAATGTGACACATCATAAAGTGTTGATGTGTCTCAGTGTTGAGGACTCCAGCAACTGGAAAAGGCCAAGGGGATGCCCACATTTCATTTGGCTGTGGAAGATAAATGGCTACATTCAGTGGTGGGCACAGCTAACTAAAAAGTCAGCTTTGATAACCATTAATCTGATAACTGTAAAGTCATCTTTAATGACGATAAACTGATAAACTATTAAAAAAAATGTATCTTTGTTACAGATAACCAATAACCGATAACTTTAAGGATTGATTTGGACGCAGCCACATCAGATGACACTGTCGGCTTCTGATAAACCAGTTTCACTTTAAGCACCGCAGGGGCTGCTGGGTAAATTCAAGGATCACAAAAACACAAGAGCGCATGAAAAATGAATGAAAAAAAATAAAACCCCAAACACTGTGATCATCTTTCAAAAGCAGTAAAACACAGTATTAGAAGTCACAGTTTATCTCAGTATTATATACACCGTCATTTATGAACTAAAAAGCTGCTGCTTTTTCACATGCTTTCGACCCTGTGGCTTAAACCGAAATACGTCCATTAACGCATTGATTGGCAGAGTAAAAGACATGTAGTAAATTGAAATTCTTACCCGTTAGTTTCAGTGGGATTCATCTGAAAAAATAATCATCCTAAGATCATCCAAAACAGTCTAAACGGTGAAGAAATGTCCCTCTGTACACAGCTGTGCCGTGAGAGCTCCTCTCTCCCACCGAGTCTTGGTGATACCGTCAGCCACAAATAATGTTAAAATTAGTCTGTTTTGTTTTTGTGGCAAGCGGACGATAACACTTCTTCTTCTTCTTCTTTCAGATCCAATGGCAGACGGCACCAGCTAAGGTGCATTTACCACCACCTACCGGGCTGGTGAGTGATCGCTGAGATTTTACAAAAACCTTAACTCCTGGTAGCCATAGTAATTTGTTTAGATGCGATGAAGTAATCCAGTGTCCTTTAGATATTTAAATAATTCTTTTGTCTGCCATAAATAAACACACAACAGATGGACTAAAATGTTTGATTTTAGGGTTTACAAATGTTTTTGACTGTTAAACTTTGCTCACTTTACCAGCACACACAAAATGTTATCGGACTAATAGTTATCGGAACTAAATTTATCGGAAGATAATTGGTCCGATGATGGTTTTAAAACTTATTTGAAAAGCTAATCCACTAGTAAAAACATTATCTTCGCTAATTACCTGCTATCGGATAAGCTAAACTGTGCCCACCACTGCCCAGAATGGATGGGTGTCTATTACTGGAAGTATTGAATGAAACTCTTCTTGTCCACTGTGGTTTTTGGGAAGCCTTTTTAGTCATTACGTAATTTCTCCAAGTGAATTAGTAATCCTTTAGGTTCTTAATTTGTATCAGGCCTATTTAAATCCTACTTCCCTTGCTAAGTTGAAGTTGATACCTTTTCCAGTGTGAAAATTTCACTAACACACCTGGTTTTTAGATTACCTAACTGCCCCCCCCCCCCCCCCGCCCCCCAAAAAAGTCACATTAATCAGGGTCAAACAGTTCCACATATCAATATTAAATAAAGGGACAAACATATCACTAGTATGTAATTTCACGTCCTTGAAGCAGAAGATAAATAAAAATCCACGATGACATTGGGGCTTGTGTTAGCCTGTCATGCCCACTGATCTGAAAATAACACTGGATAGCTCGTTGGCCCACACACTCCGTACAACCCGCTGAAGCAAAAACGCGGCCATCTTATCACTCGCAAGTTATATGGATCTCACATGGACGGTTATTTGAACATCAGCAATTTCAAGTAATAACTGATCTGATTCTCTCATTTCCTTATTTTTGTTCTCCAGATAATGTAACCTTCATCCCTCCTAATCTATGTCTGCCATGATTAGCTATTTGATTTATTTCCTTTCTTTCTTTTACGACTTTGACACTTTCTCCCCTTCTGTTCTCAATTACTCAGATCTCACTGGGACAAATACTCAGTTCTAAAAATTATGATTCTTTAATCAAAGTTTCTACAAGTTTTATATATATATATACATACACACACACAAAAGTGAGCAAGAACAAGGAAGTGGATGGATAACAAAAATAATGAATAATACAGCAGTAGTGGATTTTTTTTTTTTTTTTTAAGTTGCACTGAAAGAAACACCACTTCATGAGCTACAGGAGAGTTGGTTTTCCCTTGCAATGACAATATCTATTGTACATTGCTCGATGAGCTTCAGCCTAATATAGTTATAAGCTCATAGCAACAATGCCTAAAGCTCAAAAACTATGGGGGCCATACTAAAATATGAAATGGGGTAAAATGGGGACTGATAATCACGAAATGGGGGTAAAATGTAACGAAATGGAGCAGAGTGAACGAGACTGACTCCAAATAAGTACTTTTATTTAAATGTTTGGCTTTTGGTTTGTTTGTTTTTTTGAGATGCACTCAGTACATGTAATGGGGCAGGAGCGCCATCTGGTGTTCAAAAGATGAAACGTAACTCAATGGGTCAGTCTGCTCCATTTCGTAACGTTTTACCCCATTTCGTAATTATCAGTCCCCATTTCACTAAAAAATGTAATAAAAGTACTTAATTGAATCATATTTGGAGTCAGTCTGCTCAATTTCACTATGTTTTATCGCCGTTTCGTTATTATCAGTCCCCATTTCACTTAAAAATAATTTAATTAATTAATTAATTAACTGAATCATATTTAATCATATTTGGAGTCAGTCTGCTCCATTCCATTACATTTTACCTCCATTTCGTGATTATAAGGCTCCATTTTGCGCCATTTCGTATTTTAGTAGAGCCGAAACTATGCATAAGTAGACCGTCTTAAAATAGTTCTCCCAACACAAAACTCAACATGTGGCTACACACAAACCACTTATTATTATTATTATTATCTGTGTCTATATAATGGAGTAAGGGATAAAACTCTTCAAATTATTTTTCATTACTTTCGATTTAAATCATACTCACATATGAAATGTTCATCCATAGCCTTTGAAGTAGTGATTTGCGCAGTTTATATTGTTGCACATGAAGGCATTTAAAAAAAAAAAAAAATAACAAAGAATGAAGTTGCGTGTGCCTGGTTACAGATATGGAGAAAATGCGAGTGGTAACATGGCGGCTGATCCTGGTCGCGCTTAGCAACTCACTTTACACAATGAGCTAAATAACAAATATAAATTCACTTACAACATGCTAGCTTAGTTTGTGCACCAACATACAGTTGTTCAGCATAAATAATAATAAAATAAAAAACGGAAGGAGGAAAATAAAACATTTCAACTCACCAAATCTTCGTTCAACGTGAAAAAAATATATATAACCAAACTTCTTCCAAAACGATGGGGCAAAAAACGTTACGGCTAGGTTTGTGTTTGTTGGCGTAATCCTTCATTTTTGTTTAACTGTTCTCCGGTTTTCTCCGCCGTCCGTCGTGTTTTTCCGTCGCTCTCTGCCGCTCTTTTTTCCGCTCTCTGATTGGCTGTCCAGCAGCACTCAGAAACGGAGCAGTTCACAATTTCAAAATAAAACCAAAATAAAATCTTTTGTCGTTAAAGCTATTTTAACCTGTTACAAGTTATTTGTAAATGTTTCTCCACAAGGGAAGCTTTGTTTTAATTAAACAGTCGGATTCCCCTGGTCCGCACCAGTTCTAAGTCAGCTGCTTAGAACTTACAACTGCTTATTCAGCTTGGGACTCCGACGAGGGCGGTTGCATCTCCTCCACTCTCCCTTATCTCTGCTCTCTGCTTTAACCTCCAAATCCCTACTTCACCAGACTGTGAATTCCTCACATTATAATGGATACTGGATCTATTGGACTACTATTGGATTAACCATGGAATTGATCAGCTGGTCTCTGAATGCTATTGTCACCATCTTTTCTACAAGAAGGTCAGGACTGGGGGATCCTACCTGCCCAGATGGAACGCATCCTGCGGGCTATGTTCTCGACTCTTGGGGGTCTTGGCGTATTACATGCTTGGCGGCTTTCTCCGTTGAGGACGTTGAGGATTTATTTGTATTTGGTCTTATGGTAGCAGGGCTGGTACTCTCTGGCTTATGTGCTGCCCTGATTGGAAAATTGGCAAGACGGCGGCATCAGGAACCATGGCCCCTCGCTTGTCCATCATGATTAACGAGGTGGGCAAGGCATTGCATTCTCAGACTGCGATGACTCTTGAACTTAGACGCAAGTTGGATGACATCTTGGAGCAGATGCGTGCCTTGCAGATGAAGTTGAAGATTTCAGAGGCCGGGGAATATTCTTAATTCATAATTGGGATTTGGTTTGTTCAAGTGGAACTGTAAAAAGTGTTTTTCACTGCTCAAACCACAACACTGCAGGCTTATCAAGCCTGAAGGAATGTCTTCTGGCCTTGGGGATTATTTGGCTCCTTCTTATCTCAACCTACAAAGACAATAAACTGTTTTTCATAGGACTGAAGCATGCTCCACTCCCTCTCCCCACCCCCCTCCTACCCCCCATCACACACCCCCCACTCTGGCTTCTGCTCACGTCACACCCTTTCCCTTCTGCAGGGGCGGCGTGGTTTTAGCTGCAGCTGGTCCCTGTCTCCCCCCCCCCCCCCCACCACCACCCCAAGCTGACGGTGGCGCAACTCAGGGTTGCTACGCGACCTTCACCCACTTGCCTCAATTCGGATAACGGACTTTTTCAAATTTAGAGCACATAAGCAATGTCAAATGTGTATGTGCTGTCTTTAATTCTGATGTGTGCCATTATTGGGTGTGGGGGAGGTGATGGTCTAGTGGTTAAGGTGTTGGGCTTGAGTCCAGAAGATCATGGGTTCAAATCCCCGCCTGACTGGAAAATTACTAAGGCCCCTTGGGCAAGGCCTTTAATCCCCTATTGCTCCCGGTGTGTAGTGAGCGCCTTGTATGGCAGCACCCTGACATCGGGGTGAATGTGAGGCATAATTGTAAAGCGCTTTGAGCGTCTGATGCAGATGGAAAAGCGCTATATAAATGCAGTCCATTTACCATTTAAATGCAGTCCATTATGGTATAATTGTGGACTAATTGCTGTCTGAGGTAACTGGAGTGTAAACATAATTTCTCCACTGTGAGATCAATAAAGTATATCTCACAAACAATCAGCCTGTCTGCTTTTACGGGTTTTACAGTAATTGTAACTGATCACGTTGAGTAGGTGGGGTCAGAGCTACATATATTAGCCACGCCCATTTGCTAAACCACTGCGCAAATTACTTCGGAGCTCAGAAGTGTTGTTACTAATGGTTATGCTAACACACTGAAATCTAGAAAAGACAGCAGGTGGCGTTAGTTCTTTAGTGTGCAGCAATTTGTTGAAGAGTAAAGACGTGTGTTGATCTTCACTGAGAATAAATTTGTTTATTGACTCTCGTGAGACAAATGTTCTAACTCCTGACTTGTTATTCTGAATATTACCAAAGAATCATATGGTTGAAATGTAAACTAGACTTTAAACTTTATTTTTTATTTATTTATTTATTTTTTGTGTCAGCTGATGATGAAGTTAAACACGTTATTACGTCCATCAAGGACCAAATAAAATCATAGGCGTTTATTTATTTACTTGTCTCTCTGACTGTTAGCAAGATTACGTCAAAACTACTTCACAGATTTTCACAGAATTTTCACCACAGATCTCCTTCTCCATCCATCCATCCATCCATCCATCCATCCATTTTTTTCTGAGAGTTAACTCTAACACTGTCTCTTTGCAGACTCCTGCACTGATTCAGGTGCAGACGGGGCACAAATTCTCTGGCACCAGAGCAGTGGTGTTGACCTGTCTGGAGGACATCATGGAGGTAGCTGCTCATTCGTGGCCTCTCAGTCATTCCTTCAACCACCTTCAACAAATGTATGCCTCCAATGTCTAATTCACTGACTGTGTGACCACCAAGCTCCAAACTCTGGTCCTGTTAAATGAAGCAAAATCAAAAATAACAAATCACACAATTCCTTGATGGCCACTTGAGGCTGGCTCCTATAGTGAGTCACTGTCCATTGACCTGCATGTTTAAATGTCCAATTTTCAAGCAGAAAAAAAAGTTTACGCCCTCGTGCAGAAAGCAGTTTTGGCCTCTATAGTTTGTTCCCACTTCATCAGTTTATGAATAATTAGCAGAGTGCTCACTTTGACTGACACCTGTCTCCAGAGCATTTTATTTTAAGTATCTGAGATCATGTGGATTGTTGTGCTGTTAATGTCACTAAAAGACCAAATAAGAAGTTTGTGTTGGCTTTTCTGTCCAGTGAAAGTTTCTTGTTATTTCATTTGTATAATAGCACCATTAGCAGGTTTGGGCAGCTTGGTGAGGTTTGTGTCACAGATATTCCACAGTTACTGAGACAATAAGCTTGTCATAAGTTTTCATTTCAGCTCCAAAACCACCCGTCACAAAACTCACCACCCAGTCTGTAAAATACACATTAATAAAAGACCCAAACCAAGGTTAGCCCATTAGCTTTGGCTTGTTCAGTAACTCTAAGATGCAAATGTTTTCAGGATTTATTCATCCCAGTCTGGTACTTTAGCCTGATACTGCAACCGGGTACTGTTACTTAAAATCGTAACTTCACAGCATCACATTCAAGATCGTACAACACAAGTTCAAATGAATAAAACACAGGTTATAGAACCTGTTCTATAATCACAGAGAAAAACTAAGTTTCCTCTGTGACTGCATTTTGTGGTGAAATATGCACCAAAATGCAGGAAATGGCACCTAAAAATTATACATTTTCGGGGGGGGGGGAGGTATGGCCCCAGAGCGAGACACATTCACAAATCCCATAAAATACGGGACAGGTGTTGAAAAAACAAAGAATGATTGATGAGTGATGCTGCACGCAGACGTAGATGATAAAATAATTAAAATGATTGCTGTTTAAGTGAATCATTATTTAGATTCCCAGATCGCCTTTGATTGCATGAAAAAAGCTATAAAATTTAGAATTTAAAAAAACATTAGCAGATGGGACGAGGGATGGGGGGGGGGGGGGGGGGGGGCTATGGCAGACCTCCTTAAGGACTGGTATGAACTCTTCCATCAATCTTTCCAGCAGTGACAGTTGGTTCCAGGTGCATACGGTGAGGTGCTATACAGTGGTGTCCAAAGTGTTCTAGAAGGGGCCAAGAGGGAGCAGGTTTTCTTTGTAGCCACTGACTCGGCTCCAGATGAACTCATCCCATCTGCTCAAAGTGAAGTTCATCACAAAAATCACCTGCTGGAGTCAGTGTGTTGTGTGGGCCGCTGAAGAGGAGGTACTGCTGGCCCACCACCACCAGAGGGCGCCCTGCTTGGAGTGCGGGCTCCAGGCACGAGAGGGCGCCAGACCTAGAAGAAGTGACAGCTGTCATTCATCCCCTGCACCAGCTGTCACTCGTTCATCATCATCACACCATAAAAGCCGGACTGCAACTCCACCTCCTCGCCGAGAAATCGACTACCAATACCAAGGTAATTTCTCTGCTGACTGACACTTTGTGTGTATAACCTGAACTTCTATTGCAGCCGTTTTTCCTGGAGTGTTGCCTTATCTGGAGGATTGGCGTTTGGTGTGACAGCGACGGCTTCGCCTCACACCCCATCTCAGATAAGTGGTTGACCAGGAGCTGCACGAGTGTGTGTGATTTGGAGGTGGAGGTGCTCCCTCCTAACTGTGTTTGGACTGTGAATTACTGAGTGTGCGGACTCACACTCACACATCATATCTCTGCTTTCTGCCAGCAGTACCAGGGTCGACAGCCGAAGACAGAGGCCACCTGGGGACTTGGGACTTGGCGGCTCCGGTGTTCTTCAGACCGTTGGTGGTGGAAGCCGTGTGGGACGCGGCTTCTCTCTCGTCGGGGGTCTTCTATCTTCGAGCCTGCCCACACGTCACCTGGTGTTTATTGACTGTGAAGATTACTGTACATTTCGTTGTGTATTATCACAACATTAAATTGTTACCTTTTGGCTTACTCATTGTCCGTTCATTTGCGCCCCCTGTTATGGGTCCGTGCTACGACACCTTCCCAACAGGATTTCTCGGCCATCGTCATGGATTCCGAGGGGCGTCAACCCGAGCTTGGAAGAGCCAGGAGTGCAGGCGTCAGCGGGAGGCGTGTTGAGTGAGCTGCAGCAGATCTTAACCGCCTTCACGGCTCGGTTAGATTTAGTGACCGAGCAGAATGTCCTCCTTAATCGGAGGGTGGAGGCTCTCACCGCCAGGGTGGAAGCGCGCGATCAGGGCGCTGCTGCAGCCACTCCTCTGGCTGGTCCTGGGCCTGTATCAGACGTTCCACTGGTCGTTCAACGAACCCCCCCACCGTCCCCTGAAGCATACATAAGCCCTCCGGAATCGTACGGGGGCTGTGTTGAGACGTGCGCAGACTTCCTCATGCAGTGTTCGCTCGTCTTTTCACAGCGCCCTGTCATGTACGCGTCAGACGCCAGCCGGGTGGCTTATGTTATTAATCTGCTTCGAGGAGAGGCACGCGCCTGGGCTACGGTGCTTTGGGAGCAGAATTCACGGCTCCTAACGTCTTATACTGGGTTTATACGGGAGTTCAAACAAGTGTTTGATCATCCCAACAGAGGCGAGACCACTTCGAACGTGCTGCTGTCTATGAGACAGGGGCGCCGTAGCGCAGCCGAGTATGCAGTCGACTTCCGCATCGCGGCAGCGAGGTCCGGCTGGAATAACATTGCGCTCCACGCCGCCTTTGTAAATGGACTGTCCCCGGTCCTTAAGGAGCACCTACTGGCTAAGGAGGAACCGCGGGATTTTGACGGGCTTGTCGATTTAGTTATACGCTTAGACAACCGTTTAAATGAGCATCGTCGGGAGCAGGCCGGGGGGCGTGACCGGGCACGAGCCGTCCCTCCCCCTTCCGGTTCCAACAAGGTGACGTCGTCCCCACGCTTCACTGCCAGAGAGCTCCGTGTGGCTACAGCTCCCCCTGCTGAGGAGGCTATGGACACGAGCAGGGCCAAAGTAAAAACAAATGTCAGACAAAGGAGGCTGGCCCGCGGGGAGTGTTTTGTCTGCGGCTCTTGTGAGCACATGCAGAAAGACTGCCCTAAATGGTCAAACTACAACGCCCGTCCTTAGAAACTGGGCTAAGGGTGGGCCATAACACACACGTGGGAAAACCCCGCAAATCTGCATGAATCCCAGTAACAATCCTTTGTGGGGATTTAACCCTTCACGTCCCAGCACTGGTAGACACGGGGTCGGAAGGGAATCTGCTGGACAGCAGATGGGCAAAGGAAGTAGGGCTCCCCCTGGTGGCTCTGCCGGCACCATTGCAGGTGCGAGCACTAGATGGCACCCTGCTTCCATTAATCACACATCAGACACAACCAGTGACTTTGGTTGTGTCTGGGAATCACAGGGAGGAGATAGTGTTCCATGTAACACCATCTACCTCCCGAGTGATTTTGGGCTTTCCATGGATGGTGAAGCACAATCCCCGGATAGATTGGCCGTCCGGGGTTGTGACGCAGTGGAGCGAAACCTGCCACCGGGAGTGTTTAGGATCCTCGGTTCCTCCCGGCACTACAGCTAATGAGGAGGTCAAAGTTCCCCCCAATCTATCGGCGGTGCCAAAGGAGTACCATGATCTTGCTGACGTTTTCAGCAAAGATCTGGTGCTCACTCTTCCCCCGCACCGACCGTATGATTGTGCCATCAATTTGGTCCCGGGCGCTGAGTACCCGTCCAGTAGGTTGTACAACCTCTCACGTCCGGAACGCGAATCAATGGAGACCTACATCCGGGACTCCTTAGCTGCCGGGCTGATCCGGAACTCCACCTCCCCGATGGGTGCTGGTTTCTTTTTTGTGGGTAAAAAAGACGGCGGACTCCGTCCATGCATTGATTACAGAGGGCTGAATGAGATCACGGTTCGCAACCGATACCCGTTACCTCTGTTGGATTCAGTGTTCACGCCCCTGCATGGAGCCCAAATTTTTACGAAATTGGATCTTAGAAACGCATACCACCTGGTTCGGATCCGGAAGGGAGATGAATGGAAGACGGCATTCAACACCCCGTTAGGTCATTTTGAATACCTGGTCATGCCGTTCGGCCTCACTAACGCCCCCGCGACGTTCCAAGCTTTGGTAAATGACGTCTTGCGGGACTTTCTGCATCGGTTCGTCTTCGTATATCTGGACGATATACTCATCTTTTCCCCGGACCCTGAGACCCATGTCCAGCATGTACGTCAGGTCCTACAGCGGTTGTTGGAGAACCGGCTGTTTGTGAAGGGCGAGAAGTGCGAGTTCCACCGCACTTCTTTGTCCTTCCTGGGGTTCATCATCTCCTCCAACTCTGTCGCCCCTGATCCGGCTAAGGTTGCGGCGGTGAGAGATTGGCCCCAACCAACAAGCCGCAGGAAACTACAGCAGTTCCTCGGCTTTGCAAATTTTTACAGGAGGTTCATTAAAGGTTACAGTCAGGTAGTTAGCCCCCTGACTGACCTGACCTCCACCAAGGTCCCCTTCGCCTGGTCGGATCGGTGCGAAGCCGCGTTCCAGGAGTTGAAACGCCGGTTCTTGACTGCACCAGTTCTGGTGCAGCCTGATCCTGATCGCCAGTACATAGTAGAGGTGGATGCCTCTGACTCAGGGATAGGAGCCGTGCTGTCCCAGAGCGTGGAGGCTGATAAAGTTCTCCATCCTTGTGCCTTTTATTCCCGCAGGTTGACCCCAGCTGAACGGAACTATGACGTCGGCAATCGGGAGCTCCTCGCGGTGAAGGAGGCTCTTGAAGAGTGGAGACACCTGCTGGAGGGGGCATCGTTGCCCTTCACGGTTTTCACGGACCATCGGAACCTGGAGTACATCCGGACCGCCAAGCGGCTGAACCCCAGGCAAGCCCGCTGGTCTCTGTTCTTCGGGCGCTTTGACTTCCAGATCACGTACCGCCCCGGGACCAAGAACCAAAAATCAGATGCATTGTCCCGGGTGCACGAAGAAGAAGCCAAAGCGGGGCTGTCGAACCCCACCGAGACCATCATCCCCGAGTCCACTGCCGTGGCCACCCTCTCCTGGGACGTGGAGAAGACCGTCCGGGAGGCCCTGACAAGGAGCCCAGACCCGGGGACCGGCCCCAAGAACAGACTGTACGTCCCACCAGAGGCAAGAGCTGCCGTATTGGACTTCTGTCACGGGTCCAAGCTCTCCTGTCATCCCGGAGTGCGTAGGACCGTGGCAGTAGTCCAGCAGCGCTTCTGGTGGGCATCCCTGGAAACCGACGTCCGGGACTACGTCCAGGCCTGTACCATCTGCGCCAGGGGCAAGGCAGACCATCGGAGGACGACGGGACTCCTCCAACCCCTACCAGTGCCTCATTGCCCCTGGTCTCACATCGGCCTGGATTTCATCACGGGCCTCCCGCCGTCCCAGGGCAACACCGTGATTCTCACGATAGTGGACCGGTTCTCCAAGGCGGCCCACTTCGTGGCCCTCCCGAAGCTCCGACGGCCCAGGAGACGGCAGACCTCCTGGTCCACCATGTCATGCGGCTGCATGGGATACCATCGGACATCGTTTCAGATCGTGGTCCCCAGTTCTCTTCACAGGTGTGGAAGAGTTTCTGCAAGGAGCTGGGGGCCACCGTGAGTCTCTCGTCCGGGTACCACCCCCAGACAAATGGCCAGGCAGAGCGGGCCAACCAGGAGTTGGAGCAGGCCCTTCGATGTGTCACCTCTGCGCATCCGGCGGCCTGGAGTCACCATCTGGCCTGGATCGAGTATGCCCACAACAGCCAAGTTTCGTCTGCTACCGGCCTCTCCCCTTTTGAGGCATGTTTGGGGTACCAGCCCCCATTGTTCCCGTTGGTGGAGGGAGGGGTCGGTGTGCCCTCGGTCCAGGCCCACCTCAGGAGGTGCCGCCGGGTGTGGCGGGCCGCCCGCTCTGCCCTGTTAAAGGCCCGGACGAGGGCCAAGGCCCATGCGGACCGCCGGCGTTCCCCGGCCCCCACATACCAGCCCGGGCAGGAGGTGTGGCTCTCGACCAAGGACATCCCTTTGTGTGTCGACTCCCCAAAGTTGAAAGACAGATTCATTGGACCCTTTAAGATCCTCAAGATCATCAACCCGGCCGCAGTGAAGCTTCAACTCCCGGCTTCACTGCGGATTCACCCTGTCTTTCATGTTTCCCGTCTCAAGCCACACCACACCTCGCCCCTCTGTACTCCGGGACCTACGCCGCCTCCTGCCCGGCTCATCGACGGGGAGCCTGCTTGGACAGTCCGCAGGCTCCTGGACGTCCGTCGTAAGGGCCGGGGTTTCCAATATCTGGTGGACTGGGAGGGGTATGGACCTGAAGAACGCTCCTGGGTGAAGAGGAGCTTCATCCTGGACCCGGCCCTCCTGGACGAGTTCTACGCAAGACATCCGGACAAGCCTGGTTGGACGCCACGAGGCGCCCGTTGAGGGGGGGTCCTGTTGTGTGGGCCGCTGAAGAGGAGGTACTGCTGGCCCACCACCACCAGAGGGCGCCCTGCTTGGAGTGCGGGCTCCAGGCACGAGAGGGCGCCAGACCTAGAAGAAGTGACAGCTGTCATTCATCCCCTGCACCAGCTGTCACTCGTTCATCATCATCACACCATAAAAGCCGGACTGCAACTCCACCTCCTCGCCGAGAAATCGACTACCAATACCAAGGTAATTTCTCTGCTGACTGACACTTTGTGTGTATAACCTGAACTTCTATTGCAGCCGTTTTTCCTGGAGTGTTGCCTTATCTGGAGGATTGGCGTTTGGTGTGACAGCGACGGCTTCGCCTCACACCCCATCTCAGATAAGTGGTTGACCAGGAGCTGCACGAGTGTGTGTGATTTGGAGGTGGAGATGCTCCCTCCTAACTGTGTTTGGACTGTGAATTACTGAGTGTGCGGACTCACACTCACACATCATATCTCTGCTTTCTGCCAGCAGTACCAGGGTCGACAACCGAAGACAGAGGCCACCTGGGGACTCGGGACTTGGCGGCTCCGGTGTTCTTCAGACCGTTGGTGGTGGAAGCCGTGTGGGACGCGGCTTCTCTCTCGTCGGGGGTCTTCTATCTTCGAGCCTGCCCACACATCACCTGGTGTTTCTTGACTGTGAAGATTACTGTACGTTTCGTTGTGTATTATCGCAACATTAAATTGTTACCTTTTGGCTTACTCATTGTCCGTTCATTTGCGCCCCCTGTTGTGGGTCCGTGCTACGACACCTTCCCAACACAGTGGCCGCAAAGCAAACCTGCTCCGTCTTGTCCCTTTCTGGAACACTTTGGACACCACTGCCCTATGCTACATTTAGGAGGTGGGGATGTGCCAGTAGTCGGGTGGGTGATATCCAGATCCTAAGGAGGTTCCATAATGATTAGGGATAGACCAATAATTGGCTTGGCCAATTATTGGTTGATTGTCGGGTCCAGCCGATTATCGGCCTATCCCTACAGAGCACCCAGAGGTATTATCAGACGATGCAGATTATTGGCTCATCTGATTTTCAGTCAATCCCTAATAATAATAATGCTTTCACACCTGACCTGATAGTAGTATTGTCATTGTATGTGCAACAAAATTTCTCCTCTACTTCTAACCAATCCCAATTACAGTTAGATGCATTTCAACCACAAGTAGCAGTTGGTAGCTGCAGTCTGGTGCCCGGGGATCAACTCCAGATCTAGATGTGATGCCAGGGTCAAGGGCAGAAGAAGGAGCATGACCCTTCAAACTTAGGTACAGGGTAAGAAGCTTCAATATCTGAGAGGAACTCGGAATAGAGCCTCTTCTTCTTCGCATCAAAAGCAGCCAGCTGAGGTGGTTCGGGCATCTTGTGAGGATGCCCCCTTATCCCCCCTCCCTTGGGAGGTCTTCCACAGACTTAGAAAAATGTGGGATGAGCTGCTTGATCTGCTGACACCGCAACCCGGTGTCACTGACCAAATGGTCCCCCCTAAAAATCGGTCCGCTCTGCCTTCACTGCGCATGCGTCATCAGCAGCGGTTAACGGATTATCATCTAATTTCTGCTTAAAACTGCACTCCAGTCATCATCTATCTCAGTGACAGATATCTGAAGCTTTTGTACAACAATCATTTCCACATAAATTCATCATTAGTTCATCATAAAAGGTGAAGGAAGAGATCAGAGCAATGCAGCTACATGAGCTGCTAGCTGATGCGTTCACTGTGCGTCTGTCATTTCAAAGCATCAGAGACTATGGCCTTGTTTTTGCTTAAAACGGCTTTGTTTCTGCTTAAAAATGACTTTAGAATGATTTAAGAGGTTTTACCTTGTCATCTGATGGTTGATAATCCCATTAATCTATTTGATCACTATAGGGGATTAAGGACCTTGCCCAAGGGCCCTTTGTGATTTTCAGGTCAGGCTGGGATTTGAACCGAGGATCCTCTGGTCTAAAGCCCAACACTTTAACCACAAGACCATCACCTCCCGACTGAATGAATGAATGAATGAATGAATGAATGAATGAATGAATGAAATAGTATATAAAACAGTCAAAGCATTGATCTGAATATCTGTTAAAGGCCTAATCTGAAGCTGGTCACGGATGACTCCATATTGAAACCTGTCTTCATATAATCCGGTGCATATGTGAAGCTGAAGTTCTCCAAATATCTCATTTTGACTGATCTGGCCTGAGTGACAGCTTTCATTGTGATTCCATTTATTAAAAAATGTAATGTTACTGTTTGACACTTTCAAGAAAGGATGAGGGTTTATTCTCTAATCATTATTCACACTGATGCTTCTTTTGTTTCTCTCTGTCATTTGTTTCGCTAATTTTTTCCAAACTATTTTATGTTGCAATATTATCGCATGTTGTCTTGCAGACAAAACAGCCTGCAGTGTCTCGTACTGAGTAATTCAGCTCCCTCTTTTTTCTAAGCTGCTCTTTTATATCACTTAGTGTTTATTGCACTGCGCCACAGTAGCAGCTGTCTTACGAGACAAATCCCAGTGAGTACGTGATGATTGATTAGTTGCCCACACACAATGGAATAAAAGGGATAGAGAGCAGAGGGAAAAATTGCTTTTCATGACTTACAGATTTTTGCTTAATAGCATTCAAACTCATTGCTTTACCGCTTCAAAACGTCACAATCAATTCACTACTATAATTTGGAAAGTGGTCAAGATGAATTGATCCAGATCAGAGCATACAGTTTGGTAACTGCTATTCAAACTTCTACAATTAATTTTGGGACTGGACTGAAGCCAAGATCTTGCTAAAAATATTTAATTTCTCAGCACAAAAAAGAGAAAGCACCAAGATCTATGTTTTCTTGTTTTTTTATTTAAAAATCTCCTGGACGCAATCAGAATATTATCTGTCAATCCCTTTAAAACACAAGTCTGCCAGGTGCTGACCCATTACCACTGAGAAGGTGAACTCACAACTGAGAGGTTTTCTGGCGAGGACACAAATCAGCGAGCATGAATCCTGCACAAAGAAGCAGAAAGCGAAAGAGACACAGCCAACACTAAATCTCTTGTCAAAGCACTACAAGCGTAGTGCCTGCTGTATCACTCATTGCATTGACTGCAATATGTGAAAATTCCTTCTCGGGATTGTGGGATGTCTGCAGGCAATGTCTTCAGACACTGGTCCATGTGCCATGTAAGGCACATGCTGGGTTTTGAGGGAACCTCACATGCAAATTCCTGAATGAATGGAAGGAAAAGGTTTTTAAGACCCCACCAAGATGTGTCACCTGCAGCATTTTTAAAGGAAAGATAAAAACTGTGCACGCTCACTCAGTAGAAGCATTCTGTGCCTGCTGTGCTCTGCCCCACACATATAGAGAGTGAGATTTTCTTTTTCTGTTAAGATTGGTGTGTAAGATTAGCAACATATTGTCATGGCATGTTTTGTATGGTATTATTTGAAACATTAATCACTGCTTAGATAATCTGCCCTCTTCATATCTGTAACATCATCACTACCTCCCTACAGAAAATATGTGGGATACATATGTAATCTACGCAAAAATGTGAATATATACCAAATTTTTTTCATATGGTCTACTCTGACGTTTTCATGAAAATAGGCTGTGACTGAGCTATGATTGTAATATGCTTCTGTATCAAAGCACTGGTTATTATGTATCTTAAGGATATACTTATTATCAGCAGGCTGTTTTCCTTTCAAACTTTATTTAAAATCCACACCCACTATCTCACCCATATTGGCCTCTCTTCATTGGCTTCCTGTTAACTCTAGAATAGAATTTAAAATTCTTCTTCTTACTTATAAGGTTTTGAATAATCTTAGGGACCTCATAGTACCATATCACCCCAATAGAGCACTTCGCTCTCAGACTGCAGGCTTACTTGTAGTTCCTAGGGTTTGTAAGAGTAGAATGGGAGGCAGAGCCTTCAGCTTTCAGGCTCCTCTCCTGTGGAACCAGCTCCCAATTCAGATCAGGGAGACAGACACCCTCTCTACTTTTAAGATTAGGCTTAAAACTTTCCTTTTTGCTAAAGCTTATAGTTAGGGCTGGATCAGGTGACCCTGAACCATCCCTTAGTTATGCTGCTATAGACTTAGACTGCTGGGGGTTCCCATGATGCACTGAGTGTTTCTTTCTCTTTTTGCTCTGTATGCACCACTCTGCATTTAATCATTAGTGATTGATCTCTGCTCCCCTCCACAGCATGTCTTTTTCCTGGTTCCTCCCTCAGCCCCAACCAGTCCCAGCAGAAGACTGCCCCTCCCTGAGCCTGGTTCTGCTGGAGGTTTCTTCCTGTTAAAAGGGAGTTTTTCCTTCCCACTGTCGCCAAGTGCTTGCTCACAGGGGTTGTTTTGACCGTTGGGTTTTTTACGTAATTATTGTATGGCCTTGCCTTACAATATAAAGCGCCTTGGGGCAACTGTTTGTTGTGATTTGGTGCTATATAAATAAAATTGATTGATTGATTGATTGACTGTGTAAATTACATCCTACCATGCTAGCACACCTGACCTTCAGGTCTTAAGTGTCACATGATTAGGTCTAAATTACATTTTTCTCTAATCTGTTAAACTGGATTCACTTTCTGAGATGATGCTGATTCAGGTGAAGGTCACAGGTAAAAAGATTCTGTGCTAATTCTTCTATTTCAGAAGGGTGAGCTCAGCTCAGATGGCTTCTTGAGGGGAAAGCTCACCTTTCTATTGACTGCCACGCCATTACACTAGTTAGAGTGGAGTGAGTGTATTGATTTCAATTGTTATGTGATATATCCCTCATGACGTCTGTCTGCCTGTGGTTAAAACTCAGCAAACGTGATGATTAATTAAGCATAATGAGCATTGTTTCAGCCATGTAATGTCATGTAACCATGTTAAACCATTAACTTTTCATAGTCTGGTTTGTTAGTTTTCTGTGGGATTCACAGGGAAAGCATAGGATTAATGGAGTCAGTCAGTCAGTCAGTGGGTCCACAAAATTTACACAAGTACTGTATTGTTCTGAATTTAAGATTTTTTTTTTCACTGGAAATGCATCTAAAAATGAGGTTGTCTTCTGTTCATGGTTTAGACCTTTATGTGCCAATGCATCTGCGACAGTACGTGGCACAAAATATCCATATCCCACAGGCCTGAAGCAACTCACCTTTAACTTTCTATGGAATCATTTGGACAGAGTCTAAATGTTGCTGGTGAGCCTTGTGTTTATTATCGCCATACCTACAGTAGTGTTCAGAATAATAGTAGTGCTATGTGACTAAAAAGATTAATCCAGGTTTTGAGTATATTTCTTATTGTTACATGGGAAACAAGGTACCAGTAGATTCAGTAGATTCTCACAAATCTAACAAGCCTAAGCATTCATGATATGCACACTCTTAAGGCTATGAAATTGGGCTATTAGTAAAAAAAAGTAGAAAAGGGGGTGTTCACAATAATAGTAGTGTGGCATTCAGTTAGTGAGTTCGTCAATTTCGTGGAACAAACAGGTGTGAATCAGGTGTCCCCTATTTAAGGATGAAGCCAGCACCTGTTGAACATGCTTTTCTCTTTGAAACCCTGAGGAAAATGGGACGTTCAAGACATTGTTCAGAAGAACAGCGTAGTTTGATTAAAAAGTTTATTGGAGAGGGGAAAACTTATACGCAGGTGCAAAAAAGTATAGGCTGTTCATCTACAATGATCTCCAATGCTTTAAAATGGACTAAAAAAACAGAGACGCATGGAAGAAAACGGAAAACAACCATCAAATGGATAGAAGAATAACCAGAATGGCAAAGGCTCACCCATTGATCAGCTCCAGGATGATCAAAGACAGTCTGGAGTTACCTGTAAGTGCTGTGACAGTTAGAAGATGCCTGTGTGAAGCTAATTTATTCACAAGAATCCCCTGCAAAGTCCCTCTGTTAAATAATAGACATGTGCAGAAGAGGTTACAATTTGCCAAAGAACACATCAACTGGCCTAAAGAGAAATGGAGGAATATTTTGTGGACTGATGAGAGTAAATAGTTCTTTTTGGGTCCAAGGGCCGCAGACAGTTTGTGAGATGACCCCCAAACTCTGAATTCAAGCCACAGTTCACAGTGAAGACAGTGAAGCATGGTGGTGCAAGCATCATGATATGGGCATGTTTCTCCTACTATGGTGTTGGGCCTATATATCGCATACCAGGTATCATGGATCAGTTTGGATATGTCAAAATACTTGAAGAGCTCATGTTGCCTTATGCTGAAGATGACATGACCTTGAAATGGGTGTTTCAACAAGACAGTGACCCCAAGCATATTAGTAAACAAGCAAAATCTTGGTTCTAAACCAACAAAATTAATGCCTCGCAGATGTGAAGAAATCATGAAAACTGTGGTTATACAACTAAATACTAGTTTAGTGATTCACAGGATTGCTGAAAAAGCAGTTTGAACATAATAGTTTTGAGTTTGTAGCGTCAACAGCAGATGCTACTATTATTGTGAACACCCCCTTTTCTACTTTTTTTTTACTAATAGCCCAATTTCATAGCCTTAAGAGTGTGCATATCATGAATGCTTGGTCTTGTTGGATTTGTGAGAATGTATTGAATCTACTGGTACCTTGTTTCCCATGTAACAATAAGAAATATACTCAAAACCTGATTAATCTTTTAGTCACATAGCACTATTATTCTGAACACTACTGTTTGTAAGCTTGTTGTATGCTGTTTATTGCTGTCATTGAAATAAAACCCACACACAATGCTGGGAGGACATGCTCTGCACTGCCATGACAACAGTTTTCTGCCAGGAAACACATACTCTCTAAACACAGGGCCTGCAGAACTAAAATTATGACAATAAATACAGCAGAGTCATCAATCAACTCTCAAGCAGCCCTGAAATAATGGTATGACAGAGTGCAATGTTAAAAAATGGCACGGAAAAAAAAAAACTTAATAAAATTGCATCAACAAGTAACATTTAAAGGAATTAAGTTTGTCTAAATTAAGTTAATAAGTTGGCCTATTATTATTTGTTCAGTTAATTTGGATCAACCTAATTCATTTTGGTGTTACCAACTGAAACACTTTATTCAGCTGGTCAGTAACGCTCTTCCTTAGTGCAGCTCTACACAGTCAGTCAGTTTGCAGAAGACTTTGCTGAAAATAGAAGTCACCAAGCCATCTGTTTGGACTGTGGGATTTGATCAAGATTGACTTGGGGACAGTTTATCTGTCTGCCTTCTGCTGTTGAGGGCTATATGGATATCACCTCCGTCAGCTTGCTTCATTACACATGTTCACATGTGGTCAGGAGAGACAACTTGGGTGAAACATTAATAAATGTCCTGCAGTGCTATGAGCCTGTTTTAGCACAGACAGACTGGGCAGTGCACAAAAACTCAGCCACACTTATAGGAAAAAAAAACCTTCTATGGATACACTGAGGAACATGACACTCACTGCACCTTCTCTGATGATTCTGATACTTCCAGACCAGTGCTGTGCATTTAAGTGAAAATTTGTTGCTGCTAGATTTTCCCGAACACCATGATCACTCCTCGTTCATTGACCTGGATTAAAACCTAAAGTGGTTGTGGAAAAGACCAATGATTAGCGTCTCGACTCTGACTTCATGATCGTGATATTGCTTGTGGTATTGACGTGTGATTATAAGGTATGTACATTTCCACAATCGGAGGGATACTGGGGTTGAAATGGGGCTAAGTAGCAAAAGTGGTGTGTATGCACTGGGGTGGGGGGAGCTTGGAAATTTGTATCTCAATTAGCCACCCTATTTGGAGGGAGTGTTTAGTGAATCATATAGACAGTGTATTTGAGTATGAAGTATGTGGTAATTAAATGGAGAGAAGCATGTCAGTGCATATGGAGTAGCAGCTCGAGCTCACAGAATCATCTCATTTGGTTCAACTTCAGTTACTTTACAGAGGGTAAAATAAATCAAGTATATGAAACTACTTAACAAAAAAACTACTAAATTTAGTCTTACTGTAAAAGCCTCATGGCATTTACTCAGTCATGGCTGAGTTGGAGTTACTTAAAAATATCCATGCAAATTGTTACATTAATTTTATATTTTTTAAGTTAAGTCACTATATTCTTTAATTTTATTTATTTATTTTGGGTGATTCTTAGACTACGGGCACTTTATGTCCTTTGATCATATTATGAAAAAAAACGGGAAATTTCACACTATAGTTCTTTACAATGAAAGTGTTTTAAGAAATTTGTTCTAGTAGTCTATGATGACTTTTTCACCTTTTTCAGCATCATTATATGCAAATATTGCCGTTTTGTGCTTGTCCCACACCCAGACTTTTGATATTCAATAGATAAAAATGAATAGTAAAAAAAAACGTTTTTGTCTAATGTTTTAAAATATCACTGAAGAAAATATCAGTAAAATAATCAAAACATAATTGGGGTATTCAATGTCATACACTGTTGTGATTTTTTTAAACCAAAATGTAGTTGTCCCACACTATTGCCCGTAATTTCCACCACAACACTGTAATGTCCCTTTAAAAAGTTTGTATGAAAGATTCTTTGGGTAGTTTCTATGGAGATGAACAGTGACACCAGAGCACATGTCTGACATGGAGGGAATTTTGACTTAATCCATCAACTTTTGAAGAAAAGCCAAGGTAAATATCGCTTGAAATGAAAATATTTATTGTATGTAATTTCCAAACATGCTGTAACATCTACTCAGTTTGTAATTAGTTGTTTTTTTAATGCACAGAAATGTATTTTGCATGCACAAAATGCTAGAGACCACTTCTTAGCTAATATGTGATGTTAGCATAGATTTTTCCCCAAAATACTGTCAGATTGTAATTTCCACCACATTGCATTCTTGGGTGGAAATTACAATGGTGTGGTGGAAATTACTTTACGTGTGCAGCCGCAATTCTAGATCCCCATACCTGCCCTTGCTCTCTACATAGTCATCTCATGGTCTCCCCACACATTCAGCCTATGCACACTCTACCCAGTGACGGTCCTACAATGATTGTGCCCCGGGCAATGCCTCTCTAGCGCCCCGCCCCTTTGGCCGGCAGCCCCGTCCCGGTGTGAAAAAAAAATTGTTGCGAAAAATGCTTATAATAACTGATAAAACCACTATAGTAATGTTATTATTACACAATGTGGTAATAGTGTAAATAACACTTTTTTAGACGATTTTCCTGGGCAATTGCCCGGTCGGCCCGCCCCTAGGACGCCCCAGCTCTACACATTCAGTCTATGCTCCACCATCACATCCTTCCATGCTCTCCCTCCCCGCACCACATCCTCATCATCTCACACCTAAGACCGTATAGACACCAACTACCTTAGCTCCTTCACATTACACACCCGACTCATAGCTCACTTCTCACGACACACACAATTCATGGTGCCCACACACGTCCATCCTTCCCTTGACAGAGAGCCAACCACCAGGGCATGTGTACCCCACTCTCACACGCATGCAAGCACGAACACACGCATGCACACACAGCCATGTGATTTCCACCCCACCCATTTGTTTTAAATAATAGTTACAAATTCTAATCACTCATTAAAAACCTCTGCATAATTTATGAGATAATGTTCCACTCTATTAAAAACACAAGTAGTTACACCTTGAAATGTATCTTACCATTCCAATGCTATATCTCAGGTTGTGGCGGACATAAGATTCGCGTTTTGTCCTCATCACAATTAATTACCTAATCCATAAATGTATGTGTTTTACAATATAGGCATAAATAGGTAAACTATATATGAATTGGTCTTCCCAGTGAAAAAACATATACATGTGATGGAAATTACATTTGTGCAAGCCGAGTTGGGAAATCTGTTAAAAAAACACCAATTTGTCTTAAAATATCAGTGGTGTTCTCTTATGAATCATCAACTGGACTAGTTATGCTTACCTATTACACTGTGACAATTTATATTTCACAAGTTTTTCCTCTTCAAGTTCACAAGGCCAATAGTGCCCGTAGTTAAAGAATCACCCTTTTACAGTGCAGGACAGGTTACACCAAGATACACAAAACTTGTAAATTTATGTTTCCCTGTGTTGAAAACCACAGTTTCTAACTTGTAATGGAAAGAAAATTCAGTTGTTGTTGTTTTTTTTAGCACCATAAATGCATCAGTTTGAGTGTGAAGCTTGTTAATGATGACTGAACAAATGAGTAGAATTAATTGGTATTTTAGAGCTGGAAATAAAATCTTGATGTATCTGTCAGTGCTGGTGATGGAGGAGCTGCACGCCATCTGGAGTTGGTATCTTCACCACCTGCGTCACTTTGCAATCAGAATGACTAAATGCTAACCCACAATCTCCATTTTTTTACTCATCCAAGATCTTAATCATATCTTTTATCAAATGTCTCAAGAATAGCCGCAACTCATCAGTTACCACGGAAACAGCGGTCCATCACACTGACAAACGTCAACACATTGCCACTCTGCTACAGGTGGTTCAAAATAAAACCTTTTTATTCGGTCTTTCTTACTGTCAGCAAGATTATTTCCAAACTGGACTATTTTTATGAATTTTCACAGTAAATTTGTTTGTTAGTAAATAATTTGAAAATATTGCAGAAATAACTCAAATAATTCAGGTAGAAAAAATACAATACACTTGGTCGATAGGTGTTAAGATAAGTTATTCCATTTTATGTGCTAAATGTGACAGTTTTTGCAGTTACTTAAAACATTCCCACAGCTCCTCTGAAATATTTATTAAAATAACTTTTAAACAAAAGACTCATTTCCACATCAGTTCTTAGTGCTGTTTAGTTTGGCCCATTTGTCTTCAACAAATTGGCCAACTGCTTTTCCTCCCTTTATATAGCACCCCTTGGGCACATATTGCGCATTTTGGCATTACCTTTCACTGCTATGCTGATGATACTCAGTTATACATGCCGATAACTGCTGGTAATCTCATCCACATAAAATCCTTAGGACGATTGCATTGCATCAGTGAAAAGCTGGATGTCTAGCAACTAGGCTCGTGTGTCATACTTCACACTGACAAGTGAGGAACCTTGAAGTCATTTTAATCCTGTTTTCCTTTGACCTCCACATTAGAGATATTGGGCCTCATGTATCAACGTAGCGTACAGCGATATTTGAGCGTATATGGGGTGTACGCCAAAACGGCTGCGCTACTTGGCATTTATCAATGTGGTTGTTGGCGTATGCTGCGCTGAAAATATACACCAGGTCGAGAGGTGGTGTAAATTATACACCAAAATGAACCAGCGCTGGAATCCACATAGAAATGAAGATGATCAACATGATAAACAGTGCCATTATACAAATCAATGCATATGTTACATAAATAACACTTTCCTGATTATACTACATAATAATCAATACAAATCCCGCTGTTGCGGGATTGTTATGGAGTATGAGCCGTGGCTACAGCGCTGACAGGAAGGAAAGCGCTGCTCGCCTTTTTCTCCAGACGTCGAGCCTGGAGCCAGAGCAGCGCTGAGCTTAACTTTATGTGGTGTGATCGTTTTAGACTATGAAATTGATAATTACAACTGTACTGATGTCATTCCCTTAATTCGCCCCGTGCTGCAATCAGGTTTTGTCGTCGTCCATTCGTTTGTCACAATACAATAATAAGAGGTACATTTTAAAAATAAAGAAATCTGACAAATTAGGCGTGTCTTATTAATTGAGCGAGCAAATATCCACATGTCAAGAATTATTGACATGTGAAAAGAGAATACAGTGGTCCCTCGCTATACGCGGCCTTGCAGTCCCGCGGAGTATTTAGTTCCAAATTTTGCATGCTATGAATTTTTTTACAGTGTTCTGTGTTCTGCGTGTCTGTTTATAAGAATCCTCTCGCCCAGACGAAGAAAGAGCACCAACAACTAGGCCTACTCATAACTGTGTTTCTCACACGGAAACAGTACCTGCTGATGCGAGGTGTGAGTGGAAAAGGCGCGGCGCCAGGACGCAGAGGCCCGATCTGTGGAATACTGGTCAGTCACTATTAATAATTTCTTATGTGTCCAACCTCATTCGTTGATCGTTATAATTAAATTCGTTAGTTCTAAATGCCATCATAATTATTTATAGGAAAACATTCTATTTTATTTCTCAAACAAATGTTTGGGCCTGAAAACAGTTTGGTTTTATTTTCCTACTAAGGTTTGAACTTTGAGAACACACTTTTGAACACACGAGAGAAAAGTGAGAAAATGTTCATGCTGTGATCCTGATTGTGAAAGTGTATAATGTGGGTTTACAGGGGGTTTTGCAGCTTTGAAACGTCTATAATAATTGTAAAAAATAACGCTGACTACGTCGCAGTTTCGCGTATTACGGGCTATTTTTTAGAACGTAACTCCCGCGATAAACGAGGGACCACTGTAACACTTTATTGTTTATATACTACAAAACAATTGATACAACGGCCACTTTCGGCGCTCTATTGGCACGCGTCGTGATTGGTGAAGTTCTTTTTCTTTGCCGTCTTCCTGGGTTCCATGTCGTAAAACGAGGGTGTGTCTGAAGTGGAGTCTGAATATTTATGGGCGTGTTTATTATAATTACAGTCGTTTCCACCCGCCGCATTTATCAAGATCACGTCAGGCTATGCCAGAAATGGGCAGGTGCGCACTGCTTGATACATGTCATGGCAGCTTTGGTGTATTTCAAGTTTATGCCGTAAATTTACGCCACAAATACGCAACATTGATACATGAGGCCCATTATGAGGACTGCTTTCTTCCACCTGTGAAATATAGCGAAGATTTGTCCCATCCTGTCTATGGCTGGTGCTGAGACCTTGATTCATGCACTTGTTTCCTCTCCACTGGACTGTTGCAATGTTCTATTTTCTGGATTAGCGCCATCCAACATCGGGGTCTCCAATTGGTTCAAAATGCTGCTGCCAGACTTTTGACACAAAGCAGAAATTTTAGCCAAGTTACTTCCATTTTGGCATCTCTTCACTGGCTTCCTGTCCCTGTGAGATCAGATTTTAAGGTTCTGCTACTAGTCTATAAAATTGTTCACGGACTGGCACTGGACTTTACAGACTGTTCACGGACTGGCACGCAAAGCCCGGACCGGCCTGGGCTTTGCGCTCTCAGGGTGCAGGACTACTTAGTGTCCCTAGGGTGAATAAAAAGTCTGCAGGGCTCTTATCGTGCCCCTGTTCTGTGGGATGATCTCTCTGCATCAATAAAACAGTCAGATACTAGAGACTTTCAAGTCCAGACTTAAGACGCATTTATTTTCCCTTTCATATGGCTAGCATACTGGTATAGTATGTTACTATGCTTTTTACCCTTTTAAATTAATTTTATTAGCAAACAGATCGGGCCAGAGCCTCAACTTTATCTACATTCTGGGTCTTAGGGCTAGTGGCCGGCGATCACCTTACTATTTCTTCTGTTTTTCTTGTTGCTTAATGCTGACAAATTACACTGTATTTGTTGTCTTTCCGATGCCTGATTCTGTTTTTTTCTCTCTGTTTGAGGTGCGGCTCCATTCAGAGATGGGTGTGGTGTCTACTTCTGCAACCCTCCTGTCCTGTGCACTCGTAAAATTTCCTGTATATTCGTTTTGTGAATTGCTTTGTAAATTTTGTCGATAACATGGCCCAAGCAGTGGGTCACCCCTTTGAGTCCGGTCTGCTTGAGGTTTCTTCCTCAAATTATCAGAGGGAGTTTTTCCTTACCACTGCCGCCTGTGTTGTTGTGTGGGCCGCAAAAGAGGAGGTACTGCTGGCCCACCACCACCAGTCGGCGCCCTGCTTGGAGTGCGGGCTTCAAGCATGAGAGGGCGCCGAGACAACAGAGAGTGACAGCTGTCACTCATTTACACCAGCTGTCACCAATCACCACCGTCCCTACAAAAGCCGGATTATTACTCCACCTCCTCGCCGAGAAATCAGCTACCGTCTAAGGTAATTTTCTCTGCTGTGATTATTCGTTGTCTGAAAACAGAAGGTCTGTGTGCAGCCGTGTTCCTGCGGGGTCTATTGAAGGCTGGATTGGTGGACAGTGAGAGGACGACGGTCTTCGTCTCTCACTCCATCCAGGAAGGAGACCAACAGGAGCTGTACGGGTGACATTGTATCTGGAGGTGGAGGTTTCCCCTCCTTAAAGATCTGTAGGTGAAGGATTACTGGGTGTGTGGATACACACTCACCATTAACTGTTTTCATCTTCTGCCAGCAGTACCAGGGTCTGCAACAGAAGACGGTGACCACCTGGGGACTCAGGACTTGGCAGCTCCGGTGTTCTTCAGGCCGTTGGTGGTGGAAGCTGTGTGGGTCCCGGCTCTTCGATCGCCAGAGGTCTCCTATCTTCGAGCCTGCCCGCACGTCACCTTGTGTTTAATTGGCATTATATTTTTGTCTGTATCCAGTTGTGCGTTTCACAACATTAAATTGTTACTCTTTGTCTTATCCATTGTCCGTTCATTTGCGCCCCCTGTTGCGGGTCCGTGTTACGACACCTTCCCAACATGTGTGCTTGCTCTGGGGATTGGTAACATTAGACCTTACTTGTGTGAAGCACCTTGAGGCAACTTTGTTGTGATTTGGTGCTATATAAATGAAAATAAATTGAAAAATTGAGATTGTCTTTTCAGCTAGATTTTTTTTTTTTTTTTACTTTATTTCTTTGGTTATACTCATGAAATTTTTTCGAGATGGAAGCAAATTTGTGTTTAATCTCTTGCTCAAAGACATTGTGACATGCAGAAATAGCCAAGAACTGACTGATATCAAATCAAATCAAATCAAATCAATTTTATTTATATAGCGCCAAATCACAACAAACAGTTGGCCCAAGGCGCTTTACGAGGTCTGTCCGTAAAGTATAGGTCCTTTTTATTTTTTTCAAAAACGATATGGATTTCATTCATATGTTTTTACGTCAGACATGCTTGAACCCTCGTGCGCATGCGTGAGTTTTTCCACGCCTGTCGGTGACATCATTCGCCTGTGAGCATTCCTTGTGGGAGGAGTCGTCCAGCCCCTCGTCGGAATTCCTTTGTCTGAGAAGTTGCTGAGAGACTGGCGCGTTGTTTGATCAAAATGTTTTCTAACCTGTGAGACACATCGAACTGGACATGGTTCGAAAAATTAAGCTGGTCTTCAGTGAAAATTTTAACAGCTGATGAGAGATTTTGAGGTGATTCTGTCGCTTTAAGGACTTTTCACGGTGCGAGATGTCGCGCAGCGCTCTCAGGCGGCGTCATCAGCCTGTTTCAAGCTGAAAACCTCCACATTTCAGGCTCTGTTGATCCAGGACGTCGTGAGAGAACAGAGAAGTTTCAGAAGAAGTCGGTTTCAGCATTTTATCCGGATATTCCACTGTTAAAGGAGATTTTTTTAATGAAAGACGTGCGGGCGGATTGCAGCGTCGGCTCGCAGCCGCCGCGATGCTCCGTCACAGGAAAAACACCTCCGTTGGAAGCCTTGAGGACAAGTTGGAACATCTCCAGCTGATAAACAATTTCTCATATACTCACTCCACTGAAAGCCATCAAAAGCCAACTGGATTTTAACAAATGGTTATCAACACGGAGGTGTTTTTCCTGTGCCACCGCGCCGCGTCGGCTGCGTCCCGATGCGCGGACCCGTCCGCACGTCTTTCATTAAAAAAATCTCCTTTAACAGTGGAATATCCAGATAAATGCTGAAACCGACTTCTTCTGAAACGTCTCTGTTCTCTCACGACGTCCTGGATCAATAGAGCCTGAAATGTGGAGGTTTTAAGCTTGAAACAGGCTGATGACGCTGCCTGAGAGCGCAGCGCGACGTCTCGTACCGTGGGAAGTCCTTAAAGCGACAGAATCACCTCAAAATCTCTCATCAGCTGTTAAAATTTTCACTGAAAACCAGCTTAATTTTTCGAACCATGTCCACTTCGATGTGTCTCACAGGTTTAGAAAAAATTTTGATCAAACAAAGCGCCAGTCTCTCAGCAACGTCTCAGACAAAGGAATTCCGACGAGGGGCTGGACGACTCCTCCCACAAGGAGTGCTCACAGGCGAATGACGTCACCGACAGGCGTGGAAAAACTCACGCATGCGCACGAGGGTTCAAGCATGTCTGACGTAAAAACATATGAATGAAATCCATATAGTTTTTGAAAAAAATAAAAAGGACCTATACTTTACGGACAGCCCTCGTATATTGTAAGGCAAAGCCATACAATAATTACGGTAAAAAACCCCAACGGTCAAAACGACCCCCTGTGAGCAAGCACTTGGCGACAGTGGGAAGGAAAAACTTCCTTTTAACAGGAAGAAACCTCCAGCAGAACCAGGCTCAGGGATGGGCAGTCTTCTGCTGGGACTGGATGGGGCTGAGGGAGAGAACCAGGAAAAAGACATGCTGTGGAGGGGAGCAGAGATCAGTCACTAATGATTAAATGCAGAGTGGTGCATACAGAGCAAAAAGAGAAAGAAACACTCATCATGGGAACCCCCCAGCAGTCTAAGTCTATAGCAGCATAACTAAGGGATGGTTCAGGGTCACCTGATCCAGCCCTAACTTATAAGCTTTAGCAAAAAGGAAAGTTTTAAGCCTAATCTTAAAAGTAGAGAGGGTGTCTGTCTCCCTGATCCGAATTGGGAGCTGTTTCTACTGGAACCAGGTGAATTGGGAGCTGGAGAGGAGCCTGAAAGCTGAAGGCTCTGCCTCCCATTCTACTCTTACAAACCCTAGGAACTACAAGTAAGCTTGCAGTCTGCAGACTGCAGGCTTACTTGTAGTTCCTTACTTGTAGTTCCTTACTTGTAGGGTCCCCAATAGAGCGCTTCGCTCCCATGAGAGCGAAGCGCTCTATTGGGGTGATATGGTACTATGAGGTCCCTAAGATAAGATGGGACCTGATTATTCAAAACCTTATAAGTAAGAAGAAGAATTTTAAATTCTATTCTAGAATTAACAGGAAGCCAATGAAGAGAGGCCAATATGGGTGAAATATGCTCTCTCCTTCTAGTCCCTGTCAGTACTCTAGCTGCAGTACTGATATCTTATTTTAGTACAACCCGTTCCAGCATTTACAGTTTCAGATCATTTGAGAAATGTGATGAACAATCTGAGATTTCTGACATCTGCCAATCCGGATCAGGATCACCTCCAGAATTCAATGGAGTCTTTCATGGCGAAATATCTACCTGTGGTGAAAATGTTGCCAAAATCCATGCAGTAGTTTTGACATAATCCTGCTAAAAGACAGACAAATAAATAATTAAATAAACACCAATGATTTTATTATGCCCTTGGTGGACGTAATAAATGCAAAATGCTTAAAATCATTGCATCATTTGGACGTATGAGAAAATGTGACACTCACGCACTCATCTTCAACCTCTTGCTCCAATTAAGGGTTGCAGTGGGCTGGAGCCTATCCCAGCAGTCATCGGGTGTGAGGCAGGGTATACCCTGAACAGAACGCCAGTCTGTCATAGGGACACATATAGACAAACAAACACATTCACACCTGCATGTGTAACGGAGGCCAGCAGGTGTCGCTGTGCAGATGTAGTTAGTAAACCTCACTCCCAACAGCTCAGAAGGATTCTCTGATCACAAGGCCAGAGCCCTGGGTTTTAGCCTTCCGGTTAGAAAGTCTGACTTCCATGCCGGAGATCGTGAGTTCGCGTCCCGATGGGACCGAATGGGCGGAGTCATAACAACACAACGCAGAGTGCAGCCGCTACACATGCACACCTATGAACAATTAGATTCCAATCCACCTAACCTGCATGTCTTTGGATGTGGGAGGAAGCCAGAGCACATGGAGGGAACCCACACAAACACGGGGAGAACATGCAAACTCCACACAGAAAGGCCACAGGTGGGAATCGATCCCATGACCTTCTTGCTGTGAGGCAACAGTGCTAACCACTAAGCCATCGTGCTATCCAAAATATGACACAAACAAGCTAATTTGACTACAGTTAAAAAAAAAGGTAAGGTCTGTTATTAATTGGTTTAAAGCAATCAGTTTCTCAAATAGTTTGAGTTGAACATCAGTGGAGAATCCACAAAATGCTGGTGATGATCCAGATGTTCGTGTGGATGAAAAATTTAACTATTTACAACAAAGAGGTGAGATTTGGTGGCTTGTCAGGTATATAGGGAGAAGGATGCTGAGGATGGAGACACAAGGCAAGAGGAGAAGACGGAGGCCAAAGAGGAGGTTTGTGGATGTGGTGAGGGAGGACATGCAGGTGGCTGGTGTGACAGAGGAAGATACAGAGGACAAGGTGAAATGGAAACGATTGATCTGCTGTGGCGACCCCTAACGGCTTCAGGTTGAGGGAATGTTAAATTCACTTGGAGGCAGTTGTGGATCCAGAATCATCTTGATTTCCATTTTATACATGAATTTGGGAAAACAGCTCCCACAACGGCTGAGGACAGAAAAACAACAGGCTGTTCGACTGTGCAGCATGAGCGCCCGCTAGGTACCACTAGCTTTAAAGTTGAAAACTAGTATGTTTGGTCATTTTTGTGAAAAATGCATAGACAGGACTGAAAAACTGGGGATCAGATCCAACAATTTTTGGGGCTATCTCATGAATGCTGCACTAATTATCCATGCAGTAAAAAAATAACATTTGTTGACACATGTATGCAAACAACCAAGACTGGGACAAGGCCACACGAAAAAAGGGTTATCATGACAACCATTAATTAGGTGAAGTGATCATCTACAAAGAGAGAAAAAGTGTCAGCGCTCCAGTGAGTGCCACTGCAGCTGATCATTCTCTTATTCATCATTAACCCCGTCTTGTTCCATGACGTAATACGTTTTCTTGCCAAAATTCCTCTCCTGATCTCTTTTTGCTTTCACCTGTGACCTTCACCTGCTTTGCTTTGCTTTCTTCAGCTTCCTTCATCGTTGCAATCCAATTCTTTTTTAAAGCAAACATCCCACTAAACCTGTCTGACTTCTCCTTTTAAGAATCCTCGCAGCTTCAAAGCTGCGTGAAGAATCTCATCAGCAAACGAAAGTTATGTTGCAAAATGTACGAACACAACAAAAAAGGCGATAAAGTTGAAAGAAAGGTGAGTGTGAGACTGAGAGATGGAATAAAGAGTGAGATCAAAGTGTCATGCACACACACACACACATGCACACTGCCAGTGTGATATGAGAGAGAGACAGCAAATGAACAAAAGTGGAAATGATAGATTTTTCAATGTCTTCTCTGGCAAACACACACATATTTATCCACTAAAACATCTGAAAAGGATTTTGAAATGTGATTGGATGTGGCAGCCTGATTTTTTTCCCTCGTCTCTCATCTTCTGTCTTCATTTAAACTAAAATAAATATGTCCTTTTCTTTCACTGATGCTGATGTGAAGCTGGCTGGAGCTCTGAATATCAGTCAACAGTGAGAGTAAATTCATTACTAAATGTCTATTTATTGCTGTGATTAGATTATCTCAACACGGGGTGGGGACGGAAAAATGATGAGAGCTCAAAACCCTGGACCCAGTAAATCAGAAATTCTAACAATATTAACAATATTAACTTTTTTTTTTTTTGCTTTAGATTAACATTAATGAGGAAATAAAGGCACATTCACATGTATTGAAACAATATTCTGAGGCTGTACCAAAAGTCTAGGCATGTACCCCGAACTATGCTGTAAATGAAAAGATATAATCAGGTTCATACGTATTTGGACAGCAGCTCAATTTTTGTAATTTTTTCTCTTTACACCACCACAATGGAGTTTAAGTGAAACAAGATGTGCTTGCAGGACGTGCATGCGCAAACTTGAACATGACATCTGACATCTAATCTCAATTGTCTGTGCTTTGTTCCTTTTGTATTTGTTGTTATGAGTATGTATATATCTATGTATATATATATATATATATATATATATATATATATATATATATATATATATATATATATATATATATATATATATATATATATATATATATATATATATATCGAGGTGAATGTGAGGCATTATTGTAAAGTGCTTTGAGCATCTGATGCAGATAGAAAAGGCCTATATAAATGCAGTCAGTCCATTTACCATATATATATATATAGAGAGAGAGAGAGAGAGAGAGAGAGAGAGAGAGGGGTGAATGTGAGGCATTATTGTAAAGTGCTTTGAGCAGTCAGTCCATTTACCATATATCTATCTATCTATCTATCTATCTATCTATCTATCTATCTATCTATCTATCTATCTATCTATCTATCTATCTATCTATATATATATATATATATATATATATATATATATATATACACACACACACACACACACACACACATTGGCTAAAAGGGTGGGTGAATATAAGCTTTTACTTCTGCCTACTCATTTTTGGCCACATGAGCTACTGTAAAATCTTTTCTTTTTTTTTTCTTTTTTTGATAAGGAGTTTTGTGTGCTGAATTTGTGTGCCGAATAAATCATTCATTCATTCATTCATTTGACATGTATGAAATATTCATTTTGTATCAGTCTTTGATGGGCTGCATGTGTTCATGTTGAAACTTCCATCACAGCAGCCGTTACCTCAGACAAAAATGTCCTAAAATATCCTGATGCTCCATGATGTCTGGATGAAACAGACAGCTGCCTCTCTAAAACTGAACTATAGTTAACACCTTTAATCCCAACGCCAGACTTTTGCCAATTAAACAACCACATAAAGAGCCTGGGACACATTAAAAGTGGATTAGCACCACAGATGTAAATGTTCTGGGCCTGGACACAGTGGATTCAGAATCCAAATCCAGAACCAGCATCAGGGAACGCTGAGATATTAAATATATGCAAATGACTGAGAATGCGTGAGAAGCAGAGAGATAAAGTGAGTTGAATGAGAGAAGTGTCAGTCACACATGACTGATCCAAAGGATTTACATCGAGTTTAATAGCCTGGTTTAAAATATATACCAGTGTGATCGTCAGTAATCATCAGAAATGTGCACAGTTATAATTACACTTTGAAGGAATTAAAGCTTAAACCTGTCTATTAATGCTTTTCCACACAGCCATCTGTGTGTGTGTGTGTGTGTGTGTGTGTGTGTGTGTGTGTGTGTGTGTGTGTGTGTGTGTGTGTGTGTGTGTGTGTGTGTGTGTGTGTGTGTGTGTGTAAGAAGGTGAGATCAACACTGATGGAGCTAATAGGGCTTCTGGGAAACTAGTCTCCAGTGAGCGGTGATGACAGCATTAACATTCAAACAACAAACCTTATGTCGCCTGTCGTAAACCACAAGATGACCAAATGTCACTTTAAAAAGTGTAAAGTCAAAGCAAACAAACAAAAACAAAACTCCCACCCTTAACGCCTATCAAGTGAATTACCTGTCAAATGTTAGCTTTAGCCACTAAACACGACTGATTTGGATTATTGTGATCCACCTAAAGGAAGGAAATTATTTGACAAATCAACAGATGGAGGGATTTAGCCAAACGCTTTCACTCACACTCAGTTACTCATTTCCTCTCTCTCTCACACACACACACACACACACACACACACACACACACACACACACACACACACACACACACACACACACACACACACACACACACACACACACACACACACACACACACACACACACACACACAGCATGGACATGGACTTACTGTTGTACATGTACTTACTCTCATGGACACACATGCAAAAGCACATACTGTTTGTGCATGTATTTACTTGCTCATACACAGATGCATGCACACACACATGCACACACACACACACTGCTGTGCATGCATGTGTGTTTACATGCAAGAATTTGGGTTGCATTATACCATTGCAAATATGATGCATTATATTCTGCAGGGGTGGAACTGTATGCACATTTTATGACATTTTGGAAATCAACTCCACATTAGAAGTAAATGTTGAACTTTTTTCCCGACATTCATATGTTCTGTATGTACTTTAACAAGAAGTAAAATGTTAAATAATATGATGCATTCTTTCAGACCACCAAATATCACATAGAACAGTTGAAAACAGCTCAATACGTTTTGACAATGAAGTATTTACAGTACATGTAGAATTTGGATATCATTAATAGGACACATGGATATTAACTATTTATTACAAGATTATCTACAGGTGCTAATAGTTTGTAATAAATCTGAAGCTACTGAGAGAATGACTGGGATGGAAGAAGGTGGCGGGGAAAGGAAAAAAGTGGGGAATAAAAATGGTATGAGAAAGACCAATAAAAAGTCATCATGCATTTAATGAATTACCATATCAACTACATTTTTTGCAGAAACCTTCACTGTGCCTCACATCAGCCTGACGCCTCTTGTTTCCCTGCTTTGCAGCATCTAGGCAGCAATCACTTTCACTCAACGTTTGTAGAGTCTCTGAGGCCATTTAGATTTTGTCTAACAGTGTATCTACATTGTGATATGTTTCCACACTTAAAAAGGCAGCTAAAATGCACTTATCGCTTTACAGTGATGCCTCACATTCACCCATTCACATGCACACAAACACGGTGATGTCGGTGTGATGCCACTCAAGGTGCTCAGTTCAATTCAGTTCCCCCCAAAAAGTCTGGGAACCACTGATCTTATGTGTAACAAGCTTGAATTCTTTTAAGTTTCGTTCTTGTTTTCTCTTGAAGTTCTGTGTCTCTGTGAGAGTTAAATTTCATGTAAAACCATTGGATCCTGAACACTTCACTGATTCCAGTCCTTTTTTTCTTTTTTTTTTAACTGAGTTTAATTTAGTTATTTGTTGTTGGTGTTGATGTGTCTGTTGGACTGAAATGAAGATCCTGGAGCATTATGGTCAACAAAAGAGCCTGTCAGTCCTTTTGATGAGTTTGTACATCGTGCTGTCACCACCGATATACGCAGAGACTGAGATCAGGTCTGACAGCCAAAGTAGGGAGCGGCTCACAGCGCTTCACATCGCTGTGCAGACTCGTTATTTGTAAGAGGTTTAGTGTGGGGGCAACAGTGTGGTTTCACCTTCACTTCACCTGTCACTGCCAACAAATGCTCCCGCAGCAGGAAGATTTTCTCGCCAACATGTACGCGATGTCTGACAGGAGCTGATCTGAAGCCTCTGTATGAAACACTCTCAATCTCTCAGAGAACATCAGGCAGAGACAGAGCTAGGGATGTGTGTGTGTGTGTGTGTGTGTGTGTGTGTGTGTGTGTGTGTGTGTGTGGTGTGTGTGTGTGTGTGTGTGTGTGTGTGTGTGTGTGTGTGTGTGTGTGTGTGTGTGTGTGTGTGCGTGTGTGTGTGTGTTGGTGGGGGGGGGGGGGGGGGAGTGTTAGGTTTAATGCCCTCCTGAAATATCCCACACTAAGTGATGGCAGACCTTTCGATACTTTGAACTAACTGTGATAATTGCTTCGGAAAATGATTCATTGTTTTGAAACATTTAAAAAAGTTAAATGACATTATGCTCCTTCACTAGTTTGAAACACTATATGAAATAATTAGTTGTATATTAATATTTATATGAAATAATCATTTCATATGAATATAATATAATATAGTTAATATGAATATTATGAAATAATATTCATATTTATATGAATATATTTATATTAATATTATGAAATAATATTCATGTTTATATGAAATAATAATTATTATTTATAATAATAATTATAAATAATGGATCGGGAGGTCTGGGCGGCTTTGCTTGAGCTGCTGCCCCCGCGACTCCGGATAAAGCGGAAGAAAATGGATGGATGGATGAAATAATTATGTTTCAGCATTATGAAATACTTGAAATACACATGAACCAATTATTTCAGAAAAAGAATTCTTTCAATATGTTTGAAATACTGTGACAGTGACGTCTAATCTAGTGGATAGTAGGGATTCATTGGCCCAGAAAATGAGTTATTATTTCAAAATGCAAACAACAAAAAAGTTGCAGAAAAGGATTTTTGGTTTCGAAACATTCAACACACTAAATTAAATAATTCCTTGTTTTGTTTTGTTTTTAACAACAATAAATGGAAATCCTACATGAACCAATTGCTTCAGAAAAAGAAAAGATCCAGTGTTTTGGATTCCTTAAAATACTATGATGATGACATGTGGATTGTAAGAATTCCTTGATTCCAGAAACCATTCACTGTTTCAAAAAGCTTAAACCATAAAACAGAAAATTATTCATGTTTGGAAAACTGAACAGTTGATGCTCTGGGTTCAAAATGTTCAAAACTAAATGAAGTAAATGATTCAAAAAATAATTTTTGGAATGCTTGAAGACACCAAATGAACCAATTGCTTCGCTAAAAGTACAGTGAAAGACTGAACACACAATGATATGACATAGTGGACAGTATTTCAGAAGCCTTGAAAACTAAACTAAAACAATAGATTCAGAAGACTATTGTCTGGGTTAAAACACTAAAAACACCAAATAAAATAGTTACTTCAAAAATTATTTTTAAAGCACCTGAAACAGTAAATAAAGCAGTTACTTTAGAAAAATGATAAAACCCATTGAAATGCACAAAATACTATAATGTCAACATGTAGTGGACAGTGGAGATGCTTTGATTCAGAATTTTCAAAATGCTTCAAAACTAAATGATGCAATTGATTCATTTTGAAACACAACAATAAATAAAACAAATGGTTCAGAAAATGAGCACTTGTTTTGAAACTTGATATGTCTGATGAACTAACTGCTTCTGTAAAAGACTGAGAAGACTTCAAGAGGACATTGAGGCCCCCCCCCAAAATCCCTGTTACACCCCTGCAAACAGGTATAATAGATGTGACAGTTTGGATTTTGCCTTTTACGAGATAGAAATGGGCATCCTCACTAAACAAGCTGCATTTTGTTTTTTTATTTATGCATCAGCTGCAAAAATGAAGATGCATAGCATACAATGAGGAAAATGATTCAATCCCTGAGTTCATCGCAGGGTGACATTTAAAGCTTCTGCTTCATCCATCACTCTCCAACAATAGAGATATCGTCCACTCTGCAGACAGCTGCTTAGCCGCAGCACTCTGAAATAGTGCAGCAGATAACTGAAACAATCTTTCAAATGGTGATGTAAGCACCAAATTTGGCACAAATTGTACAGGGGTCAATAGTTAAGTTGCTCCAATTTTGGTAAAAAAAAAAAAATTATGGTGCAAATTATTGGTTGAGCTAATAGGATTAATAAATGGAATAGTTTTGACTGGTTTGAATGTTTGGTCTCCAAAGTGAAGGTCAAACAAGGTCAACGTCCATTGGATTCTATTGACATGACATATGTTACCCCGTAACATGATAACTAAGCATGACACATGGTGCAAACTATTACTTTTTAAAACCCTGTTAACCAATAATTTGCACCACATTTTACCAAAAATTGAAGCAACTTTAACTTTTGACCCCTGTACAAACTTAAATTGACCTTTGTCGCCATTCTTGCTGTTTTACCTCATAACTCCATAACATCCAGCCACAGATAGTTCAAACTACTCCTTTTTAGAATATTTATGTTCAGGGAAATAATGGTGGTATAGCTTTCAATATGTTTGGAGCATTTTGACTCCTGTGTAATTCTTCAATTTACCAATCTTTTTTTTTTCAAAAGAGTAACGACTAAGGTGTATTTGTACTGAATTTGCTGCTTGCATCACCATTTGAAGGATTCCTCTTTAAATATTCTGTTATCTGCTGCTCTAAAAGCGTGTGTGCATGTGCAGCTGTATGTTTGTCATTGTGTGTGCAAATAGGAGACATAATCGTCAATGACAACAGCACTCTATTTCTGAAGTGATACTTTCTCTGTATTGTGGCAACGAAACAAATTACAATGACAAAAACTGTTTGATGTTATATTGCACAGTGTTGAATGGCATTCATTTAGAAGTGACTGAGTGTTCCTTCGCTGACAGCCGCATGTCATCCCCTTTTTAAAATGTGAGGAAACTTTTTAATTAGAAATTAAATTAGAACCGTGGGTTGCATAATCATCAGGGTAAATAAGAAAAATAGAAGTACGATCTGCTCTAAAAATCTAATCTTAAAAGAAAGTTGTACTGAAATAAAAAATTATATCACTGAATTAAAGAATTGAAGTTTGAATCATGAAATGTTTTGTAATTCTTTGTATTTCTACCTTTTCCTTTTTTAAACTGATCCCAACCTATTTGAGTCCCCCTGAGCACCTTTTTTTTATAGAATCTTCCAGAAAAAATATGTCTGTATCGTAGAAATATTAACAGTATGATCCTGTATGATAAATCTGCCTGGAGTCGTCAGTTCTCAAAAACTGAGAGACCGTGCAAGAAGAAGATCAGTGAGGGAAGCCATCAAGAGAATCCAAAGGAATTATAGGATTCTGTGGCTGTGATAGTGCAAACTGTACATACGCGTAGTACAACTTTTTTCTGTTGTGTCATTTGTTACACAGCTTCATGTTGCAGTCGACTAGAGAAGAATTTTAATACAAGAAAACAGATCAAATCTAGACTTGTGTGTCTCATGTGCCTTCTGGGAAACTTTAGCTGAAATTTGACATCTGCTTTTGAAGAAATTCCTTCTCTGTTCTACGCCACCACAAACCTATATAACTGGTGATGCAACAGACATAAGTTGCACTCTGCACGTTTTCTCCAATCACAGCCACAGAAGTCTATAAATGCTTCACCATGACCATAATTGTCTTGGTGGCTTCCCTCATTCGTCTCCTGGTTAGCTCATATGTAAGAAAATGGCTTGGCATTTCCAGGTGCTTTAGCAGCTTTGGACTATACAGCAAAGCAATGCTACACCTGCCCATTTCCAGCCTGGCAGAGGAGTACAAGTGTGCCAAACTCAGACTGGAGATGATGCTATAGGTTTTGAGCGATCCGTTTGTAGCCCAAACTGCCTGCATCCTGGTTACCGGGAGGAAGTGGACCCCATTGGCTGCAACTGAGCAGGCAAAGGCAGCTCGCAGACACAGGGACCTTGTGGGCTGAGTGCAGGAGGGGAGGAGTGGTCTTGGACTTGGGGCCAGTACACCAGCATGGAACAAGGCCACTCCACTTGAGAGATGCAAGCTGGTGGTTCAGGAGGTATGTCAGGAAGAGGAAGCGGGAAGGTGTGGACAAGCTCTGCCACAGGCAAAGCAAGGGCAGTGGGTGGCATGGGAAGGAGTGGAGAAGAGGAAGATCTACTGGAAAGAGCTGTGGGAGATGGAGGCATTTATGGCAAGCTTTACCATCAGGGCTGCCTATGATCCTCTGCCTTCTCCTGCAAACCTAAGCCAGTGGTATGGTAAAGTCCCCACCTGCCCTCTATATGCAACCTGGTCGCAGGGCAAGTCGTGATTCAGCAGCATGAAATATATATTAATCTATTGGTTCGTGATATTGTGACAAAAAGCGCCTCATTTTCGTCACGGCAGCACAAATTCATTCTAATTCATTCAGTGATGGCTGCACAAAATTTAAAGTGAAGTGGGGGGTGGAGGGGTGTCGGGGTGGTTATGGTTAGGGTTGGGAGTAGGAGTAGGATTAAGGCCCGGTCCCACTGGCGTTTAGGATGATTTGCGTATGAATTGCGCACAGAATTGGCTCATATTCGCTAAACGTCCACAATATCCGTGAAACATGAGTCGGCCGACAACCGCACACATCCGCAATTATCCGTAGAGGCACGGTTTCTGTTGCCAGGATTTTTGAGCTGCACAAAATTTTGGCTGTGGATGACATCCACCTTACAAACTCAATACATACTCAAACTATGCGCTGTATATCCGCCGTTATCCGCTGATATCCGCAACTGACGGGGTATTGCGGCTTGGCAGCGGACTGGGACAGTGTGTAGAACGGATATATTGCGTGCCCATCACGTCCACATCACAGACTAAAATAAGATGTAGCGACTGCATACAGAGTGGCCACAAATAAAGCCGTTGTATTACGCCAGCTTGGCATCTAATTTGCGGACAATTTGCGAATGCACAACAAACACTCCACGTAAACCCAAAGTACTATGGCAGACATCGACATACCTGCCAGTCAGTGCCAGTCCAGCTGTGGAAACATACAGATATAGTTATGGATCCCCAAAAACGCCATCCAACAACATAAAGGCGCACTGACACAAGCATATTTTGCTTCACGCAGCAGCACGACCTGTGTCCTGACGATCCCACCCGTTGTGTTCACAGCTGGACGCCATTCTTTGTTCTACCGGCTGGACGATGCATATATAAAATAATTATTTCATGGTGGATTAATCATGTTTTCTGCAAATTTACTGTTGAAAACGGCTCTAATCACTTCCTGATTCACAGAGGAGGCTGCAGCCTGAGCCATTTGCGCGCACGTGCCTAACAAGCTGCAGAAAGCATTTTGAGCCGTCTAAAGAGGTAATTATTTGACTTGTTACATTGTCAAGGCTTGATAAAACAGTTGCGTGTTTTTTCCTTCTTGTCTGCAGCTGTTACAGTATTATTCCTATGTTTATAACAGATTTAACTTCTTGTTATAATCGTTCAGACAAGCTGCGCTCTGATGCGATCCGCTGATGTCACACTCGCCCTGTTCACTGCTTGTTTACTCCAATTAACTGTCCAAGTCCAGCAATTGCTCCAGAGGCTGTGGTGTTGGTGTGAATAGTGATGCCAAAAGGCCTGAGGCATTTAATTTATGACAACAATGCAGATGCTGTGCATGCGCAACACATGCGTAATACACTGTCAATACATCTGTAATACCTCCGTGATAATCGCAATGCGTCCGATCCGTTTGCTCAATACTTGCGTTATACTCGTACATCGGCAATTGTTCATCATATATTCGTAGTACATTATTGATATATCCGTAATTCATACTGAGACATCTGTCATTTTTGGCCACTTTTGTTGCAGATGACAACGAATGCCCAACATTTGTATACTCAATTCATGCGCAATTAATCCCCTCCTTTAGTAATAGTGAGTTTAAAAAAACCCTGTCACCAAAATTTGACTCATTTCATGACAGGAGCATGAAAAAAATGTCCATACAGTATATCCATGTCCAACAACACTGAAGCACATCTTGATGGGATGCAAGACCGGCCTTACCCAAGGCCCCTACACCTGGCGGCACAACCAGGTGCTAAAGTGTCTTGCAGCAGTGCTGGAAAGTTGGCGGACAAGTGTGAACTCCTTATCTCCCCGCCATCCCACTGGCAATTAGCACCATTTGTCCTGGAGGGCGAGGGCATGCTAGCATCATCACATAAGACCAGGGCAGCTGGACAGGGCACGGGACTGGAAGCTGCTGGCAGAATTGTACAAGAATCTCTGCTTTCCAGCTGAGATCGCATCAGCCAACTTGCGACCAGACCTTGTTCTGTGGTCAGCCTCACTCAAGCTTGTCTACATCATTGAGCTCACGGTGCCCTGGGAGAGTGCAGTGCAGGAGGTCTACGAATGAAAGAAGCTGAGGTATACAGACATTGCAGCCAACACGCAACAACATGGCTAGAAAGCAAAGATACACTCAGTGGAAGTAGGCTGCAGAAGGTTCATAGCCACCTCAACATCCAGGCTACTCAGGGAGATGGGAGTGTGAGGGAAGGCCCACCGGCAGGCAGTCAAAGACCTCTCTAGGGCTGCTGAGAAGGGGAGCCAGTGGCTGTGGATGAAGAGAAAGGACTCTGCCTGGGCCTTCAAGTGAGCTGATGGCATCTAGGGAGAGAATCTGGGATGCTGGGAATCACTGCTGAACCCTAGGGAGGTGTCGTGGGCCTATTAGTGAAACACCTAAGAAGGAGGGTGCCCACTTGAGAACCCAAGGATGCCATCACCCAACTGATTACCCCACAGAGTCTTACCGGTGCCTCAAGTATTTTTTGAGGGATAGTAACATTTAGTCCTAAGCAATAGATCTTTCATGGTGAGTCCAAGACACATTTTCCACAGGGAACCATACTGTTTGCATTTCTATGAAACAAACAAACAAAGCTGCTCAAAAGAACCCAAAATGTTTTAGACAAATGCAAAGAGACAAAGAGAAGGCATCCAAAGTATGAGAGATGATTTTGTAAAGGAAGATACAAACGTTTGCATTGATAAATTCAGATAACATCCATTTTTGTTATCTTTCTTGATAAATAAACATTTGCATGAGATGAATGGGTGTTATCTACTACTATAAGCAACAGGTTGGATGTTTTTGTGGCCCAAGTTTCTTGAAATGGAGCAATATCTCCACCTGGTGGACATTTCTCATTCATGCAGGTGCAATTGAATTAATGTAGGCAAAACAGAATTTCGCCAAGAGTTCTTGTGTATTATGCTGATACAAAAACAAACAAACAAACAAACAAACAAAAAACAAAACTTTGTTATAACCAGTCTAGGGTAATAATGATGCTGTTAAATCAGCATGTTATTAATGTGCCACATCAGCCAGGCGGATGGCAAAGGTAAAGTGCTCAGTAACACAGACCTTAACACATTTGTGAACAAAATTTGAGAGAAATAAGCTTTTTGTGTACATAAAGAAATCTTTGATCTTTCACCCTAGTGCATGAAAATAGGAATGAAAACAAAAGTGTTGCATTATATTTTGCTGAGTATAAAAGCCTCACTGGCACGGGGACATTTTAAGAAAACACAACCAAGTCACAGCAACCAGGCAAACACACAATCTAAGACTAAAGTTGGTCCTGCTGTATTTTGGCTGTCTGGCCAGAAACAGGACGCAATGTGTACTGTGTGCATGAGTCCACCTTGAGTTTTATAAGCATGTCTTGCCAGTTCTACCATCTGTTGCCCGTGGAAGTTCAGTCCAACCATACACACACACACACACACACACACACACACACACACACACACCACACACACACACACACACACACACACACACACACACATACTCAGCCAGTGCCCTGGTTGCGGTCAAAGCCCCATCTGGTGTCACACCAAATGATCAAATGTCCAACAGTTGATCACAACACACACACCCCCACATGCACACACACTGTGACATGATCAGCCAGAAACTCTCTTTCCTCCTGTCGCTTCCTCTTTCTTGATGTGCGCATCGGCCTTATTAATGTGCTGACAAGGAGTCTGCCTGTCAGTCTTTCCGTCTGTTTCCCTCTGTGCCATTTGGCCCATTTCTCTGCTTTGGACCAACACAGGAGCATTCTCCGCAAACACACAATGTGTGTGTATGTGTGTGTTTGGTAGAAGAATCTAAAAAGGACTCCTTAGAGGGGTGTCAGATGGTAGGCGTTGTGGGGGGGGGGGGGGGGATGAAGAAGAAAGAGATTGAAGGAAACAGAAGGAGGGGGAAAGTGCTCTGTTCTCTGCTCTTGGCTTTTGTTCTGCTGTATAATATCTCTCCAATCCCCCCAATTCAAAACCTAGCGAGCTACAGTCTGGTTACGACAGCCAGTTATACCAACCCACATCAAGGTGTGGTCCTAATTTAATCCAACATATCTGACTTTAAATTGGCATGTGTGGTGGCCAAGTGGTTAATGCGCTTGGTTTCAGTGCAGAAGGTTCCAGGTTCAAATCCCACCCCTGCCACATTTCTCCATGTAATGTGGAGTTGCGTCAGGAAGGGCATCCGGCGTAAAACTTGTGCCAATTCAACATACAGATGAACCTTGGATTTGCTGTAGCGACCCCTGAGTGCAAACAAGGGAGCAGCCGAGGGACTTACTATTTGAACTTTAAATGTCATGAAGATACACTAGTGAGAACACTGTCTTTACTATTTGGAACTGAAACTGTGGCAGATCTCTCATAGTCAATATATGAATCAATAATTCAATCAACAATGAATTCAATAATGAATCTTCTCAGATGCCCTAAACACTGAATACGCCAACGTGAGCTGGAGGGGAGGATTTGAGTCAAAATTACGCCAACTTGTAGGCTTCCTTAGAAAAAAATTAAATCTGTCAAGAGACACTGGGCAATGGATAAGACTACTGTAAACTCCCCACTCAGTTCAATCCAAAGGTGAAGGCTCTTGTCTTGTTCTATATCTCCCTCCCTCTATATCTCCTCCATTTTTTCCACTGGAGGACTAGGTCCTTGGGACATTTTGGTGACTCTGGAGTTTTTGTGATGGAGAATACAATGCACAGTAATACCACAGCTCTGATGTCAGCTCCAGCATAACAACAGGATTGCACCGTAACTTTGCCCTACCACTAGTGCAAGCCGCTTTGCACATGCTAAGCCAACTATGACCACTCCAGATGTGAATGTTGGAATTCTATTGTCAGACTGCCGATTTATACATCAAACCTGAGTGCCCTAAGGGTAATTTTTAGATTTTACCATACCATAAGAAATTCCTGTTTTACAGCACTATCTTTTAGTATAATGTCCATGTGTTGCATATCAAAATGTTCAGAACAATCTCACCTTTCTGAATGTGAGATATATATTTGCCTAGAACACTGTGTAAAGATATTATCTATTCATAGAAATATGATGAAAAGTTGGTCAGGATGAACAAGAGTGTCAATAGGGATCAAAGGTTTAAATGTGTGTTTGTTGGGGGGTAGGGTTACTGGAGAACGCCTGGAGGCGGGGACATTCTAGCATTTTGCTTATGTTAAGGTATAGCTACTGAGGCAGTGTGTTGTCAATATTCCATTCAAGGGATCCTGTCATCGGGACTAACTAATCCAGGAAAATAGTTGTGCGTAGCATGTTTATACAGTACCAAATTATAACATAAGCCATATTAAAGCGTTACAGATAATTCTGTGTTCTGCTTTTCTTCCTGTTTGTTCCTATTCGGGGTTTTCACGTATCCCATAATCCCTTGCGTGCCAGAGAGTCGCTGCAGTCAAAACAACATAGAGAATCCACACGATGACAATTGTAAATGAATATTATACTACAAAAATATCATTTTTTTATGCTTTTCATCACGTTAATAAGAGACTGCTGCATGATACCCTGAAAACTTGCTAAAACAATTATAACAAAAAAATCCGTGTCTGCTACGTTTAATCTGTGTGGAATTTAATAAGCGCAAACCGAATTTCAGACATATTATATATATTAGTCTGGAACAAAGAGGACAAACAGTGTTGTAAAGAACAGTAATCAAGACGTTAAAGAGCAAACTTCACTTTCCCCCAGAACGACATGAACAGGAAGCGAGCGTAGCTCACGGCAGCTCCCATTGAAAATAACAGAGAGACAGACTGTGATTCTCGCATGTTTACATAAAATAAACGCAATAACTAAGTCTAAAAACCCAGAGAATATATTCACAAGAGTTTTAGGCACAATATAAAAATAGTTTTATGTTGCGATGTTAATTGTGTTGTCCGTGTGCAGCGGTTAAAGTGAAGCGTGATCAGAGCGTATCAATGCAGTTCTCAATGTTACTGAGATCTCGCAGCATGGCAACCTCTCCGAGGTTTTGCGGGATTTGAAACCTGAAAAGCCTCAATGGCCAAAGCAGATGGTTGTCCCACTGAGTCTTGCCTACTTGAGGATTCTTCCTGTAATCAAAACATGGAAGGGGAATTCTTTCCTTACCATTGTCACCTTGCTCATGGAGTTGGTAAGTTCTAGCTCTAGCCTGGGTGTAGTGCCTTTGGCTGATTTGACAGTGTAACGTGTATTGAATTGAACTGAATTGATTGTCATTAAAGGTGCACGTTAGTGCATATCATTGCCCATTATCGTGTCCACTCTTTGAGCCGAAGGGACATTACATAACACAACCAAACACATAATGATCAAGACTTGCTGAGTCATGCCCTGGCAGATCATCCTGTCTGAGCTCTACTTTATGCTAACACACACCAAAGCACACTGAATGTAAAAACCTAATTTAAAGTAAAAGTACCCCCAAACGATTATAAAGCTAAAGATGATTGAAAATGGAATTTAATCTAAAATCTATCTAAATTTAAAGTGGAATCTAAAAGCTACCTAAATCTATGCTAAGCTATGCTAAGCTATGTACGATGACTGAATCAAAAACATGAATAATTTACTTCTAGACATTATTTTTCTTTTAAAATCCACAGGTCGGTCTTATCCTATTACGCCATTATTTAAACAAAGTAAAATTGAATAAGTATAAGAAAAATCCTCACTAGTCCATTTTTTTCTTCTTTTTGCTAATATTGTTATTTTTTCCAACTGTTATCCTAATATTAGAGGTGGGCAGATCGATCCTAATATCGATAATATCGATACCAACGCAGGTATTGATATTGAACGATCCTTGTGTTAAAGGATCGATACGCAAGCTTTTTTTTCTCTACCGCACGCACTGACTGCTGCACATGCAGATTCATCAAAGTCTACTCTCTGTCTGTAAGAGCAGCGCTGCGCTGTGTCACACAACACAGAGCAGCACACCCTTGTATTGTGATTGTGATTGTGTTGATTGTGATAATAAAGTATTTTGTTGTCACGTACAATGTTTGGCGAAATTCTGTCCTAGGTCTTTTGGATCCTTTGGATCTATGAAGCTTAAATATGAAAAAGTATCGTATCGGTATCGATATCGGCGATACTGGGCCTGTATTTACTTGGTATCGGCTCAATACCAAAATTCCCAGTATCGCCCACCTTTACCTGATATTATTGTGGGCTGGAAAAATGGAACTGCTTATATTTGCCAATTTAAGGAACAGTGCAATCATGATACTGGTGTTTGTATAAGCATAAACAACTGAGTATTTTGTATCCTAATTTAAGAGCTCTGTTATGGGAAAACTGAAAGATAAAATGTAGTGAAGGAAAGTGTAACTATTGTTCAAAGTTTCCTATTCAGCAGCACAATATTTAAAAATAAAAACCACGCTTTAAAATGCACACTAAATACTATTTTTTTAAAAAAGGCAAAAATAAACAGACAAATTAAAAAGTTAAACATCATGAATATTACAGTGAAAACACTGTTCTGGTTCCTGTGACCTGGTTGAGTGCAGCGGCATCTGCAACCCACATGAAATCTAAAAATACTCCGACACCGCTGACTGCACGGATGTTGCACCCTCAGTATTTACTGTAGATAAATAACTGTGTGTGTGTGTTGGTGTGTGTGTGCAATGGATGTTTGTGTGCATGACTTTAACTGGGTACGAATAAATGGTTGCACTCTGAGGTTTGCTGCTGCCTCTTTCTCCCAACCTCAGTCACAGATACTTTAAAGGCTGTGGTTGTCCCTCGGGCTGCTGCAACTAGTATAATTCTCAGTCTGTTTTTCAGGCTTCTGTTATTTGAACACAGGTACAGTGGTCATATGATCAATTACTTGTTAAGGCATTGTGGGAGGTGATGGTCTAGTGGTTAAGTGTTGGGCTTGAGACCAGAAGATTCTCAGTTCAAATCCCAGCCTGGCTGGAAAATCACTAAGGGCCCTTGTGCAAGGTCCTTAATCCCCTAGTTGCTCCCGGTGTGTAGTGAGCACCTTGCATGGCAGTACCATGACATTGGTGTGTGAGTGTGTTTGTGTGAATGTGAGGCATCATTGTAAAGCGCTTTGAGTGACTGATGCAGATGGAAAAGTGCTATATCAATGTAGTCCATTTACCATTTTACTTGTTCCCACCTAATGGACAAATATTCATTCATTCATTCATTCATTCATTCATTCATTCATTCATTCATTCATTCATTCATTATTTCTGCTTGCTCCAGTCAAGGGTAAAGTGTGTGTGTGTGGGGGGCTGGAGTCTAGTGTGCCTTAATTGAGAGTGTGGTGTCAACTCAGAACATGGTGCTAATTTTGTTCCACCTGCGCTGAACTACTGAATGAACCTTTTATGTTTTCAACATTTTTTAAAAACCATTTAATCGCATACAGCAACACATCCAGGTACAGGTGCTATCAAAATAAATATAAAAATAGTTAAGCTATCAAATTTACATAAATTTACAATTTATGATGTTTATTTAATTAATTTAAAGCCTGATTTATGCAGCTGCAGTTCTGTAACTGTAACGTAACAATTAAGTAAGTTCTCTAATTTGACCCTCAACAAGCTTTTCTTTCTACAATCATCACCCATTTCCTCATTTAGCGACTTCGTGCTGTAAATGTGCCGACATTTCTGATCCAGTTTTAATCAGTGTGTGCACTGAAAAACTATTAAAATATGATGGCAGACGAAAAAGTGAAAGCAGAAAAGTGTCAAATGCCCTTTGTATGTGATTTAACAGGTGCACGTGCAGGCTGCAGGTTTGAGTCTGAACACAGTGTGAAAAAAATAAACAGTCGGGCTTTTAATCACAGAAATGACTCCGGTCCCACATGCGAGGGGTTTAATGGAAATACACTGCGATCGGACGGGACATTTTATCCGATGTGAGTGAAAATCCGTTATACAAAATCAGTTATATATGGTGTTTATTACATGGAAAACAATACAAAAACTTTGGGACTTTTTTGTCCGGTGACTGCGAATATCCGATTTATACCATGATGGTTTAAGTGAGTTTTACTGTACATGGGACATCTCAAATCTTTGATGATGATGTCGGCTTCCATCCCACACTGCTGACTTTATTTTCCCAAATTTTTCTTCTGTTCAGATCTGAAGGGAATCTGTACATCTTGAAGCCCTTGGTGTATCTATTTGTGCATTCAAATACACAACACCCCGGCACTTTCAGTGAATAAATAAATAAAATAGCTGGATTTACATGCTGACAGATTAACAGCAAACGCTATTTTGGAACCAAGATGACACCATGAGTCATGTGACCATTTTTTTTCCGACTTGTCATGTTGCCACTCTCTCAATTAAGGCACACTACTGGGGCCTATCTTAGCAGTCATAGGGCGTGAGGTGGGGTGCACCCTGGACAGGACGCCAGTCTGTCACAGGGCCACATATAGACAAACAAACACATCCACACACCTACGGTCTGTGAAAGTGGGAGGAAGCCGGAGCACTCGGAGGGGACCCACACAGACACGGGGCCCACGGAGCATTTGTAATTACGTCTTCAGCTTATCCCCACCCCCTGCAGTCTTACAGTCTTGACAGCTGCAAGTGACGAGTTAACATAGTGGGCATAACTTGTGGTTTAGTCATTATTTTTCAATACTTATTTATACTTATAAGGCATTACTTATTTATAATTTTGGTGGCTTCCCTCACTTGTTTCCTTCTGGGTGGTCACTCAATTCTTGACCAATGAAGCGACGCGCACGTACCCGATTGCTAACCAGGAAGACTCACGGCCATTAGTTGGTCCCCTTCTGATGCCTGGTGATAGGCTCCACCCTGCCTTCTTCCGACAACAAAATAGTAAATACAACCCCTGGCAAAAATTATGTAATCACCAGCCTCTGAGGATGTTCATTCAGTTGTTTAATTTTGTAGAAAAAAAGCAGATCACAGACATGACCACAAAACTAAAGTCATTTCAAATGGCAACTTTCTGGCTTTAAGAACACACTATATGAAATCAAGAAAAAAGATTGTGGCAGTCAGTAACGGTTACTTTTTAGACCAAGCAGAGGAAAAAAATATGGAATCACTCAATTCTGAGGAAAAAATTATGAATCACCCTGTAAATTTTCATCCCCCAAACTAACACCTGCATCAAATCAGATCTACTCGTTGACACTGACCCTATGCCATGACATTGACCCTATGTGTCTTTTACAAGAATGTTTTCGCAGTTTTTGCTCTATGGCAAGATGCATTATCATCTTGAACATCCCCAAACATCCTTTCAATTGTCCAAAATATCAACGTAAACTTGTGCATTTATTGATGATGTAATGACAGCCATCTCCCAGTGCCTTTACCTTACATGCAGCCCCATATCATCAATGATGGAAATTTACATGTTCTCTTCAGGCAGTCATCATTATAAATCTTCATTGGAACGGCACCAAACAAAAGTTCCAGCATCATCACCCTTGCCCAATGCAGATTCGAGATTCATCACTGATATGACTTTCATCCAGTCATCCACAGTCCACGAATGCTTTTCCTTAGCCCATTGTAACCTTGTTTTTTTTCTGTTTAGGTGTTAATGATGGCTTTCATTTAGCTTTTCTGTATCCCATTTCCTTTAGGCGGTTTCTTACAGTTCGGTCACAGACGTTGACTCCAGTTTCCTCCCCTTCGTTCCTCATTTGTTTTGTTGTGCATTTTTTGATTTTTGAGACATATTGTTTTAAGTTTTCTGTCTTGACGCTTTGATGTCTTCCTTGGTCTACCAGTATGTTTGCCTTTAACAACCTTCCCATGTTGTTTGTATTTGGTCCAGAGTTTAGACACAGCTGACTGGGAATAACCAACATCTTTTGCAACATTGTATGATGATTTACTCTCTTTTAAGAGTTTGATACTCCTCTCCTTTGTTTCAATTGACATCTCTCATGTTGGAGCCATGATTCATGTCAGTCCACTTGGTTGCAAACAGCTCTCCAAGGTGTGTTCACTCCTTTTTAGATGGCAGACTAACGAGCAGATCTGATATGATGCAGGTGTTAGTTTTGGGGATGAAAATTTACAGGGTGATTCCATAATTTGTTCCTCAGAATTGAATGATTCCATATTTTTTTCCTCTGCTTGGTCTAAAAAAGTAACGTTACTGACTGCCACAATCTTTTTTTCTTGATTTCTTATAGTGTTTCTTAAAGCCAGAAAGTTGCCCATTTGAAATGACTTAGTTTGTGTCATGTCTGTGATCTGCTTTTTTTTTCTACAAAATTAAACAACTGAATGAACATCCTCAGAGGCTGGTGATTCCATAATTTTTGCCAGGGGTTGTATACCCCAGCATCATCAGGAAAGGGAACTAGCCCCAAAACAAAGACTAGCTCATTTGTGCAATTTTATTTGTGGAATAAATTTTCAAGTCATTTTCTCCCTGAATGTTAATGATAGAACTGCTTACTCTAAATTTACCAAAGAACACAGTAGTGTTTGCATTTATTTAATGGGTGCAAATGAATTCAAGGACATATCAGTGACTTCATGTATCATTCTTATACTTGGCTCATAAGAAAACTGGCTTGTGAACATTATAATTTGTGATAAATTTATCAAAGTGTGCCCATAAGTGTGTTATGTGTATGTTTTATGTCTATTAAACTATATGAAAGCAGTTTATGTTGTTGTTCAGTAACTTTGGTTATTATTTATTAAATTCTGATTTTGCAAAATGTGTTCTTTTTGTATTTATTTTTGATCAAAAACTGAAGCCGCTTGTTGCAAAACTCTCAAGACGTCTTATTCACGATTTCTCTCTATTGATATACAATTTCAAGATTATATGGTCTTTTATGAGGATGTTTACCTTAACTGCAACTCCCAATAACTTTTCTCCAATGCTTTTTGCTCAAAAACTCAAGGAAGGGCAAAGAACATAGAGTGACGGGATCAGCACCAAACTGCAATACACTTCGCAGCAATTTTTGCACATATATTCTGAAATATATGTTGCAAGGACCAGTCAGACCAGTTAACTAACACATGACTAAGTATTGAGAAAATTACAGTAAACCTTTAAGAGAGTATGCAGTTAAAGCTTTATAGGGTGAGCTGGCCGTGGTGCTGAATAGATGTGGACACAGTGCGGTGGGGCGTATTTAAACATCTGAACTAGAGCACCACGCTCATAGAGCGCAAACCTCCGCCACAGTAGCTTCTAATTCCACAAAATTTTACCTTGGTTGAAAATTTTCAAGGTCACAAGTCCTTTTCATAAGCTGTGATCAAATGTCAGCATTGTAAATTTACTTCATGCACTGAATCAAAGTTTTTTTTGTTGTTGTGTTGTTGTCAGGGGGATTTCTTTTGGGGGGGTATCTGAATTCTTTTTCAGATCATTTTCACAGAACATTGTTCATCTCTGCTCTGCACAATTTGTCATTGCTTTTTGGCACTTGGTTTCCGTCTGATAGTTGGAAGACAAACATGCATAAACTTGTAATCTCCATCCAATTTTGGTGGTGAATGTAAATCCATAACAGAAAAATGAAAGTGACTGAGGCACTTTTGATTGAGATATAATGCAAAACATTCACCAAATGGGCTTTTCAATATTAAATTCAAATGTCCACCAAAATTTGTCAGGTGATAGTGAGTGTCTGCACCTCACCACCAGATATGATTGGGTGAGTGATTGTGGCATGTTTGATTAAGATATACTGTAAAATATAATTAAATGAGGTTTTCAATGTTAAATTTAAATGGACACAAAATATGTAATCTGGATCAGATACAGATCAAAGTTTGTCAGTTGATAAAGGATACCATCCTACATAATGCTCACAAATATGAAAGAAATTTGATCTTTTTTGACAGTCAGAATTTTTTGAAAATTTGTTCAATGTTAAAGATAGGGATCTTTCCCATTTCCAAGATTTTTCCTGACTTTGACCTTTGACCTATGACCTTCAAAATTTAACCAGTTATTTCCTATCAGGATATGAATGTGCAGTAAAACTTTCATAACAATATTTGAAAAATTGTGGGCGCCAGGCTGTTCACAAAAAAACAGACAGAGGCGAAAATGTAACCTCCAACTTGGTTGGAGGAGGTGCTGTTGTCCAACAGGGTGCCAGTGGAAATTGGGCTACTGCTGGGTAAAGAAGAAGAAGAGGAGGAGAAGACGTCCACAGGCAGCAGTACAAGAGGAAAACTATACAGGTGGAAGTGAGAATCAGGACTTAAAGGGAGAGAGCTGGCTGATATGATGGAGAGGAGAAAGGTAAAAAATGAACCGCTGTCTCGACGAGAAAAGGTGAAGTAACAATTTGCAAAGATTTTTTTTTTGCACTTTTTTCACTTTAATGTTTTACAATCATATTAGGTACTTACATTCAACTTATTAAATAAAATCACTCACTCACGCCTTTAATATATAGATGATTTACCGCCCCCTGCTGGATTGGCATGTGAGTCCAGAATGTAAATATCAATGTCCATTGTTCAGCGTTGTTAGCTAATATGTAGCTTCTCTAAAAATATTAGTCCTATCAATGTTCAGTTTTGGCGCCGTTCATCCTGGACCCAAAATTGCCCAAGAGTCCTTAGTGATTTTCTGGTCAGGCTGGGATTTGAACCGAGGATCCTCTGGTCTCAAGTCCAATGCTTAACCACTAGACCATCACCTCCCCTGTGTGTATGTGATTAAAATTACACATGCACACACACATACACATGCACGCACAGTTGTTTGCCTTTTCTGCATTCTGCTGTAAGCAGGTGCTTGGTGGAAAGGTAGAGCTGGGTGTTGTCTGCATAACAGTGAAATTTAATGTTTTGTTTCTGGAATATATGGCCAAGGGGGATACGATAGATCATGAATAGGATGAAACCGAGGATGGAGCCTTGGCGAACACCGGAAGAGAGGAGAGATGGTTGGAATGTGAATGTTTTTAAGTCTGCTGCCATCAGAAGATCATTTTGATTTCAGCAGTTTCTGTGCTTTGGTGAGGACGACAGAAACCAGATTGCAACTGTTTGTACAGATTATTATTGGAGAGATGTGAGTGGACTTGAGATGCAACTGTTTTTTCCAGGATTTATAGATGAATGGCAAGTTGGAAATGGGATGAAGATTACTGAAGTTATTTGGTTTAAGCCAGGTTTCTTGAGAACGGGAGTTTGTGCAGCAGATCTGAAAGATGATGGAACAGAACCAGAGATGAGGGAGGAGTGGATGATGGCGGTAATCAGAGGAAACAGGGAGGGGAAACAGGCTTGATCAGGGGTGTTGGGAGGGGGTCTAATTTACAAGCGGATGATTTAGATTTCCTGAAAAGTTCAGTATATCAGCGAAGGAAGGAAGATGGAAACTTGAGTGACTGAGGGGTTGGAACTGGGGAAACAGGAGGGAGTGAGCTGCAGAAGGTGTGAGAGGTTAGTTGCTGGTGGATATTATCGATTTTTGCATTGAAAAACGTCATAAGTGTATTACATTGATCAATGGAGTACAAATGTGAGGGAGAAGAATCTGGTGGGCGGATGGATTTCGGGGGGTTGGCATCACCAGCAATGCCTGAAGTAAGAGTTGCCAGAACAATGTTCTTGATGGTACAGAATGAGATGGTACGAGAGGGCTTAGTTTTGGAAAATTAAATGATACAAGCTAATGGTCAGAAATAGGGAGGTCGGTAGAAGAGCATTTGAAAGGAGAGACACCAGCAGCACACCAGGTCAAGGATGTGAAATTTTGAATGAATATACACATTATTTTTATTATTATTATGAGTAGTAGTAGTAGTAGTAGTAGTAGTATTTTATGTTTACTTCTATTTTGTCATTTGATTTTAAAATGGACCACAATGGAAATAAGTCTTTTCACTTTCTTGTGTCATCCATGCATTTTTAACGTATTTACAATTATATTATGTACTTACATTGAACTTACTAAATAAAATCACGCACTCACGCTTTCAATATATAGATGATTTATCGTCCCCTGCTGGATTGGAGTGTGAGTCCAGAATGTAAATATTCATGTCCATTGTTCAGTGTTGTCAGCTAATATATGTAGCTTCTCTAAAAATATTAGTCATATCAACGTTCGGATTTGTACAGGGCTGCCACAGCGGCTAGAACCAGGTCTGTATTGGTACTCGGCACAAGTTTTATGCCAGATGGCCTTCCTGACACAACTCCATTGTCAGCTCTCCCCAGTTTGTGCATGATTAAAATTGCACGCACACACAGCTGTTTGTCTTTTCTGCATTCTGTTGTACACAGGTACTTTTAATTTGACAAACAGAGACAGTTGCGGAAGATGTTAAAAGCACTACACATTTCACTCATGGTACCAACAAGAGACTTAACTCACTCATGGTAACAGCAACGTAACACTTATCTAAACTGACTAAACCAACTGAACTACAAAAACACAATAAACTAATAACACTAACAACACTGTCAAACTAACACGAACCACAGTAATAACATTGAAAACCCCAAACTCCCATGGTGTATTGCAGCACAACAATTGTCTATTGTTTAGCTGAATTTGCTAATTTCTCCAAAAATATTTGTCCTATCAATTTTCTGTTTTTGCAGTGTTCATCCTTGTCCCAAAATACATAAGCATACCAAATGAAAAATGTCAGCGCTCCCCATTTTCTGTGTGATCGAAGCCATACACATGAATGCACGCACATACACCTGCATACAGAGGACACTTGGCTATTATAATATAGATTATTTAGCACAGAATCAAGTCAAGTCTGCATTGGTGAGGGAGCATCAGCTTTGTCATTTTGCTGTGTGGCCCATTTCTCTGTGTGTGATCCAGCATGCCTGAGAGGTGAGGACCCCAGCAGCTGGAAAGGCCAAGGGGACGTCCACATTTGGTTGTTACCCGAGGCCAAAATATGGCTGTCGGGCATTGCGAAGACTTTGCGTCCATCCGTCCGTCCGTCTGTGCTCAGCATAACTCCATTCCTATTACTGACAGGGTCTTCAAATTCACAGGGAGCATTCTTGGGACACAGACCTTGGACAAGTTCAAAGATGGGTAACCTTTACATATTCTAAAGGGTCAAAAGGTCATATTCTTTCTACACACCTGCATTGATTACATACTCATACAGCTGAGAGTACTTTGGCATTGTGTTATATTTTTTGAGATGCAGGAATAGACTTGTTTTCTGGTTGGGTGGTTGCCATCCAGGACCCGTGGCAGTTCTGTGGTGTGGATGCTGGAACATCCACACCACAGAACCACTCAGGCAGACAAGCGGTTCTATACCCCCTCCAAAAAGTACCTGCAGCAGCCATCTATCTACAATATAATGACACAGAACGATGCCTTTAAATGTTTTTCTTCTCTCTCTCTCTCTCTCTCTCTTTCTTCACTACCTCTTGGCCGTACAGGTGCGGGATCGACCCGCTCCGCCTATGAAAACGCCCAGAGCTCGACCACGTGACCACAGCCCACTGTAAATTGCCGTTGAGCTCGGAGCAGCTCGCGCGGATCGGCAGAGCCACGCTGAGTGGGCAGCGATCACGGAGCTGGGTGCAGGTAAACATTTGTCGCTTTTCTCTTGGTTTTTATTTATTTATTTTTGTTATTGTTGTTGTTTTTTTGTTTTTTTTTTGCTGGAATGCTGCGCGTGGGACAGGATGGATTTATCGGATTTACCTTTTTGACGTCGATTCTGCTTTCCGCGGATCGGACGAGCAGCAGCTGCTCTGCGCATTAATGCTTCCTCTCTCTCTCTCTCTCTCTCTCTCTCTCTCTCTCTCTCTCTCTCTCTCTCTCTCTCTCTCTCTCTCTCTCTCGGAGCTATTGATAGTTGGCACAAGCCCTGTAATCCCGGGTTGATCTGTCTGAGCCATTTACGAACCAAGAATGTAGATTGAACTTTGTTTTTGGTTGTTGTTTTTTAATTGGCGCATATCTTCTTGACGCCGAGTTGTTGGTGCCGCATGCGGGCACGCAAGCAGAGGCTCTTTATTCCTGAATTATTTATAAGACTGTCTGGAGGAGAGTAATGCCTGTGTTGGATGCGGAGACAGAGATGCGATCATCATATTTTGATCTGGCTTTCTTTCTGGGTTTTTTTTTTTTCCCCATCCCCTCCTTTTGTCCAGCTGAAACGGAAGCATTTGGTTTCTTTTTACTGTTTTATCAGAAATCAAAGCAGAACCGCTTCATGTTTCACCGGTATGAGGAGGTAAATCCAGCTATACACATTTTGGTTCCTTGAACATTTCCTAAAGGCTTTCCCGGTATTCTTCTCCAAGCATTCACACAAGGGAACTTTTGACACAAGGCAAGATACAGTTAAATGGACACAAAAGTTTGGGTACCACAGGGTCACATTAGAAGGGCACCCTGTAGAATGCATGCTATTTATCATATATTATTTATCTTTAATGCCAATCACTGAACTTTGATCCCAATTATGACTTTCAGTTTTTTAATTTGGACTGAAATCATTAGCAAGATGTCCTGTAATCTTAACTTTGATGTTGATATATGACCTTTGTGTTTGACCTTGACATTGATTGTGAATATTGACCTTTTATTCTGATCTCATTGGGTTCAGAGAACTTTGATCTTGGGTGATGGCTTATGATACCCTGAGCTTTAATCACAAGTGCTGACCTTTGATCCTACATGGTGACTGAGAGGATTGCTCTTTGATGCTGATTACAGATCTTTGATCCTGACTGTTGATTGTGATATTAACCTTTGATCCTAATTACTGAAGTCTGTTTGTATTTACTGCATGTTGACCTTGGGTAATGGCTTATGATATCATGTGTGTTAACATTTGATCCTGATTAGTGATCTTTGATCAGACAGTTGATTGTGAATAGTGATCTTTGATCTGGACTGTAGAGCTTGACCCTGGCTCTTGATTGTGATGTTGACCTTTGATCCTTATTATGGCTCTTTCATCCTAAACACTGATTGAGGGGGTTGATATTTGATGCTGATTATTGATCTTTGATCCTGACTGTTGCTTGTGATGTTGGCCTTTGATCCTGATTACAGGTCTCTGTATGGATTACTGAATGTTGATCTTGGGTGATGGTTTATGATATCCTGTGTGTGACCTTGACTCGTTGATTAGTGATCTTTGTTCCAGATTGTTGATTGCGAGTAGTGATCTTTGATGTTGACTACAGACCTGACTGTTAATTGTGATGTTAACCTTTGGCCCTGATTACCATCCTTTAATCCTAAATGCTGATTGAGGAATGGATATTTGATGGTGATTGCAGATCTTTGATCCAGACTGTTGATTGTGACATTGACTGTTTATCCAGCTTCATGATGTTTGATTTTGACTGTTGATTGTGATGTTGACCTTTAATCCTGACTACTGATCTTTCTTTGATCCACTAATGTTGACTCTGGGTGATAGCTTATGATATCCTGATGCTGACCTTTCTTCTGAAAACTTTGATCCTGGGTGATGGCTTTTGATATCATTATTACTGTTCTTTAATCCGGAGTGTTAACCCTGTATAGATTGGTATGATGTCTTTAATAAGAAGTCACCACAGAACTCATACGTAGTCAAAAACACCATTCCAAATACATGTACTGTATATTTACTTATACATTATATTGTGGTGTGTAGAGCGTGCAGGGTACACATCAAGCTCTCTGATGCCTTTTCATTTATTAATTTGTGTAAAGATCGAATAACACCTGATTTTTCTACCTTTTTCCATTCATCCTTTCTGCTGTAAATGCGCTCAAAAATACTAGTCACCAGATGAAGTCTTTAATAATATGTAACTTCACAGCAGCCTGTCCTCCCTGCGCATGCGCAGTCCGTCCACCGAGCTCGTGTTGCGTATATGTGTGTGCGCGCGCGCTTCGTCCGGGGAATCCAGCGGGCGGCTCAGTTCTGTACTTTTAACTGCAGTCTGATTCTCTGAACGGTTTCTCGTTAACAGTGTAAGTTTATTCACATTTCCATTTATACAGCCGTGTATGTGTGTGTGTTTTCCTCGCACGCGCGTGTTTCGGCGCTGTGGCAGAAAGTGTGAAGTTTGTGCTGCTTTTTCGTCTCCTAATCAGCACAGGAGCAAAACGAAAGCACCTTAACGTGATGATACGCTGGTTTTCCTCTCGGTTTGGGGTTAATTGTATTATTATTTTTATTATTATTTTCAGCTTTACTTTTGGCCGCCTAAATTGAAGCGTTTTTGCGGAGTGAATTGAGGCGCAGACAGACAGCAGGTGTCCGTTAGCGCACTTCCGCATATCACACTCTGATCTGAGCAGAATGTCACTTTCATGTTCCGTCTGTAGTGATTCGGTGACGGTTGAATGCTTTAAAAAATTGTTGCCATGACCACGTTTCAGCTGACACTTTGTTCTTTGTGTTGCATGACTAACTAGACAGAGTTGAAATTAACTACTTCTGCTAAACCAGTTTGTGGTTTGTGAACAGACTCGAACCTGTGTGGTGACCTTCCAGCAATCACAAGCGTATCAACATGCAAAGGGTGTTACACCTATTACATACTATCCAACACGTGCATCAAGTTTTCTTTTGTTACTGAAATTGCAGATTTCTGACAGTCGTGCAGGACAAAGTCTTTGTGCAGCTTCATGGCTTTTTATTTAAAGGGTCATTTTTTTGTGATCCATACAGTATGTGATCTAGGACAAGCTTTAATAATAATAATAATTAATAATAATAATAAGAGCAATCAGATTTCTGATGTCCTCCAATCCGAACGGCCCGCCCCTAAAAATCGGTCCGCCTTGCCTTCACCGCTTATCACTCGTTTCTGCTTCAAACTGCACTCCAGTCATCATCTCTCTATCTCAGCGACAGATATCTGAAGCTTTTGTACAACAATCGTTTCCACCTAAATTCAGCATTATTTCTTCATAGAAATATGGAGGAAGCTATTAGAGCGCCAGAGCTACACCAGCTGCTAGCTGATGCGTTCATTGCGCGTCGGTCATTTCAAAGCTTCACCAAGTATCGCTTCATTTATGCTTAAAACTCACTTTTGAATCATTGAAGAGGTGTTACCTTGTCATTTGATGGTTAATAATCCCATCAATTCATTTTATCGCGTTCGGTGAAGAGGCTTTGTCTCAGATGAGCTGCTGAGCTCCGAAATTATGCATGTGCAGTGGAGGCAGGGCCGACCAAATTTTGGGGGTGGACTGTTCGGTCTGCGACACCGGATCTGGATCTCCTCCAGAATTCAGTCTTCCATGTCCTAATATCTATCTGTGGTGAAAATGTGGTGAGAATCTGTGAAGTAGTTTTGATGTAATCCTTCAAAGCCTATATAAAATGAATCTTGATCTGGATCCATATCATTTCCAAAATTTACGTAATCTTAAAAGGCTATAAAGTGAAAAGATCCAGAATCTAGATCTGGATCACCTCCAAAATTGAATGGCGTCTTCCACAATGTAATATGTATCTGTCATGCAAATTTAGTGAGAACCTGTGAAGTAGTTTTGACATAGTTCTTCAAAGCCTATATAAAGAAAAATCTTGATTCAGAATCTGTATCTGGATCTTCTTCAAAATCTGAGAGTTTCAAAAAACATATTTTGTATCGTTTCAAATACACACCAAGTCTATTTCTGGTGAACAGCACATGTGATATGACAGTCATCCCAGTCAGTGAGCCAAGGATTTCCACAAAAAAAAAAAAAAGCAAACTGTTTTGTTTTGTTCCCCATTCCTGGTTATCATCTGTTTTCCTCTGTTTACAAGCCAGTGAGGAGCACCAAAAAGGTCCTGTACCCCCTTGTTGGAGAAAAGGTCTACTTGTGAATACTCTAATGCTGCTTTTACACCGGGCCGCGATCAGACGCTACAAATTCGCGGGGTGGTCGCGTGGCGATGGACGCGCCCTCCTTCGCCCTGTGTGTTGCTCTGCTTGGGTGGACTTTTGCTGCGAAATTCGCCCCGGTGCATCATCAAATAGGAGGAGCTTCCATTTCCGCTCAGCGTCAAGTCATCATGACGGACCTTGATCACACGGAGCGAGTTGTTGTTGAAAAGCTCCCAATACAGAGAGTATCATTATTTGCTGCAGGAGCTGCGTCTGGATGACAGCCGCTTTCAGCGGTCCTTCCGCCTCTGCGGGACCCAGTTTGAGGACCAACTGTCCCGTTCACGCTGCGCACATGTAAACAATTAAAAAAAAAAAAAAAAACTCCGTGCTTGCTGCAGCTCGCTCTTCCCCCAATTAACTCTGTCATAATGTGTTTAGAAACCAGTCACCATTTGTTTTATTATACATCTGTGTTGTTAATTAATAAATATTCTCCACACAGACGATTCGCTTGCGCGCGCACGTAAAAATAAGAAAGAAAAGAAACTCCGTTGCTTGCTGTGAGGCTGTCCCTCGCTCTTTCTCAAAAACTCTGTCATAATTCTCTTAGAAACCAGTCACATTATACATCTGTGTAGTTAATAAGTAAATAATCTCCATGGACCCTTGCGCGCACGTAAATAAAAAGAAAAAGAAACTCCGCTTCCCCCTGCTGTGGGGCTGCTGCTCGCTCCAAACAACTGTCTCATTAATTGTGAAATAAAGGACAAAGAGACATAAGTCCTGCTCACAGGCTGCTACCAGAGACAGGACATGTTCACATCTTCAGTCAAACTCCAGACACTCTCCACGTTACTACATATTCAGTCCCTGATTGGTTCATCGCGGGCGCGAAGAAGAGACAAAAAGTTCAGATTTTTCAACTTGGGGAGGAGGGCGACACGACGTGACGTGACACAATATCGCGCTACAAACGCACAAAACGCTCAAAATTGCGTCACTTGCGTCACTTCATTCGCGTCCATCAGGTACATCACATTCCAACATTAAAGTGCAGTTTGCAGCGAGAGCTAGTTTAGGCGTCATCATATGATGATCAATGTTCAAATCATATGTGATGCACAAATGTATCTAACTAACATCGTGGCTGCGTGGTCTGATTCAACACATGATGCATTCATTCTGACTAACAGCGTGGTTAGGGCAGCCCAGTCTCGCGCCTTTTTTTCCATTATTAGTGAGATTTCTGTGACGCGGGTTCTTTGATTTTACTATTCTAACGCTAACCCCTTCTCCTAAAGCTAACCATAACGTAACTGTCTCCCCTTCCTGTAACCCTAGCCATTACCTCCCAGAACCCCACCCTCCCCCCATATCACCCCACATTTTGTGCCCCTGACTGACATGTGCGTGATGAGTAAATTGTTTATTCTCGTATTTGTCTGAATGAAAACCAGCGCGGGCACATTTGGGCATGTGCGCATTCAAATATGTATTTTGTTATTTTTCTTTTTTGTTTTCTTGATCGTGAAACTAGAGCTTCTTAAAGTAGACCTGCATTGAAATAAATGCAGTCAGATATTTGGACCAAAAAATGACTTATATTTACACATAAGATCCTTCTGAATGTAGTAAAGTAAATCTGCAAGCCAGGTCTGTCATTCAACGGAGAAATCTTCATTTAAAAATGACAAATTTACAGCTAAAATTTAGCCCTCCGCAAAAACTGTCAGCACATCCAGGACGCTGCTGAAACGTCAAAGAGAAGACCCTATCCTAGCATGCATTGCGCGCGGCCAACTGTAATTTGTGGATTTACGTCAGTTTGCATCTCTTACAAAAGCACCTTTTTATTGTCTTATATGGAAGGATCAACTTTTTTAAACTTCATATGTCTTGTGGCACATTTGGTGAGTATACATTTCTTTTATTTTTGCATGAAAATTATTTTTGTGGACTTATTCATACCCCCATTTGATTGAGTGGTGTCGCATTGAAAATCCGTCCGGGGTACGGATGTGGGACCCTCAAAGAATCCAAGTGATTAAAAGATACAAACCTCTCTCAGTGGCCACGGAGCTCTGCGGCTGCGATACCGAGACCGTGCGGCGCTGTGGATTTTTCCGCAAGAATTCTGTCCTTGCGGGCGACCGGCTGCTCCGCTTCAAAACAGCGAGCGTAGTCTCTGGACTTGTTGCCAAGTTGCCACACCTCCATTCAGTAGACATGGAGGTGGTGCCGGCTGCACAGCAGACACGGGGGTGGTGTGAGTGGCCCGCTGCGGCATTTACCGAGCCCGCAGCCTCGGTAAGTGCATTGGAGGCAGTGGGCCTCATGTATCAACGTGCTTACGGCGATATTTGAGTGTATATGGGGTTGTACGCCAAAATGGCTGCGCTACTTGGCATTTATCAATGTGGTCGTTGGCGTATGCTGCGCTGAAAATCATACACCAGGTCGAGAGGTGGCGTAAATTATTACACCAAAATGAACCAGCACTGGAATCCACATAAAAATGAAAATGATCAACATAATAAACAGTGCCATCATACAAATCAATGCATATGTTAGATAAATAACACTTTCTTGATTATACTACATAATAATTAATACAAATCCCGCTTTTGCGGGATTGTTGGTCTCGAGCACGATCCGTGGTCACAGCGCTGACTGCAACGAAAGCGCTGCTCGCCTTTTTCTCCAGACTTCGAGCCTGGAGCCAGAGCAGCGCTGAGCTTAACTTTATGTGGTGTGATCGTTTTAGACAATGAAATTGATAATTACAACTGTAGTGTTGTCATTCCCTTCGCCCGTGCTGCAATCAGGTTTTGTCTTCTCCATTCGTTTGTTACAATAAAATAAAGAAATACATTTTTAAAAATAAAGAAATCTGAAAAATTAGGCGTGTCTTATTAATTGAACGAGCAATATCCACGTCAAGAATATTGGACATGTGAAAAGAGAACACAGTGGTCCCTCGCTATAACGCGGTTCACCTTTCGCGGCCTCGCCGTTTCACGGATTTCTTTAGTCCAATTTTGCATGCTTTTTTTTTTTACAGTGCATTGTGGTCTGCGTGTCTGTTTATAAGAATCTTCTCGCCAGAAGAAAAAAAGAGCACCAACAACTACTCTTAACTGTGTTTTGTCACTCGGAAAAGACACCTGCAGCGACGGTGTGAGTGGAAAAAGGCGCGACAGTGGCGCGGCGTCAGGACGAAGAGGCGCGGTCAGAGGAACTGTGAAATACTGGTCAGTCACTATTAATAGTTTCTTATGTGTCCAACCTTGTAGGTTGATCATTAAAATTAAATTCGTTAGTTCTAAAAGCCATCATAATTATTTATAGGAAAACATTCTATTTTTATTTCTCAAACAAATGTTTGGGCCTGAAAACAGTTTGGTCTTATTTTTCTACAAAGGTTTGAACTTTGAGAGTGTTTACACACGAGAGAAAAGTGAGGAAAATGTTAATGCCTGATTGAGAAAAGTGTATAAAGTGGTTTTACAGGGTTTTTTACAGCTTTTAAAACGTCTATAATAATTGTAAAAAATAACGCTGACTATGTCGCGGACTTCGCTTTTTGCGGACTATTTTTAGAACGTAACTCCCGCGATAAACGAGCGACCACTGTAACACTTTTTGATTATACTACAAAACAATTAATACGACTTCCGCTTTTGACGCTCTATTGGCACGCGTCGTGATTGGTGGAGTTCTTTTTCTTTGCCGTCTTCCTAGCTTCCATGTCATAAAATGAGGGTGTGTCTGAAGCGGAGTCTGAATATTTATGGGCGTGTTTATTATAATTACGATTGTTTTCACCCGCCGCATTTATCAAGGTCACGTCAGACGTACGCCGGAAATGGGCAGGTGCACACTCCTTGATACATGTCACGGCAACTTTGGTGTACTTCAAATTTACACCGTAAATTTACGCCACAAGTGCACAATTTTGATACATGAGGCCCAGTGAGAGCAAGGCGTCGGGGAAGAACGTCGCCCGCTGTCGACTTCGCCGCTGATCTGAACATGCAGAGCTGTATCTTGCATTCATTGCAGCTTACTTTTGGATGTTAAAACCAGGATGTGTATAACAGTAACATTAGTAACAGATAAAAACAGTTTCAATGCAGGGTCAGACTGAAGGCGCGAGCGCTCTGTCTTGTGCCGCACGTCACGGCAATGTCCCAGATGTACAAACGCTTTTCGCAGAGGGCCAAATTTTAGCTGCAAATTTGTTATTTTTAAACGAAGATTTCTCCGCTGAATTACAAATTTGGGCTTGCAGATTTACTTTACTGCATTCATAAGGGTCTTATAAATACATATCAGCTATTTCTTTCTGAGAGCTGACCACATTTATTTCAATGCAGGTCTTCTTTAACAGGCCCCCTGTGTTCAGTATTTGTCATTAAACGTGTGTGTAAAGTTGTGAATGTCACACATTTTTGGCTGTGGTGCCCCTCACATTTTTTTACTTCAGTGTGTGTGCGCTGCACTGAGCCCACAGGGTTGTGGCCTTACACACACAAGCTCCCATTAACTTTTTTTTTTTTACCATTTTATGTTTATTCTGTGTGACAGGGTCCCAAATAAACTATCCCTGCATGTCTCCAAGTCATCTGTAGCTCACAAATAATTTATTTTTCTGTGTTCATGTGACTGATCTGATGGAGGGGGAATCCCAGCTCCCAGGGTCTGTTTACATGGATTTGCATATTTAATAGGGACATGGAGAGAGGGGAGGAGCATAGTGTGTGTGCATGTGCGCTCAATTTCACGTTCAGTGGGATGTGGATCCATGCCTATGCTCACATTGATACATCTGAATATTTTTGTGCGTACGACAGTTTCTGGGTTTTGGCATACGCCATGTTTCAGTAGGAAATCCACGCAAGTCTTTGTACATGAGGCACCTGATCCTCTCTGGTTCTGGTTAACACAGATCAATTTTTTTCCACATTTTATGGGCCTAACAGCTAATTGAGAAAATAACCGATCGATTAGTTATGAAAATAGTTGCGTTCCTCCTAAACTTTCCATCTCTCTTGGAAATGTGCTGTAGTTGTTGCCTCTTACAGCTGTATAATGGCCTGCTTGTGTTTCATACAGCAGACTTTATGAATGCAGAGGAGAGAAGCAGAAATAGATTTATTGCATTCTTTGTGTGTGTGTGTGAGAGAGATATTTCTGCACTCTTTACTTTTTGCTCCCGTTTCAAAGAACAGAGCCGAGAAGGAACTTTGCCAGAATGAAGATACATGTGTGAAAGTCAAAATGCTGTTCCCTGCAGCACTGCAGTTTGTCTGAATCGGGCTGCTTGATGGCCCAAACATCCTGTAGCATCATGACAAGGATGCTGGGACAGATTGTAAAGCAAGATTATACCTGGGCTTGTAGTCAAGATTGTCTCTGCTGCTGCTCCACAGGACCACTTTTGTCTCCTCCTCATCAGTGAGCTCTGTCAGTATTGATGCAATAAGATGCTGAGAATGAGGCGCAGAGGAATTTGGCATTGCATAATTATGAACCACAATCTGTTTTCAGCATTTATTTATTTGTTTTTGTGCTGATGTCTATCTCATTTCCCCCTACTTTGACATGTATTTGTCTTAACACTTAAAATAAGATGTGTACATTTTGAGTCGATTGTTATTTACTTCTCTGGTTAAATCACACCTTCTTTGAGCACTTGATCTGTAGGGTTTTTTTTTTTCAGCTTTTTTTTTACTTTGTGGTAGCTCGCAGGTTATTTAAGTAATCCAACTGGTGGATTTAATTTCCACAAATGGAATTTAATGAGTCCAGCTGCTCCAATTAAGGATGCATACAGCTGGTGACGTGTACGTTGAGCACATACAATCACATTTGTTTTCCCTTTGCCACTGTTGTTGGTGTGATTGTGCAAGAGGTGGGTAAGGTTTGAATCTGACTTGCGTGTGTGAATTGTGTTGTGATTTGGTGACGTATAAATAAATTGAATTGGTTATCACTGGCAGAGAATTGAATTTCAACAACTTCATTCCTAATGTGAAAAAGGAGTGGATATAAAACACCCCATACCTGTCTGTTGGCAATGGTCAACACTATGGTTATAGGCAATTTGAGCTGTGTGGTGATGCAGCTTAGGAGGTAGATTGCCAACATATAGGCAGGGGTTCAATTCAAGATACCTGTCTGGGTTCTAGGACAAGACTCAGCCAGCTGTAAATGGGTACTGGCCATGGTTTAGGAAGTTACCTGCAATGGGCTGGCATCTCTTCCAGGGTGAGTTGTAGACACTCATCTGCTTCATGCTCCAGTATCTGGGGATAAGCCCCAGCCTGATTGGCCTCAGGGCTGATATGTGATAAGGGGAAGTGACCTGCAGTGGACTAGTGTGCAGTCAAGGTAGAGTCATAGATTCTCATCTGCTTCATGCTATCTGGTGATGTGGGATAAAACATACTGGGCTGGGGAAGTGACCTGCAGTGGACTACTCAAGGGGAAGCCGTAGACTGTCATGCACTTCATGCTACAGTTTCCTGGGATACTGTGCCTAGAAAAAGTATTCAGCACCTTGGGATTTTACACAGTTTAATTATACTCTTAGCTTCATAGTGGAGTGGAGCACAGAATGATTTCCTTTCCACAAAACAGTTCAAATCTAGGCTTACATCTCAGATGTACCTTCTGGCAAGTTGTAGCTGATCTTTCACATCTTCTTTTTAAGAAAATTCTCCTCTGTACCACTTCATCATGAAGCTGTATAACTGATGATACAAAATGCAAAACATGCAATATACACAATTTCTCGAATCACAGCCACAGAAGCCTATAACTTCATCTGGGTTGTCTTGGTTGCTCTCATCACTTGTCTCCTTGCACAGTCACTTATTTTTTGAGAACTGCCTCCTCTTGACAGATTTGCCATAGAGTACCATACAATTCATATTTCTCCATAGTTGAAGTAAATAAAGTTCAAGACAGATTCAGTGACTTGGAAATGTTCATGTATCCATCCCCTGAGTTGTCTGAAGAAAACTGGCAATAAAACTGATTATTTATGTGTGTTATACCAAAGGGGCCCATTACTTATGCAACCCATCATCTTGACTTTGATATTTTTATTTAATTGATATCAATTTGTAGAGATTTGTTTGAATTTCAGTGAATGAGGATTATTTTTAAAATTTTAATATTGAGAAGCGGTATTACTTTTTCTATTTGAAATGGCATAAACAAATGAATGTTTCCCAATCCCAAGAGATTGAATACTTTCTCAAGGCACTGTAAGCACCATCCATAATGAGCCTGTGTCCTGTAAGGGACGTACCTCCCCCCGCTTCTTCTTCTAGAAAAGCAGGTAGGACTGGAAGTGTGGTGGCATAGCCTTTACTTATGAGTGTGTGACTTGTGTTGTAAAAGCAGAACTAGTCATCTCTCTCATTGCATTTAATGATCCAACAGAACAAGCCTGCAGTTCCAGTAACTCCTTATTTAACCTGTCTGCCAAGTTCCCTCACCCTCCTTCTCACCTTCTTATCACATCTGTACTGACAGAGTTCACTGACACGATGGGAGCAGAGGCAGTCTTGACTATAGGTTTAATTTTAATCCAAATTATTGGCCCATCTTCTCACAGCAGGTCGTGCCAAGGTCAAAGGTTGTGGTCAAATCATTGGTGATCTACTGTCCACGGCAGTGTCTCAAAATGCATACAGAGGAGGGATTTCAGCCATTGCAGATAAACATCAGTGGACCATTCTCTTACAAGTCATGCCACCGTCAAAGGTCAAAGGCCAAGGTCACATCTGAGTTTATCATCTACTGTTTGTGGCAATATCTTCAAAAACCCAGAGAGCTATTTCCAACTAACTTTGTGGATAAATTCAGTGGACTGGCCTCTTGCAACAAAGGTCATGTCAAGGTCAAATCAGGGGCCATCATCTAAAATACATTAATGACCTTATCTCAGGAACTAGATGAAATATTGAAATATGATTTCCTGTATAAACATCTTCTCTCCTGGGGCTAACAAATGTATCAGATCTCTGATTTCAAGTGAAGTCTAAAAAAAAAATCACCTAGTGGCAACAAGCCACAGCAATTGTGTAAATGCCTTGGGAAGAAAAAGTGGAATTTTTGTTTACATACAGTTCAGAAATATGCCTGTATGGAATCCTGCACCTTTGCACCCCGGGGAGCTTCAGGTCAAAGCTGTGTAAACCCATGTATCAGATATTATCCAATTACAGAAACAGATGTGAATATGCTGTCCCAAAAACAATCCGATACAGGCAGAAAAGCAGATCTGGTCATCAAGACCTGCAGTGTCAATGCTGCTTTCACTAATATGATAGGTGGTTCCATTTTAGACTCGGGTTGACCCCATTGCTGTAAAGGTCAGCGGTATCAGGATAGGTTGCAGTAAAGAAGGAAGAATTGAAATTTACTTGGATAATTTGCTACCACATAGCACGTAGCCCGTACCTTTACGTGTCTCGTCTTTACCTATGGGTCGTTTATTGCCTCTTCCTCTCTGTCTTCCCCTGTTGTTATTATTTTTTCAGTCTTGAATTCATCTTTGACACAGAGCCTGGTGCAAAAAGTTATTTTCCGAAACTCATCTGTGTGTGTGTGTGTGTGTGTGTGTGTGTAAGCATGGCAGCACGTGAGGTTCTGGTTTCCGTTAAGCTGCCGTCTTGGTTTAAACAGTTTAGAGTGTCTTTCTGCTGGCCCCGCTGTGTGTGTGTGCATTTTGATGCTCAGTGGTTATCAGCGAAACAGGACTCTGCCTACTACCACTCCTCAGATTCTACCATACAGCAGCACATTTGGGGAGGAAATGTAGCACTAATCCAATTGGCTGGAGCCTTAGTAAAAGCTTTCCTAATTGGTCAATAGAGCAACAGCCTTCAAATCTTGCAGTAAGCACAACAGGGAGTTGGAGAGTCCCAGTGGCGCTGTGGTGCAGGAGACACTGAATGAAGAGGAGATGGTCACCTGATTATTCCTCCATGTGCCAATTAAAAACCAGACCCAAGTGCACCCTTCTGACTCGCATCCATCCACCTTATTTTTAATTGTTCACCACATGCATCCAAATAGCCGCCCTCCCTATAGAGACATTCCACATGCGAGAACAAGAATCACGTTGTTTGTTTGGAGAACTGTCTTCCTAATCAGCTGTGGAACAAAGCCATCCAAACAGGAATACAGACTGAGTGCGTGCCACAAGAGGAAGAACGGTTAAAATATCTGTCTGCTGCTGCAGCCTGTGCAGCCGCCGTTCCTGTTTCCTTTCACCTCAGTGTGGAATCCAGGAATAGATCAGAGTGAGGAAGACGAGCGAGAGGAGAGGAGAGGGAAAGGAAGAGACAAGGGGAGTGAAAGAGACAATGAGAGATGGCCATGTAAGGTTTCATATGTTCAGACAATACAGCATGCGCGGTCAGGTTAATGTGAACTAATGACGCTTTGGTTTATCGAGTCACCAGATGATTTAGGGAGCGTCAATAATGTTTTCTGAAAGAATGCTTGTTTGGTTTATGTAGCTTCTCAGATTACTTTAAGCTTTAAATGAGGAATGCACAATATGAGTAAAATCTGCGATATGTGATGTGACTTGAATGAATGAATGAATGAATGAATGAAAACTGTTTATTTCGAACATTTGATACAACAACAATTACAAGATAGATCAGTAAAGACAACAACAAAAAAGTTCCTACTGTGTACCCAACATGTCCGAAAAGGGGTAGGGTGAAGCATCAGCTTATTTATCCCTACCCCTTCTTCCCCACAACCAGTAATACCCTTTGCCACATATACACATAGATTCCTACACACCTAAACCGACTTGATGATAAATGAACAATATTTACACAAAAGATCACTTAAGAGTTTCTGCCCAGAGGACATTCAGTATAACATTTGGGGCCTAATTTATCAGTAGAAGATGTGCCTTACAGGGTTTATTTTTTTAGGTCTAAACCTGGCCATAGCATGAGGGTACGATTTTGTGGTTCTATCCAAAACAAAAATAGTCTTTTGTGTGATTGTGGAATTGAATAATTTCCAGTATTATTTGCATTTCATATATTTACTGTTATTCTTAAAACATGGTGAACGTAGGTTTGTCTCCCACTGCCAATTTTTTTTTTTTTTTTTGCCCCAAATTTCATCCCGATTTCAAAATAGGTGGAAAAATTAGTAATACCTGCTATTTAATACTTTCATTCTAATATTTAACTGAACATTGTGTAATATACTGAAGTATGTACAATTTCAAGTACACACTTCTTAAAACAGGTTTAAATTTTCCTGATTGCTCACAGTGTTCGGCAGTGCTACTTTACTACCGATTGCATCCATTTTCAGGCCCCCATTGGATATTCATTTTGGTTGTCCGTTTTTTTTTTTTTTTTTTGTTTTTGCACCAAAAATGTACACAATTAAATGTCAAAAATTGTTATATGTGTGTGTGTGTGTGTGCATATATATAAATATATTAAAACCACAAACAGTTTTAATTGGTGAACATTATCAGCTACATTGTAATATTGTAATATTCTGTTATTGTGTTATCAGATTACAAAAACAGCGTTTTCAGTTTTAGGAGTGTTTATTTCTTACTAGCTTTAACATAATATACCTGTTAGCAAGTAGCTACACCAGGAAGTGACGTCACCATGCTAACCTCGGCGAAATGTCTTATAAATACGTTCAGAGGTGTTATTAGGTTCCAAAAACAGTGTTTTGGGAGTGTTTATTTCTTGCTAGCTTTTACATAATATATAAGAAACATGTATATCTACACACAAAAGAAGTGGTTTTGAAGAGACCAGCCACTGACGTTTCAGTGCAGCTCCTCTCTGATTGGCTGTCACCCACGTCACTCAAAAAAAAAAAAAAAAAAGATCAGATTGAAACAAAATGTAACTTTTTAACCTCTTAAAATACATCAAGGTTAGCCATCTTTGAACTTGTCCAAGGTCTGTGTCCCAAGAATGTTCCCTGTGAATTTCAAGAGTCTGACAGTAATAGGACTGGACTTATGCTGAGCACGGACAGATGGGTGAAAAGCTTTCGCAATACCCCATGGCCATATTTGATGGCCTCAACAATAATGAATTAAATCCTGTAATTTACCAAAATATGGTGTATCAGATCAATATTAGTTAAAAGCAAGCTTGTTTTGATTATTTAATATCAAAGGATTAAATTCAAAATATCTATTTATTTTTTTGTATGTTTGTACAATGACGGTAAAGGATGTTCCAAAAGGATTGCGACCTTGTCAAAATGTACACAATCAGAGGTAATTCATAAACCACAATTTTAATGGCACACTACCCTTGCAGTTTGGCCCAAATCCTGGTTTTGAGGTCACAGTACATTTCACATCGCGATACATTCCTATCAGGTTTCCTCACAGCTGTAGCGCAAAAGACTTTCACTAAACTGGAAAAATGGAATAACATCAATGGATTTGGTGAACAGTTGGACCCCAAGTTAACAAATTCTGCCTGGATTTAGCGCAGTCACATTCAAAACAAACATTTGAACGTGACTGTATGTTTAATAATCAATAGGGCTGCAGCTATCAATTATTTTAGTAATAGAGTATTCTATCGATTATTCTGGCGATTAATCGAGTAATCGGATAAAAAGTACTTTTGCGTTTTTAAACAACATCAATAGTCCAGGGTTCTTCCTAAGCAGTGGCACAATGTCGCTGTGCCAAAGTCTGACATTTTGCTGAAATGGCGATGGGATGTGGCTTTCTGTTCTGGTCTGTTTTTTTCCCCCAACTTGTAAAAATTTAACCATTTTGAGTTTTTATTATTATTATTTTTAAAGGCTGGTGGACTGGGTCCCCACGTGATTTTTTTTTTTTTTTTGTAATCCCTCTTTCTCTGTGATTCAACAGATGCATTTCAGCTGTAGGTTGAACATGCAAGCCTCACAGTCACTGTTTTGTTTTGTTTTGTTTTAAGTTACTGTGTTTCTGAAGCACTGTGTTTTGCTCAAAAAATTGAAAATTAAAAAGCAAAACACTCAGTGCGAGTCTGGACAAAACAGACAGCAACCAGCTTCGACTGTGGGTACCCAGCCGTCGGGTCAATAGTCACTCACCACGTCGAGCAGACCATGTGTTTTTTAACAATAGACAAACACACTGCTTCACTTTAAATGTGCAGTAAGTCTATTTCAGATGATCAGTGTGGACCCTCTTTCTCTTAAAAGGCTTTATTTTACTCTGTTTTGCATTGGAAAGCAGTAGCTTTAAGAGCTAAATTATTAGCTGTTACACAGCCTCAGCGCATGCGCTAGTCTTCTTCTGTTGTTTTTCTGGGGATGTTACAGTGCCACACACAGGCCTGGCATATGTACTACAATGTTACACGAAGCTTAGAGGCACAGAATTTGCCTCGATCATTTTTTGTAATCGTATTATTTGAGTAATCGTTTCAGCCCTAATAATCAGTATTGGACATTTTATGCTACACAGCCCACAGTTCGGTACCTGTAAAGTATTTAATAATCTAGCCTACATGAAGTAAATATCCAGGAAAATGAATGGTAAGTTTTAAGTTTCTTATCTTTATGCCTTACTACTGGACAGTGGTGGGAACAGCTAACCAAAAAGTTAGCTTCGATAACCGCAAATTCGCTAACTGAAAAGTTAACTTTTATAACGCTAAAATGATAAACCACTAAAAAAAATTAGTGGAAGCTACAGCTAACCGCTAACTTTTAGTATTGACTCTGGTACACTGTCAGCTACTGACAAGCCAGTTTGAGTTTAAGCACCACAAACGCTTCTGAGAAGAGCCAAAGGCGATCACAATCCCAACACAAACAACAAGTTAGAGCTTCTATCTTTGTGCACCCTACCCATTGCTGTAAGGAAGTGTTATTTACAGCCAACATACAGTGCCCCAGATGTGTGGCAATAGACATGAAAAGCAAAGTAGGTTTGACTTATGGTTTGATTTATAAACCAAATTAATCCGGATAGTTGGTTTGATTTATAAACCAAATTAATCCGGATAGTTTATCGACAATGTCAACTCTGTCATTTTTACAAAGTGGAGATATAACACATGTCTTTTAGGTTTAAAGTAATGCACAAATTCTGAAGGTTTGGGCATTAACACACGCAGATGCCTAAAGGCATTATGGGAAAATGAGTCTCCGCTCATCACTGGTTGGTTGCTTTATTTATTTGTAAAAACCAACACACGTTTTTTTTCTTCAAATGTATATTTGTAAATATATCATTTTCTATTTGTAAAAAAAAAAAAGGCATTTGCAAAACTGAAAATTCTGTTTAAGTGTGATTCAGCGCAACAAATAGTGACCGTGTGATATTTGGGTGCTATTCACACTAGGGATATCCCGATCAGGTTTTTTTTGGCCCCGATCCAATTCCGAGTCATCTGATTTTGAGTATCTGCCGATACCGAGTCCCGACCGATACTTTAAAAAACTGAATGAACAATGAACAAATGCTAAATATATATATTTTCATTTTAATCACCTTATTTTATTATTTATCACTTAAACAGTGCACTTCTCCTTGAGGTAGCTTGAACAATCAAGTAATAATCTACCAGACTTAAAAAATGTACAAATTTCCATGTTATTTTATTTGTCTAAAAATAAATGTCCAAGGTTCCTTATGTTAAACAAGAAATGATCTAATCTGAAATAACAGGTGGTTTAATTTATAGATTAAAGGTTTCTAAAGAACCATTTATTGATTTAGCTATTTTAAATACAAGTGTTCTAAACTTTTTTTAAACAGTAATCAGAAATTTTGAGGTAACAAACAACAAAAAACATTTCCAAGGATTTTTCTTCAGAAAACTGCTCTATATATGAGCAGTACTGTGACACATTTCTGTTTTGTAGAGATCAGTGGTTTCTACCTCTAGTCTTCCATGTTTTGGCCCGACGCGTCGTTCCTGTTGGACAGCGTGAAGCTACATCACAGCTCAGAGCGTCAAAAGTTCAAAAGTCAACTTGAAAAGTAAAAGGGAAAAAAAACAACTTACATTTGCATCCTGACAGTACTCAGTGTAGCCTCTGATGCTTTATCTGTGTTCAACAAGTTCAGAGCAGCGCAGTTAACGTGAATGAAGACGGAAGCTCTTTAAGACGCTCTCCTAATTGTGATGAGTGCACACGTCGCTCATGCACACCATCTCTCGCTCCGTTTTGCAGACAAACAATCACAGGACAATTTGTTTTTTCTTTTTGTTAATCAGATGACAGATCGTCATCCTGAGGACTTGGTCAGCACCGGGTCCTGCTGCGCACGGAAGGATGACTGAGCAAGAGTTTCGGTGGGAAAGTGTCCATCATCCTCTTGTCATTCCGTCGAGGCATCAGGCTGAGCGCGTAAACACACAAACAGCAGTTCTGCGAAAGAAACTTTGCGCGCGTAACTCCCCCCACCTCTGTCCAGGTTACAATTCCACCTGTTCTTCCCAAATTTACTGAGTAACTCTTGTTCCCTTTTCTCCTCTGGAATCGGTTTCAGCCGCACGCGTGTGCGAGAATGTCCGGTTGAACTTGTGTTTTTTCTTTTGTTCAATTAAAAAAAAAAGATTGGGTTGAACTTTGACGGCGTCAGCCTGCCGACAAGCGGCAATGCACGCTCCCGTCAAAAGCCGAGCTAAAGCAACGCTTCTGACACCCCTAAAAAGCGACGTGTCTCACGCCTCTGACACTTCCGACGCGTGAAAGGCCCATTAATCTGCAATAATGAGCTTGAAATAGCGCTGATCAAAATAATGAAGATAAAATCTATATCGGATTCCTGATCGGGATGCAATGTCCGATTTCGATCAAGTCTGAAACCACGTGATCAGGCCCGATTTCCGATCACGTGATCGGATCAGGACATCCCTAATTCACACTGCCATCCAGTAGATGGGTGAAACTAAAAGATATGTGTTATATTTTCACTTTGTAAAAATGGCAGTTGACATTGTCGATAAACTATTCTGATTAATTTGGTTTATAATTCAAACTGTAAGTCACAATTGCTTTGCTTTTGATGTCTTCTGCCACAGGACGGGGCACTGTATGTTGCATTTAAATGACTCTTTTTCTTTTCTTTTTTTTTTTTGTAGCAGGCTGGCAGCCAGGCCCCTTCTGCTGGGGTGAGTTGAGCTCAGCTCATCACAGCTGTTTGACTGCTGCAAAACGCATAGCAGACAGGAGCCAACATGTATGATTTTAGGGTTTACAAACATTTTTTACTGTTTGGCTTTACTAACTATGCCAGCAAAAAACGTTAGCAGAAATAAATTTAGCAGAAGCTAATTGGTCCGCTGATGGTTTTCGAAGTTATCGGAAAAGCTAATCCGCTAACAAAAAAGTTAACTTTGCTAATTAGCGGTTAGAGGATTAGCGGAACTGTGCCCAGCACTGCTACTGGAGCTGCACTTGGCATGCAAACATCTACTGTAAGCCATATAGACACAGCACTGTGTGCCTGAAAATTGAGCAACACAGTTAGTGGTGTTGGAATTTTTATTCATTTATTTAGGAAAATGTGTATATATATGTCTATTTAAACCTGCAGTTATTTCATACCGGCTTTAAGTATTTGCACAATCACACTACAGTTAAGTGTTGCGTTACTGCAGCTTTACCTTAAACTGTGCATGTAAATGCTTAGATTGAGTGACTGCAGAGTAGGGTTAACAGTATCTTCACTTTGACAGTGAGACATTGGTTAACCATCTGCTCTCTCACGTCACTCATGTGACTCTCCGAGTGTCACTTGTCTGCCTGTGCAGTCACACAACCCTCCTCTCTCCACGCACGTCCTGGCTCCGCTTACTGCATCCAAAAGAGCTTAGAGCAGGGAAACTATAGCTTGCCCTCAGTCAGCCTTCCTAGAAGGTGGGGCTATTTATTCAAACTGACAAGACCAAGTAAGGTTGACATCTCGTCATATCTGTCTTAATGGGGCAGTGGAGGGCCCTGTTAAAACAGAGCATGTTCATACTGGAGGTTTGCCAGTTTCAGTTGTGTAATGGATCAAATCTGAGGATGGTGCAGGAGAAATCCTTTTGCATTCTTCAGCGTCCACTGTCCATTTGTCCAGCTAGAAGTAAAACATTGGATTGTGACAGTGGGAATGTTTTACATATGACAGATCCAACTTTAAACTCACTGGGGCCTGGGGGTTTATACTCCTAACACAATGTGACATATTTCCCATTTAAAAGGGATTTTTGAGTAGTTATATAAAGTCTGTTGTGATTTGTTTGAAAGTGGGGAAAAAGATCTGAGAGAAACTTAATAACACTTTGTCAAATAACAGACTAGTGTTGGCGCGTGCTACACCACTGTTATTTGTCTAGTCTTATCCATGTGAATAAATTCAGACTGCAACAATGGTGCCGTAACGTCTATTAGTTACGGTATAGGGACAAGTTGTTTACCGAAAATGTATTGAAACCAATGGTTATGTCAGTTCTTACATTACTGATTTTTGAGACACAATTGTATACATTTTTGGCTGAAAAGAACAATCTGATCTCTAATTGGCGCATGAAGACATGTAATGCGTGGTAATAGTCATGTCATGGAATGTAGTGACCAAGCCAGAAAGTTTTGAACATGTTCAAAAAAAATTTGTGACTTTGGGACACATGATGATGATCCACAAAAGTGAATATATCCAGATAGAATTTGTGCAGATGAGGGGGGAGGGCGAAATATGCATCTTTCATTTAAATTTTATAGGCTGCTTTGGTTATTTCATTTGTGCATCTTGGAATATATAATTTCTGCTTGGATCTGGATTCGACTACTCAGTTATATTAATGCCACGCTACAGGTTTGTTTTTAATCATATCATCCAAGCCTACCTGGAAATAATTTTTTTCCAGCTGATGTAATCAACTTTCACAGCTGGCAGCTGACCCATGACTGAATTATTTGTGTATAAACAATTGCACAGAATGTGTCATCAGAAATATTTCTCTCATCTTTGCGATTTTAAAATAGCTGCCTTCCTCTTTGAATTCTCCTTTTATTTTATTTTTTCCTTATTGCAGGACAACATTTTTGTAGTTATTTTTTTCCACATTCACGTTATTTGTCCACAAAAGTACAACAGTAATGAGTAATGACAGATCAACAGCTATTTTAAAAAGTTACCACTGAGCATAGATGTGAGCGTCACAAACAAACAGCAACGCGGTTTATCACTGAGCCCACATTTCTTCAAGTAAAAATGAGTAACTATGAATATTTTAGGGTAAACCTGCACAAGATTTCTTCATCCTGTTGGCAGCTATAAAAAAAACTAAGCATTTGCACTTATTTGAGGAGACCTCAGAAAAACTTAAATTGTGCCTCTGAAGACAGTCGGAATCAATGCATAAATAGAGTTAGTGTGTGTGTGTGTGTGTGTGTGTGTGTGTTCCAGCGAGTACTCATTTTTCCGCTCAGCTGACCCATTGACCTTGTGTTTGCTGAATAATTGCTGTTTTCATGTGAGGATGTCACCCTGTAATTGTTGGTAATGGAGATTATCTGGAGATGTGATGTGGGTCTGTGAGTATTTGTGTGTAGAAGCAGAGATTTCAGCATCTGATTAGGACCATTATGTAATAAAGCAGGATTTATCCACCCACTGTCTGGTACACACACACACACACACACACACACACACACACACACACACACACACACACACACACACACACACACACACACACACACACACACACACACACACACACACACAGGCACCAGCTGACAAAGAGCCGCATTAAAATATCATCCATCTCACTAAAGCTGCATCAAATTGACAGAAGTTGTACTGTCTTTACTGTATGAAGAATCACTTTAGAATGCATTGATTTGAGAATGATTTATCACTTATTGTTTTGGGTGGTTTGGCATAAATCCAAACTGCTGATGTTGTGTGTTCTAGACCAAAGACTAAATAGACCATTGAGATTGTTATCAGCAACAAGTCTAGAAGCCAGCGTCTATATGTTCGTGTCAGTGCCCTTGTCAACAGTAATTTCCACTTCTGTGATGGCAGCATTAATTTAGAAAAGTACATTGAGATTTTAGAGCAACATATGCTGCTTTCAAGATGGCATGTTATTCTGCGACATCTATGCATTTTTTCAACAAGATGATGCAAAACCACATTCTGCACATATTCTAAAAGCATGGCTGCAGAAGAAGAGCATATGAATACTGTACTGGCCTTCCTAGTGCCTACAATCCTGACCTACCTGTCCCCTATTGAGAATGTGTGGAGAAATTTGAAATGAAAAATGTTACTATGGCGATCTCATACTGTTGCACACCTTATGTTTTTGTAAGAAGAATGAAACAAACACTTGAAACTTATCGTCAGTTGGTTTCCTCAATCCCAAAATGTCTTAAATGTTGTGAGAATGTCAATATTACAAAGTGATAAATGCTTTACTTTCCAGCATTTTGCAGAATGTGTTGCAGTCCTTTACTGCAGGAATGGCTATACATTAACAAATGAACTGAAGATGATGGCTAAGTAAATTACTGTTTGTTGCTTTTTGTGTTTTCCCATAGCGCGAGACTGAAAGTCAACTTGTTTCATCTTCTAAAGCTGAGAAAGGTATTGACAAAAAAGATACCTAACCCAGAATTGGTGTGTTTTTGATTTATAAAGGCTCAGGATATGGCTCACTTATATTTGAGGTGGATCTGGTTCTCTTTAAATAACGTATTATTTTGTGTTTAACAAATTATTTTTGACATCAGTGGTAGAATTCTTAAAAATGGATCACCATTTTTGTGCTTGTTGCTGGTTAAAATGTGTATTTTTGAAATTACATGTACCCCCTCTTTTCTAACACCACAGATTGGCTATACTGTACTTAGGGCTGGGCGATATGACCTAAACTTTACGTAACCTGTATATATCACACTATAAACTTAATTGTAAAAATTATAATGGAAGGGTTTCTGAATGGGTTATATAGTCCCTTAGCAAAACTAAATTGATAAGCTAAACCAATAAAAAACAATATAATTAGGGTTGCACAATATGACCTAAAATTCATATCGCGGTATAAATTGAATCCCTTCATGGTAATGGTATATATCGCGATATAAACCTAAGTGTAAAAATTATAATGTGTTTCTGAATGGGTCCCTTAGCAAAGGTAAATTTATCAAAATAAATTAAAATAACAAAAAAATAAAAACAGATATAATGTAATTTTGAAAACATTTATTATGCAAATTTCAGTACTACTAGTACATTTTGCTGGAAGGTACATCTAAGAGGCAAGCCTAGATTTGATGTTTTGGTGAAAGAATTAAATAAATTTATGGTCAGCGGCTGAAGTTTCATCTCTTGTACACTAGATGGCACACCCGCTCTGAATACATGAGCACTTTCAGGACAGTCACTTCCTCATTTACAAAACTCAACATGAACACCAAAACATTTTATAAAAAATACTTAATTTACTCATATTTGAAGTCAGTCTGGGTAAATTTACATTACCTGACTGATTTTGTCTTTCTGCTCCGGTTAAAAAAAATCATTGTGTTATTAAATGTGGCGCTTTCTCAAATGTTTGATTCAGGTCACGACAGAGCCTCCGCCTTCCCCCAGTGCATCGGCTGAAATAAATAAACAATGGCTTTGCAAATATCAGTGACAGAACAGGCATCTCACAAACTTACATGAACAACAGTGAGAGTCACCTCAGTTCACAACACCCCTCTCCGCCACAGCAAACTGGTTCACACACACACAGCTGCTTCACAGAGGAGTTTTCCTGGATTGAAAAACTCCGCGGCCGTTATCACGATTTGTTGGCGGAGTCCAAATCTCTACTGTCAGCCAACATTATACCGTGTACCGGATAAACCGCCAAACCGTGCAGGCCTAGATATAATGTAATTTTGAGATCTCCAAACTCAAAAATTAAAACTCAGCAATCTATGGTGTAAAATAGTGCAAATGAAAAAAAACACCATTTGTATAACTTAGAATTCAAATCTAAATTGTAAATTTCAAAACAGGAACAAATGTAGCAACTCCCCCCCCCCCCCCCCAAAAAAAAAAAACAAACAAACAAAAAACTGTTATATACAACTGTTTACATTAAAATGCAGGAAATGCTTCAGGTGTTTTTGGTAAAACTATGTACATACAATAAGATGCCACACAAATTATATTTGTGCCACACAGAAATACAAAACTGACTTGTGTTAAAAATGTAATGTTGGACATTGGAATGACCTCACACTTTGTCATTCCTGCTTCTGTCCAGCTGGAGGCATTGTTACTACTTTTGTCTGCCTTTGGTGGTGTTTTGTCCAGAAAGTCCTCAGAGACCACCCCACGTGGGTTGGTGATCCTGATTGGCTTAGGTCATGCGTTTTCACCAGTGATAAGGGGGAAGGCATGGAGTTTTTTTTTTTTTTCTCTGCTTCTCCTGCCCCATGAGACTTTTTGTTGCGGCTTTCTGCTAATACGCACATCAAATATGACCATAAAATTCACGAAAAAACATTGAAGAAATTATTAATCATAATTCACATTATAGTAAGCCTATTAACAAAATTTAAAAACTGGTATAGAGCTTGAAGTGCGCACGATATTTTTAACCAGCTCCTCCTGCTCTGTGGTCTCTGTGCTTGCATCAACAAGTGTTATCGTGATTGGTCAGTGGAGTCCAAATCTCTACCATAGGCCAAATTTGTTTCATTTATACCATCTAGCACATATACCGCACACCCCTACTGCGCCTGGTGTGTGTAGTCTAACATACACACACATGCTTTTGTCATATCCTTCATAGCTAATGAGCTGCAGCCCCTACTGTGCTTGCTGGGAGGAATGGGGATGAGAATCATTGGATGTATCAAGTTGTGCGCTCTCTCTCGCTCGCTCTCTCTCTCTCTCTTACACACACGCAATACATGTATGTACAATTCTGATGATACTTGGCCTTACAGAATTTCTCTTGAGATCTTCCAGAGTCACATCGTCATCTCACTTTGGTGCACACATCAGTGTCAGCCCGGCTTGTGTTCTCACAATCACAAGCCAGCCAGCTGCTTATGCGATTTATATGAAGGGAAGCAGCACGAGAGGTCCACGGTATGTGTTCATCACGCTACCTGTTTCTACCAAGTATGCTGTCAAGAAAAGCTTGCAGAAAAGTCATGTTTTCTCATTAAAATGTCAAGTTTTAAATATCCACTCCACCTTTTGCAGCTTATTTTTCATTTCATTTGTTCATTAGTCCATTTAATGGTGCGCATCCTTCAAGGATGTCAGGGCAGTTGGCATATTACAAGTGGCAGTGTGATGGACGGTACCATCCCAGCACCAATTGTAAAAAATTTGTACTCATAAAGTGCTTTAAGGTGTTGCGTTTTTGGTAGTTGGATTATCAGGAGGACTACTTAAAATCTAATTAACATCTTGTTAGAGGTGAAAATGTTAGGCCTGGTCTGAACTAGACATCATAAAAGTTTGAAGAGTCATGGGAGGAGAAAAAAAATGGCCACATGCAGGAAATTATGCATTTAATTTTGAGATAGAGACATATTTCAGTATCTTGCTTCTTTTGTCAGTTTAACATTAAAAAAATATACACCTTTAGGTAGTTTTGCATTACTGCGATAAATATATTCTGCAACTTATTTTACAATGACACATTATTATCTTTATTTTTGGATAGGCTTATTTTACTGAAAGATTATTGGTTCCTCACATTTCCCAGAACAACTTTCAACAGCTGCCAGAGGACGTGTGTTTGTGTGTGAACTCAGCTGTGGGTTTTTTGTGTAGGTGGCTCGAGCAAAAAAAAAAAAAAAAAAAAAAAAAAAAAAAAATACTGAAGTGGTGTATTAAACAATATGGAACATATTTAAGCCTGTACAAAATAATAACACAAAATAACAGTTTTGTAAGTGAGCAAACAGGCGATATGGACTGCGGGTGCTCCAAGACTGTCATCACTGTACAGTATAGCTTCCATCAGGATAAGAAATGCATGTCAAACTTGCTCATTAGTGTTGTAGTCTGAGAGCTGCTGCACAGCTCCTGCTCTTTCAATGGTCTCTCTTTTTCCAACTGGAAGCCGAGAAAAACACAGATCTACAGACGCTACCATGTATCATATGGGATTGAACTGAAGTGACTGACTGACTTGAACCTGTTTAGAACTATGAAGTACTTCAAAAAGTTATCGGCCTCAACTGGAAACAAAAGTATCTGGAGGCAAAAGATGTGACCTCCTTCTGCAAAGGGGTAATGATGCTTGAACATCCATGCACAAAATGCATCGAATTTAAGGGAGCCCATGTTGAAAAATAATGCAAGAATAAGATCTTTTCTGGGAGAGGCTGAGAATATTTTTTGAAGTCCCCTCGTACTTTGTGTACCTAAGTACATTAAATCTTTAAGGAAAGTGCTTAATGGGCTTTGCAGGCTGTGAGATTTCAGCATCTTTTAAGGCACCTGCACACATAGTGTGAAGTTGGGTCGAATACGGCGAAACAGCGTGAAACAGTTTGAATTAATGCACCGCAAAACATCGCACCGACGGGCAGGCGTGCATGTCTCGGTGCGAGGGTTCATGCACGCGATGTGTCTTTTGAGCAGGAACAGAGTGCAAGGTGCATGGCGCACTTTCAGCCGCTGGTGTGTGCAAATACTTGTAGCAACAGGTGTATGAGGCGTTCGAGGCAGGGACGATTTTACATGTTTTACACACGATTCCTGCTTCATGCGCACTTCGACCAAACTTCATACTATGTGTGAAGGGGCCCTTAAGTTCACTGCAAACCACACTGTGTTATTTAAATTGGGTAAGACTCCAAATTTGAGGTGTGCAGACTGTTCGATATAACATAGAAAAAAAAGAGTGAAACTTTATCACATCACCCTGACAACTAGTGAGGGTGATTGTTTTTTATCAGCCGTTTGTTGCCAAAGAATCCTCTCTCTCTCTCTCTCTCTCTCTCTCTCTCTCTCTCTCTCTCTCTATATATATATATATATATATATATATATATATATATATATATATATATATATATATATATATATATACACACACACAGACAGTGTGACCCCCAAAAAACCGAACCCATAAAAATTGTAATAAATCATACAAAGGTCCACTGAATTGAAATGAAATTTGCTGGACTAAAACTTCAGTCTGTGGAGGATCATTCCCCAAAGGGTCAGTTATCTTTGTCGCATTGCATAAAAGTCAAGTTCTTTCAAAATTATGCTCCAGATTGTATGATTTGTTGGCGAAATATGCCTCCAGGCAAAATGTCAAGACAATTGGAACAAACACCTTCCCCAACATGTCTTGGTCAACCAAGGAAAGATATCTTGCCTGAAGGACTATTTCACCAATAAATCATGCCATTTGGAGCATAATTTTAAAATAACTTTATTTTTAAGCGAAGCGACAGAGATAACTGAAACTTTGGGGAATGATTGTACACAGACTGAAATTTAAGTCAAGCAAATATCAAGAAATTTGCTGGACCTTTTGTAGAATGTGTGTGTGTGTGTGTATATATATATATATACACACAGTGACCCAAAAACAACAGAACCCATAAAAATTGTAATAAATTCTACAAAAGGTCCAGCAAATTTCTTGATATTTGCTTGACTTAAATTTCAGTCTGTGTACAATCATTCCCCAAAGTTTCAGTTATCTCTGTCGCTTCGCTTAAATATATATATATATGTGTGTGTATATGTGTGTATATATATGTATATGTGTGTATATATATGTGTATATACATATATATATATATATATACACATATGTATATATATATATAAGGTCTGTTAGGAAAAGTATCCGACCTTATTATTTTTTTTCAAAAACCATATGGATTTGAATCACGTGTGATTGCGTCAGCCAAGCTTGAACCTTCGTGCGCATGCGTGAGTTTTTGCTTCATTCGCCTGTGAGCAGGCTTTGTGTGAGCACTGGTCCACCCCTCTCGAATAAATGTCTGAACGATTTGGATCTTTGCTGCATCAATTTTTTTCCAGAAACTGTAAGAGACCTCCAGGTGGACACCGTTCGAAAAATTAATATGGCTTTCAGGGACGATTTTATGGGGATTAAACAGATTAAGGAGTGTTACTGCCCCTTTAAGGACAGCCCACAACTGCTGAGAGCGCAGCGCGCTCCCAGCGCCGATGGACAGGCTGACACCCAGCACAAACAACCAGATCATTTCCAACATGAAAGCTTTGTTGATCCGGGACCTCGTCTGACTTTCACAAAAAGGCAGAAGATGTGGACATCAGCACTTTTTCCGGCACATTCCACCGTTACAGGAGTTTTTTTTTTCATGGAAAAGAAGCCGAGGGACGCGCCACGGAGCCGTTCATTACGCGGAACAAAACCACCTCGGTGTTGGTCTCACAGGACGGCTTAAAGGTGGATTTCAGATGGATTCCGGTTGCTTTCCAGTTGTGTGAATATCCGATTATGATTGTGCATGAGCTGGACATGCCAGAACATGTCCCGTGAGGCTTCATCACAGCGTTTCTTTTCGCCATGCAGCTCCGCCGCGACTCGCGGAATTCCTCCGCCTTTGTTCCTCTTTCCATGACAAAAACTCCTGTAACAGTGAAATGTGCCGTTCATTTCTAAACTGGACGCTGTCTTCATCCGGTATGTCCTCTGACTAGCACAGGAATTGTGAAAAGACATGGACATCAGCACTTTTTCCGGCACATTCCACCGTTACAGGAGTTTTTTTTTTTTTCATGGAAAAAGAAGCCGAGAGACGCGCCACCGTGCCGCTCTTGACGCGGCACAAAACCACCTCGGTGTTGGTCTCTCAGGACGGCTTTCAGGTGGCTTTCAGACGGATTACGGTTGCTTTTGTCGTGTGAATATCCGAGAAATTGAGCTTGAGCTGGACAAGCCCCAACATGTCCTGTGAGGCTTTATCACGGCGTTTCTTTGCGCCGAGCGGCTGCACCACGACGCGCCGAACTCCTCCGCACATCTGTCTTAATGTGTAATGTGTTGTGTGTATGTGAGCACGTGCAAATAACACAGACTATCTTGTGTCATTTCATGCTGCTTTTCTATACTTAGGTTGTAGAATTTCGAGCGTATGATAATTTTCCGCAGGCTGCTTTTAGTCGCAAGAGGTTGACAACGGTGCTCCGTGAACCTGTTACACAGTGCGACATGAGACCACTTGTTTCAGAACAAATAAAGATGCCACCAAGTTTCTTTTGTCAATGCTAATCTTCCATCTGGCACACTTGAAAATCACACAGTGTATACCAGCCTTAAAAAGAATGTTTATTCAGTAGATATGAGCGATATATAACGTGAAAATTAGTATTTTAGGTATTTTTCACATTTATAGACTGTGATTGTATTATATCGCCTATTGCTGGTTTTGTACTACAGGACCCCATTAATAATTGTTTTATTTGAGCAAGACTTAAACCTGGATTATTTAATTTTGAAACCACCTCCTTCGAAGTTAAGATCTGGATGACAAACTTTGTTAATCAAATATGTTGATTTAAGTTTGCACTTTTAACAAAGTGCTAACATCCACCACTTCACACAATACAATCACAGTTTAACAATATTTCCCTGACTGTTAACTCATGTATTCAAGTGAAAATGGATTTATAGCAGTTACATCTATATAAAGTATTTAACAGGTGTTCTGGCTCAGACACTGAACTCTGCAGAACCGGAAATAAACCATGCTTTGATCATCACAGCCTCAGAAATGGACTGCATTTATATAGCGCTTTTCCATCTGCATCAGACGCTCAAAGCACTTTACAATTATGCCTCACATTCACCCCGATGTCAGGGTGCTGCCATACAAGGCGCTCACTACACACCGGGAGCAATAGGGGATTAAAGGCCTTGCCCAAGGGCCCTGAGTGATTTTCCAGTCAGGCCGGGATTTGAACCCATGATCTTCTGGACTCAAGCCCATCACCTTAACCACTAGACCAGGGGTAGGCAACCTGTTCCAGAAAGAGCCATGAGGGTGCAAGTTTTCTTTGCAGCCACTGACTCCACCAGGTGATTTTACTGATTAATATCACTTTGAGCAGATGGAATCAGTTAATCAGTGAAATCACCTGGTGGAGTCAGTGGCTGCAAAGAAAACCTGCACCCTCATGGCTCTTTCTGGAACAGGTTGCCTACCCCTGCACTAGACCATCACCTCCCCTCAGCACTGCGGTGTTGATTTGAGCTGTGCTGAAATGATTATTATTTTGAAAATAATAAATATTTGGTATTATTTTTCATTGCCACAATTTAAAAAAATATTTCTGCCTTGCTACTGTGAGTATTACGCAATACATAATCTGGCGCACTAGCACACCGGAGATGACCATGCCGCTGGTGTACCATCCACTCCTGGTCTTCAGAGTTAATTTGAATTATAATATGGAGATGAATATTTAATAAAATAAACAAACAGTAGGATTCATGGCACCTTATTACAGGCAATTAGATTAATTTGGCCACTTGCAGTGCTTTATACTGTCCTTCTGTTATCAGGCCCACAGATGCATATGACTAATCATTGGTATCTACAGCTGCTTTTACTTCAGTATGCTGTGCTCAGCTTACAGTAGCACTGACAGACACTTTTGGCATCCTTTACTTTTAAAGTACTAGAAACACTAACAAAAATGGGAACGATTTGTTCAACAGTGCTTTTAAGAGGATCACGACCAGCACTAAAACAGTACGAGTTGCTATTGAGTCTATATATAAGTGAGCTGTGTTGTGTTTCCATGTTATTTGCTCTTTTGAAATACCTTGGATCTCTTTAACTCAGCAGACCATTTTTTTTCTGTAATATATTTTATTGCTGTTCTTTTGCTCTCCACGGTGCTGAATTTTGGCATTTCATTAAGAAGTTTGTTATGATTGTTTTTATTGCAACTTCAGCAGAAACCCACCTCAGATACAGTAGTGTTCAGAATAATAGTAGTGATATGTGAATAAAAAGATTGATCCAGGTTTTGAGTATATTTCGTATTGTTATATGGGAAACAAGGTACCAGTAGATTCAGTAGATTCTCACAAATCCAACAAGACCAAGCATTCATGATATGCACACTCTTAAGGCTATGAAATTAGTTATTATTAGTTATTATTTTTACTATTAGTAAAAAAAACAAAAGTAGAAAAGGGGGTGTTCACAATAATAGTAGCATCTGCTGTTGACACTACAAACTCAAAACTATTATGTTCAAACTGCTTTTTTTAGCGATCCTGTGAATCACTAAACTAGTATTTAGTTGTATAACCACAGTTTTTCATGATTTCTTCACATCTGCGAGGCATTAATTTTGTTGGTTTGGAACCAAGATTTTGCTTGTTTACTGGTGTGCTTGGGAACATTGTCTTGTTGAAACACCCATTTCAAGGGCATGTCCTCTTCACACAGTCTTCTAACTGTCACAGCACTTACAAGTAACTCCAGACTGTCTTTGATCATCCTGGAGCTGATCAATGGGTGAGCCTTTGCCATTCTGGTTATTCTTCTATCCATTTTGATGGTTGTTTTCTGTTTTCTTCCACGCGTCTCTGTTTTTGTTGTCCATTTTACAGCATTGGAGATGATTGTAGATGAACAGCCTAATTTTTTGCACCTGTGTAGTTTTCCCCTCTCCAATCAACTTTTTAATCAAACTGTGCTGTTCTTCTGAACAATGTCTTGAACGTCCCATTTTCCTCAGGCTTTCAAAGAGAAAAGCATGTTCAACAGGTGCTGACTTCATCCTTAAATAGGGGACACCTGATCCACACCTGTTTGTTCCACAAAATTGATAAACTCACTGACTGAATGCCACACTACTATTATTGTGAACACCCCCTTTTCTACTTTTTTTTTTTTTTACTAATAGCCCAATTTCATAGCCTTAAGAGTGCATATCATGAATGCTTGGTCTTGATGGATTTGTGAGAATCTACTGAATCTACTGTTACCTTGTTTCCCATGTAACAATACGAAATATACTCAAAACCTGGATTAATCTTTTTAGTCACATAGCACTACTATTATTCTGAACACTACTCTACATTTGTCTCCATCAAGGAAGGTACATTTTTGTGTGTTTGCTTCAGTTTTGTTTTCCATATGTATGTACACAGGTTACGTTATAAAGATATGGATTGAGAGTACTCTGTTGTTGATAGTAGCAGTAGATTTAACTTTAGATGAGTGTTGTGGCTTTTTTGTAGAGGGTTGCACTAATGAATCATTTGGTTAAAGTGACTTTTGTTTCTACGAAGGCTGGGTGACTATCCCTTTATCTATAAAACAGTTTTTGGGCTTCACTGAATTAAGATTATGTAAAGGTAGCCAGCTGAGGTTTTATTTTCTCTTGCTTCTTACAAGCTTCTCACTTTCATAACGTCATCCTTTGAATATTTCTCAGTGCTGTACTGAGCTCAGAGCATAATCCAGCTGTGCTACTCACAACTGATTTTTCATTCTGCTGTCTGCACCAGTCACCTGTCCTATTCATTGCCCTGGATTAGTATGTAATGGGCGTTTGTAGTTTTTGATTGTGTATATACGTGTTCTGTCTGTCATAACTTGTCATAATAACAAAGCATTAAAAAACGTAATTGCATGCTTTGCCATTAATTAATTTAAATGCATCATCAACATAAATGTTTAATGTTAACAGCAGTCTGTCACAGGTGGGTAATACTACGGTAACAGAATTACAATTGTAATTGTAAGAGGAAAATATGGCACAATTTAGCTGTCATTGTAATTCAGTTGCCATAGAATTGCAGAGGTAGACTCTGTTTATGATTTCAGTCAGTTTTCAAAACAACCCTATACTCGGCTGAGGTCCCCCACCTCTTAGGCTGATATGTACATGTGATGTGTACATGCAGGTGTTAACAGATAATTATGGGCATTGAAAACATGAATTTCTATAGAATGATATGCCAGACAGAGGCAATTTCCGTGAAGAGTACTGCTGAAATTGAAGTGCATGTGTGCTGTTTAGGGCTGCCACAAATGATTGTTTTGATAATCGATTAGTCACTGATTATTTTTGAGAGTAGTCGACTAATCGGCTCATACAGAAATTGCGGCTTATCACACCAGCATGCAGCTGCTCGTATATAACATCATTGGCTTCGAGCCTGAACTTTTTAAGGTATGTGCTAACTCAAAATAAAGACCGTTAAGATGATAGTTCATTCAGCTTTTACTTGTTAACAAAGTCATCCATCCACCCTTTTCAGGTTTCCAATCCCGCAAAACCTCAGAGATTTTGACGTGCTGTGAGATCTCAGTAACATTGAGAACTGCATTGAGACTCTCTGATCACGCTGCACTTTAACCGCTGCACATGGACAAGACCATTAACATCGCAACATAAAACTATTTTTATATTGTGCCTAAAACTCTCATGAATATATTCTCTGGGTTCATAGACGTTGTTGTTGCGTTTGTTTTATGTAAACATGCGAGAATCACAGGCTGTCTCTCCATTATTTTCAATGGGAGCTGCTGTGAGCTACACTCACTTCCTGATCATGTTGGAAAGTGAAGTTTGCTCTTTAACATCTTGATTATTGTTCTTTAAAACACTGTTTGTCCTCTTTGTTCCAGACTAATATATATAATATATCTGAAATTCGGTTTGCGTTTCTTAAATTCCACGCAGATTAAACGTAGCAGACACGGATTATTTGTTATAATTGTTTTAGCAAGTTGTCAGGGTATCATGCATGCAGGCTCTTATTAATTTGATGAAAAGCATAAAAAATACATTTTTGTAGTATAACATTCATTTACAATTGCCATCATGTGGATTCTCTGTTGTTTTGACTGCAGCGACTCTCTGGCACGCAAGGGATTATGGGATACATGAAAACCCTGGATTGAACAGGAACATTTTTTTTTTTTTTTATCACTGTAAAGTAGCGTCATAAAGCACATTAGCGTGCTCACATTTCCTATTCAAACATGACACTGTTATTACTGTTATTATTATTATTATCATCATCACTGTTATAACATTACAGCAAACGCATACGTGTGCTAAGGTTAATGAAATCATATTCGTTAATGTTAACGTTTACAGCTAAGTAAGTAGCTCGGTATAGATGTTAATATTCGCAGCTAACTAGTCACTTAGCTTACCGAGATGACTCTCGCTTCATCAGCATCAGCCAGAGTGTGTTTCCTTCTCAGATGCTCCTACATCACCGTTGTGCTGCTGTGGAATTCAGGTTCTGCCTCGCAGATTTTGCATTGCATGTTTTTCTCTTTAATTTGGTTAAAAAGATCCCAAACTTTTGAGCTTCATTGCCGGCTAGCCATGACATTGTTTGGGCATAACGTTTCCGGTGTCTGGCCCGGAGTACCACTACTTCGCATGTGCGTCAAGGACAGAAAAGCAGCAGAAGATACAGCAGCAGTTTTGACAGAAAAACAAAGCTTAAAAAAATAAACGATACAGCAGCAGTTTTGACAGAAAAACAAAGCTTAAAAAAATAAACGATGTCCATTATTAAATTAGTCACCGACTATTTTAATAGTTGAGGTAATCATGACTAGTCGACTAATCGTGGCAGCCCTAGTACTGTTAGTGTATTGTTACCTCAGATCAGAATGTGTGCATAAACGTGAAAGTAACCATTTCTGGGGTCAAGTCTTTTTTCACTAATCATCATGTTTGACCTTGACCTTGAGGTTCAAGATCAAATTCAGCCAGTTAAGGGAGTCAGGATGCCCGATTTCCAAAAGGAGTTCAATACAGTTGTAAGCTGTAGAAGTTATATTTGGAGAGAATGTGACAGTCATTCCTGGACATCATATTTGTGTCTGTGTACAGTATATTATGGGTGTGTACTATGTATGCAAGGGGTAAGATGGAAATCTAGAGCAATCAAAACATGATGGATGGGTGTCCATTTCAATGGTCCCCTTTATTTCATGGTGGGGGGAGGAGAAAACAAAACACCCCATGCTGCCTGTGGATTTTATTTCACTTCATTTATAACATTAAACACAATTAAAACATACAATTAAAGAAACTATGTAACTTTGTGGGTGACTCTCAATAGTTGAAGTACAAAATCCAATGGAAAATGTCCAAATAAAAAAGTAAACAAATGCTCCACTTGTGAAATATTACCAATGGCATCTGAAGCCACGTGCATGACTAATTAAAAGGGCAGTGCACATGCAACTCCATAAAGTTTTTTCTAGTGGAATAACGTGAGTTTGTTACAGAACGCCTGATCCCAAGAGTGACTTAACGAGGCCAGAAGCGTCAGGTGCTTTCCTAGTAGGCCATAGGCCAACTCTAAGGAAGAGCTTAGAAATTGACTTGCGTTCCAGTATCATGGGTTTGTGGTTTTCATTAAGTTATTGTGCTTGGTGCTTATATTGTTGCTGAGTCCTTTCCCTTGACCTGATATTGTAGGATGAAGACCTGCTATTATATGAATATTTCTTAGTGCAGATACTGCACAGAACAATGCTCCTATCAACATTCAGTCTTGGCAAAACAGCATGTGGAGGGAATGACGATATGCTGAAATTGCAGTCAATCTAATTGTTAATTTTTTGAATGCAATATTTTCTATAATTCGTTCATCTAAATTAACATGTTTCTTTTGACAGGTATTTTTTTTTTATGTATATTGCACGTTCCAATCATACAAAGTGACTTGCAGTAAAAGTATTTGCTGTTCTGCTATATAAATATACTACCTCTGTTGGCTTTTCCCTGTTTTCTCGGGGTCCACATAATGGATCAGATATGGATCATCATGGCCTAAATTGTACTTCCAATTCCCTTCCTAATGCAACACCAGATGTGCAACAAGAATGGCTCACATGTGGCCTTGAACCAAGGACATTCTTGTTTGGACTCAAGCATACTAACCACTGTGGATTTTTGATCACACTGCTACTGCTGTTGCATTGATGTGAAAACATTAGTGAAGATGCATGCGATATAGCTGTTGAATTGTAAAACCTGGAGGAATAGATGTGTTTTGACCATTTAAGTGTGGTACGTTCTGCGTATATCTCATCTCTGTGAGCTGTTTGAGCAGAGTGAGCAATAACTCGCTGATGGCCTCCTAGAGGTTGCAGTAATGCAGTCGTCAGCTATCTTAGATGTGTGCTGATGTGTATTGTTACTTGTTAGGTTCATGAAGCCAACTGGTGGTTGGCTCTCACTGCGGTATTGTATCACTTCCTGTTCCGGAGCACAGCAGTGTTTTGCTGTATCTGTTAGCTGTTTAATCTGCGCAGTTAGATTGATCTAGTTAACTAGATAACGATTTGTTTCACAGTGTAATCTTCACGTGCCTTAACTAAAGCACTCCCTCTGCTGAATCACCTCTAAATTATTTACACATTATTCACTTTGCGTGTTTTTAGGAATCCGCTAGCTTAGCGCAGCTACTAGCTCTTAGCCGGTTTAGCATGGCTGCTTCTCCTGTCTCTCCCGCACTTTTCTGCTCTGGGTGTGAAATGTTTAGTTATTCCTCGGCCTCCTTTAGCAGTAATGGTACTTGTAATAAGTGTAGCTTATTCGTAGCTTTGGAGGCCAGGCTGGGCGAATTGGAGACTCTGCTCCGCACCTTGGAAAATCCTACAACTAGCCAGGCCCCTGTAGTCGGTGCAGACCAAGGTAGCTTAGCCGCCATTAGTTCCCTCCCGGCAGATCCCGAGCAGCCGGGAAAGCAGGCCGACTGGGTGACTATGAGGAGGAAGCGTAGTCCTAAACAGAAGCCCTGTGTACACCGCCAACCCGTTCACATCACATCTCACCGTTTTTCCACACTCGGCGACACACCCACTGAGGATCAAACTCTGGTTATTGGCGACTCTGTTTTGAGAAATGTGAAGTTAGCGACACCAGCAACCATAGTCAATTGTCTTCCGGGGGCCAGAGCAGGCGACATTGAAGGAAATTTGAAACTACTGGCTAAGGCTAAGCGTAAATTTGGTAAGATTGTAATTCACGTCAGCAGTAATAACACCCGGTTACGCCAATTGGAGGTCACTAAAATTAATATTGAATCGGTGTGTAACTTTGCAAAAACAATGTCGGACTCTGTAGTTTTCTCTGGGCCCCTCCCCAATCGGACCGGGAGTGACATGTTTAGCCGCATATTCTCCTTGAATTGCTGGCTGTCTGAGTGGTGTCCAGAAAATAAGGTGGGCTTCATAGCTTCTGGGGAAAACCTGGTCTTGTTAGGAGAGACGGCATCCATCCCACTTTGGATGGAGCAGCTCTCATATCTAGAAATCTGGCCAATTTACTTAAATCCTCCAAACCGTCACTATCCAGGGTTGGGACCAGGAAGCAGAGTTGTAGTCTTACACACCTCTCTGCAGCTTCTCTCCCCCTGCCATCCCCTCATTACCCCATCCCCGTAGAGACGGTGCCTGCTCCCAGACCACCAACAACCAGTAAAAATCTATTTAAGCATAAAAATTCAAAAAGAAAAAATAATATAGCACCTTCAACTGCACCACAGACTAAAACAGTTAAATGTGGTCTATTAAACATTAGATCTCTCTCTTCTAAGTTCCTGTTAGTAAATGATATAATAATGGATCAACATATTGATTTATTCTGCCTTACAGAAACCTGGTTACAGCAGGATGAATATGTTAGTTTAAATGAGTCAACACCCCCGAGTCACACTAACTGCCAGAATGCTCGTAGCACGGGCCGAGGCGGAGGATTAGCAGCAATCTTCCACTCCAGCTTATTAATTAATCAAAACCCAGACAGAGCTTTAATTCATTTGAAAGCTTGTCTCTTAGATTAGGCTTAAAACTTTCCTTTTTGCTAAAGCTTATAAGTTAGGGCTGGATCAGGTGACCCTGAACCATCCCTTAGTTATGCTGCTATAGACTTAGACTGCTGGGGGGTTCCCATGATGCACTGAGTGTTTCTTTCTCTTTTTGCTCTGTATGCACCACTCTGCATTTAATCATTAGTGATTGATCTCTGCTCCCCTCCACAGCATGTCTTTTTCCTGGTTCTCTCCCTCAGCCCCAACCAGTCCCAGCAGAAGACTGCCCCTCCCTGAGCCTGGTTCTGCTGGAGGTTTCTTCCTGTTAAAAGGGAGTTTTTCCTTCCCACTGTCGCCAAGTGGTTGCTCACAGGGGGTCGTTTTGACAGTTGGGGTTTTTCTGTGATTATTGTGTGGCTTTGCCTTGCAATATGAAGCGCATTGGGGCAACTGTTTGTTGTGATTTGGCGCTATATAAATGAAATTGATTTGATTTGATTTGATGAAGGCACAACACACAGAGGTCCAGGCATTTTTGTTAGTGTGTCAGCCCTGAGTGTCACATTTCCAAGGTAAGTCAGAAGTATTCCCGAGAGTAGGGATATCCCAATACAATTGAAGCGATCAAAATCAAGGGTGCTCAAAGCATTTTTCAGTTGATCAGTATGCAAATAATGAATGTTTATGAGTGCAGTGGTCAGAATATTTGCATGAGTTGAAAGATGGAATATACCATTCAACTAGGTGTCAGCCATCTTTCAACAAATAAAAAAATATCGTTTCCATTGGACTAATGGAAAGCTCTCATTATTTATTTCATATGACGCCTAAATAGATGTCATTTATTCTGTTGGTAGTTTACTTGAAATTATAGAAGTGTGTCTTCTCTTATCAGGACTCAGAGGGCAGCAGAACTCAAGAGTAGTAGCTCAACTGACACAACGAGTGCTTAAGTAACTTGGTGGGGTGTCTGCTTTCTTAACTCCAGTGAAAAACCGCAACAAGTCCTTGTCTAGCTCTTCATCTTCAATAATCGCTAAAGCTGTCCCAGTGAACACTGTGGCTGCCGGATTGAGCTTCCTCATATCATGTAAGAATTTTTATGAAAAGGTAATGAAGCCGTGGAAATGGGAGTGACAAAGGTGTACAGTAGTGATGTCACCCATACAATGGGAGAAATGATGAATGTACCATAACACAGAATCTACCCTTCGTGAATTTCCAGTCTAATGGGGATTTGATCTGAGGATCCTCTGGTTATAAGCCCACCGCTTTAGCCACTTGACCATCACCTCCCCAAAATCAATAATGGCAAATATATAACCTGGGGTATTCTTCTTGGGCAGTCCCAGTCTGAAGTAATGATTATTGAAAACTTAGTTTCAGTTGTTCTAAAGTTACAAATACTCAGTTGCGCTCAGTTAGGCCCAAAAAATATTCTAATGTCTCCTTCAATGTATTGGAGAATCACATTTTAAATTTTGTATTGCTATTGGGCACAAAGGTATAATTTCCTAAACAATCTAAAGCGTAAGTATCATAGTAAGTTGAGGAAGCTTTTTCTAAATTTAATACAGTTTATTTCATTTACTGTACTGTATATGATGACCCAGATGAGATACATTAAGCTGTATTAAGGTTTTAAGTAAACTTTACTGAAGAACAAATGATAAACAGACTCCATTTATGTAGTACTATTCATCTGATGCGGATGTTCAGTGGTTTACAATGATGCCTCAGCTTCACAGGTGGTGTCACGTAGGGATGGGACCAGCCTATCCTGGATTGGTATCGGAACCTGATACAGATGTAATTCATGTATTGGAAAATACTGATCCAATACCGGAGAAGAGCCACTGTGAATCGTCTCAACTACCGTTGTTTGTGCTCTGCTTGTTTACTGCCGAGCGGGAGGAGAAGAGGGGGATGTTTCCTAAAGCCGGGCTTTTTGAGAGAGCTCTCTCCAGCAGTGTTCTAGCTGCAGTTAGCGGCAAATTTCTGCTCGGCTCTCAGGTTAAAATTGTCTGTTTGTCGAGCACTGATTTTCTGAAAAATTAACTGAATTGTTGCTGAAAATGTGTGCTTAAAAAGTTAGCTGCTTCACTGTCCCAAAGCTGTAAACGGCAGCTCAGCGTGCAGCCGAGGAGGAGCTGAACAGAGATTCTGTCCGCTTAAAGGGAAAAAGTCTCCATTAAAATCCTGCACGTGAGCATCGGTGATATATTTATTTTACAGTTGAAAGGCTTCGTGATTCCACATAGATCGAAGTTTGCGCAGTACAAAAACCGCTGTGAGAGAAAGAGAGAGAGAGTCAGCCGTGTATGACAGCATCAGCCGTGTGGCGTGGACATTATTCTCCAGCGGGCACTTGTGTGTGACGACTTCTTTGATGGCGTGGACCTGGACATTGTTCTTTGGGTGCCGATCACGCGCCTTCTGTGCATAATGGTGCCAGTCGTCGGGACCTCTATGAAGGCACGGACCTGGATATTATTCTCCGTCTGGCGATCGAGCGCCGTCCGTGACTGACGGTGCCAGTCGGGACCTCTTTGGTGTGGACCTGGACATTATTCTCCAGCTGGCAGTTGCACGTAATCCATGTGTGATGACTTCTTTGATGGTGTGGGCTTTTACATATTTAATCTTGGAAATCATTCTACAAGTGGGTGAGTGCCCTGTTCAGTTTTTTTCCTTTTGTATTTTGTTCTCCTCAGTGAAGCTGGTAGGCTTTACTAATTTTATTTCACTTTGAGAGAGTCTGTTGGATTTTGGATCTGGATGTGTGCAGAATCTGTTGACTGTACCGGATTTTAAGGCCATTATAATTATCAATGTGAACTTGTATGCAAAACTCTCCACTGTTTTTCAGGCTGCTTGATCACACAGATGTATTTCTTAGATTTTTCACAGTTATATCTATGGCAACACTAAGCGTGCACAAAGCGGAGCCTCTAGCGGAGACTGTTTTCAACAGGCTGCATTCATGACTACTGGCCATGCATTGTCTGAGGACTTCTCACAGTGGAGAGCGGCTGCTTTACTGTGACTGCATTTATCTGCAGTTATCACTTTGAAACGAGTCATCATAACACGGCATCACATTGATATAAACTTTGCAACTAATATGTGGCTCAGTTCTTGAGGTTATCATCTACATTCCATTTAAAAATGTGCTGGGACATTTCCTCAAAGCTACGTAAATGCTTTCAGAAACACTTGGAAAAACGAGTACTCACGAATACTCTATTTTTGACAGTGTCCGTAGCTGTTTGTTGTATATATCATGTACTTTGAAAAGTAAAGTAATCTCGGTGTATCATCGGATGGTCACTAACAGCCTAAATTAAAGTTGTTATGATTTCTGTAAGAATGTAATTTAAATCCAAACTTGACCTGATGTGGCAGCATTTACACTATTAGTGCAAATGCTTTAATCAGTGGTAAACAGCTGTAACTGTAATCATTGGTATAGTGTCTACTATATATTGGTAGATTATATAGTCAGTTCTATTATATTTAATTATAATGGTGACACAGTGGCTTAGTGGTTAGCACTGATGCCTCACAACAATAAGGCTGTGGGATAACGTCTCACCCTTTGGAGTTTGCGTGTTCTCCCAGTGCCGGCGTGGGTTTCTTCCAGGTGCTCTAGTTTCTTCGCACAATCAAAAATATGCTTATTTATTGTCTGCTTTTCTCTGCTCCTAACCAAGGCAGCGTCTGTCCATCTGGAGGTGGTCCCTGTGGCTGTCCACCGCTCCTAGTGGTTGAATGTGTCTAACTGTAATTAGGATGGGTTAAATGCAGAGGACAAATTTTGTTGTATGCACAAGGACAATAAAGGCCCTTCTTCTTCATATGTTAAAAATGAGCAAAACTGATATTTAAGTGTGTTGTCTCACTGGTTGGTTGCCAACCAGGACCCAAGGTGGATCTGTAGTGTGATAGAGTCCATGACACGCATCACCATCACACGCTTTCAAACTTGACCTGATCTGGCAGTATTTGTACTGTTAATGCAAATGCTTTAAACAGCGACACAGAACCCTGCATTTACCAGTTTAGTCCTCAGACAAAACGCACAGAAGCCAACACAGAGTGCTTGCTCTGAGTGACCCTGAGTAGCAGTTTGCTGTCAAAGCCCTCCTGTTGCAGCACTAAGAGGCAGTGTTTTATTTATTTATTTTCTTATTAATGGTCTCCACACAACGAGGGTAATATTATGTTTTATGTTCCTTAGCGTAATTCACTCTATGGGCCTTGCTTTTATCTTGAAAGGATTCACACAGTCGAGATGAAGAATATAAGCTATTGAGTAAATGGTGATACTGTTGGGTTTGTACCCCTGCATCCATCACATGTGCACTGCAGTGCACAAACATACATGTATACCTGTGCATGCATACAAAGAGTCAGTGTTTTGGATGCAAAGACACAGATCCTTGGAGGAGTGCTGCAGTGTATTACTTATGCCGTAGTCAGCTCGGGCTATTTCTGTTGCCCATGGTCATCCAGCCAAGAAACTGCCCTGCCCATTTCAGACCAACCCTGCAGGTTAATCTACTTAGACCATAAGTACTTAATCACTTAAACCTCTGCACCATTTTGGGGTACATTTTCATCACCTGCCTATTTTTATCTCCTTATATGTGCAAACACATGTTGCTAATTTAAGATACGATAAGCAATCGTATCTTAAATGATCAACTTTGTTCAAGCAGTTGTTGGTATATATGTACTAGTGGTGTGTATCTCTCCTTTATAAAATGACATAATACACATAAGCTACACTATGATTCAGAAATGTTAATTTTTATGATGAGCAGATTTGATTAAGTTCAGTGCGATACAATGCCATCCAATACAGTTTATTCATTTTCCTTGATAAATTAAATAAATTGCAATAAGCCAAAAGCAGCATTGCTTACTATCAAATACATATTTCAAGGAAAACCAGGGACCTTCTTCAGGGTTTTGTTGCTGTGCTGCAGCACATAGGTCTTACCTCTGCTCAGCTTTTTTTCCACCACTGGGGGCAGCAATACATCCAATAGGAGGAAGTGCAGAAGAAGAATCCAGCTGTTGTTAGTAGGGCTGTAGCACTGGTACCACAGTCTCTTGTGCAAAGAGACTGGTAGCGTGTTTTTGAAAACATGGCTGTGATTGGGCCATCTGATGCATTGGCCGCTATTGGCTATCACGCCACGCTCTGTGATTGGCTGTGGCGTAACCGCCGAAAATGTGAAAAACAAACCAAAAGACTTGAAAAGTGAGACAAACTAGTTGCAAAATGTCGCCAATTTTGGGGGTGGGAGTTTATCTCACCCCTGTCAAACCAAAATGGAAACCAGGTATTTGCTTTGTGTGTCTGGAATTCGCACGGCAACCGAAAACATTTGGAGGTTTGAACGTTGTAAACAAAGGCTGCAGCCAATCAGAGAGCGGCATGTCTCAGCCAATCAGCAAAATGTCAGAATCCTGACTAAAAGTCATGTGACCAAATCACCTACCGACTCCTTTTCCTTGGCTGGAGGAGTGGAACAATTTACTTGAGTAACTTGAATAATTTGATGACGAAAAATGTCTCAGGCAAATTCTTTGCCTCAACACATCATTTAATTCCTGTCACCAAAGTGTTCTGTTGTAGTATATTTGCTAGGCATGTATATGGCGCTGTAACGCTCCCACAAAAAATGAAGACGACGACGTGGAACATACGCACAACTGGTGTAAGGAGCTAATCATTATGTAGCAGCAGAAGCTACAACTTTCCAAAGAGGCACCCTGAGTAAAATAAAGCCTTTTAAGAGAAAGAGGCTCTGCGCTGATCATCTGAAATAGACTCATTTGCGCATTTAAAGCGAAGCAGTGTGTTTGTGTATTTTTTAAAATCACACAGTGCAGTGTTTTGGTCCACTGGGTGTTCTCCATCTCGCAGACTAAGTGAAAGGAAATTCAAGTTTAACTATTCAAAAATACCTTTATTCTGATTCGATCACAGTTTTCATCAACAGTGGAATTTTTTTTTTTTTTTTTCATGGAAAAGTTCCACTCTACAGCTGTTTTTCACAGGCTGTGTTCATGTTCATTCGCAGCTTGTATGCTGCCTTAAGATTCCGCCAAACCACCAGCACTTACAGTCCAGAAAGCTTGGAAACTCGTAATGACGTAAAAAAAAATAAAAATAACTAGAGCACCACGCTCATAGAGCACAAACTTCAGCCAACAATAGTTTCCAATTCCACAAAATTTACCTTGGAAAAATTTTCGAGGTCAAAGTCCTGTTAGGAGTGGCTTTTCATGAGCTAAATGGGATGTGATCAGTTCATGCATTTGAATAGAAGTTGTTTACTTTTTCTGTTTCTGAATTCTTTTTCAGATAATTTTCACAGAACATTGGTTATCTCTGCTATGCACAATTTGTCACTGCTTTTTGGCACTTGGGTTCCGACTGATAACTTGAAGATGGGCAAACAGCTGTAAAATTGGAACCTCAATCCACAGTCCGGATCAGATCCGGATCAAACTTCTAGACACTAGTGAGTGCCAGTCTACACCTCACCTTCAAATATGAGAGTGATTGCGGCATGTTTGATTAAAACATAATGTAAAATATACACTAAATGGGGTTTTCAATGTTAAATTTAAATGGCCACAAAATCTGTAGTCTGGATCAGATCCAGATCAAACTTTTAGTCGATAAAGGATACCATCCTACATAACGCTGTCACATATTGACAGTTATAAATTTTTGAACATTTGTTCAATGGACAAAGGACAGAGGTTTTTCCAAGATTTTTCTGACTTTGAACTCTGAACTATGACCTTGAAAATTGAATCAGTTCTTGCCTATCAGTAAAAATTTCATAATGTTATATGAAAAATTGTGGGTTCCAGGCTGTTCACACACAAACAAAACAAATGGGGCAAAAACATACCTCCGCCAAACTTCATTGCAGTGGTAGTTACCCTGAAAAACAAAGAGGGAACATCCTAAATTTTAAAATCTGCATGATGTTGCAGTGTCATTGCCTAGGAGAGCCTTGGAACTATTAATATTGTTGTGTAAAAAAAAATTTGTTTTTTATCTGATTAATCGATCAAATATTTCAAAAATATTCGATAGCTGCAGCCCTAGTTGTTAGCATAGCATAGCTTTCCCGTTCTGAAACGGGATGACAATGTTGACGAATTCTGAAATGAACATAGATGTCAATTTTGGGTGGCTGGAGCCTATCGGCAATGTACAGGTTGTATCTATTACTTGAAAATCAATTTTTCAGTTGGTTAATTGTGACATCCCTAGCATGTATCTTTCACATTATTTCTGACTGGCCCAAAAAATGTGTCATCTGTACTGCTTCAGATCGTGAAAAAACACACATGTGGGTAATCCCCCCCCCAGATGCACCTACCTTCGTGTACTCATTTGTCTTCTAGATGTATGGCTCTGACTTCCACAGTGTGTACAGTACCCTGAAAAATGGCCTGAAAAATAGTTACTATGCTTAGGGCGCACTTCATCAATAAAGATTTTAATTTACTGCTGGTACACTTTGTTCCATTTATGATTCACTCCTGGAGCTGCGGCGTGTGCTCGGCTGCATCCACGACCATCTGAGAAAGAGAAAAATGAATAAAACCTACACCCTCTGCGGTACATTTTCGAGTTCATCTCCACGGTTTAAATATTCACAGCAGTTTTTAATGCTTTTTCTTTTGTCCACTTACACGAACAATCCTTAATCCTTGTAGTGCTCGCTCACAGTAGCTGGACAAACATCACAGGAACGAGGTTAAAAAAGGAGAATACGGCTGATGTTCTCATCAGACAGGTCCTTATTCTGAGACGGTAAAGTGGATTTGACTGAAGTGAATGAGACTGTGGAAAGAAACGGATGAAACGCTCAACAATGACAACAATGATGAACACGAATGATCCATCAAGAGTGTGAGTAAGAATAGGAAAGACTGATTCAATAAAGGAGATAAAGACAAAAAAATGACTATGAAATTAAACATCTTACAGAGCAGGTTGTGGACAAAACAAATGGAACACCTGATAATTGAGTAGTGCTGGAGTGAGTATTGAGAATCTGTACGCGGTTGAAAATACCATTACAACCAGGACTGAATTAAAAGTCCTGTTTGAGAAATTTACTCAAAGGTTAAAACAAAGTACATGGCTAATAAAATACTCAAAGTACAAGTTGCTTTTTTTCAACTCAAGATCTGGGTTGCCTTCTTGTGTTGGTTTAGTAAATTCTAAAAACTATATTTTGGACAAACTTGACCTTGACCTTTGAAAAATCTGCTCCAATAGTTAAAATGGATGGTTCAGTGTGTGTGTGTGTGCGCGCGCGCGTGCAGGCGCCGCTTCCGCTACCTATGTTGGTGTGAACTCATGTTGACTGACTCCTATTACCCGTAACATTAATACTCACCCCAATTGAGTAAAAGCACTTTCACACTTGCACAAATTTGATCCCTGCACGAGCACACAGTCTTGCGTGCCAGTGAGTAAACTTGTTGTAAACTGTGCGTGGCTGCGTGCCAGTGTGCAAAGAAAATTTAGAAATGTTCAAAATTTCTGCCACGCATTAATTTCATAAAAAACAAAGAAGAGATCCGCACAGCCAGTTAGCAGTTAACAAACCTTTAAAGTGCACTTTGGTGCTGCATTAAATATTTTTTGATCCTCCACGCCAATACGGATTGTGATGTGCGTGTCATCTATTTTTTACGCGTTAATTCATGCCTCTTGCATGAACTAGTCATGAACCATTGCGCAACCTGTTTGAAAACACTGTGTGTCACTGTGTGTCATTGCGCGCAGGGCATTTGAACGATTATGACGAGATGTTACATCTAAACATACGTTACAGTTACATCATGTAATTCATAAGAAGGAATGAAAATGCAACTGTTTACCAATCCATTACAATATATATATTGTAAATAATTACCTTTTAGACAAGATTCCAAATGCGTTCTCCTCCGCACAACCCTCATGAGACAACCCACAGCTGTGGGTAATTTATCTGTGATTCTGTGGAGCAATGAGAGATGGTTTCATCAGCCACGTTCTGAGAGCAAATGCATCATCGGCTACAAATTGATTATTTTATATAGCGTGGCATCCAGCGGGACAAAACGGAACGCATTTGCATGACCAATTGCGCGACAGTGCGGGGATCAATTCGTGCAAGTGTCAGGGTACCTGAACTGCTTTGTAAACAATACCTGCCTTCCAGTTTGTATCAACTATTGCTGTTTGTCTTTTATTTATATATATATATATATATATATATATATAATAAATTCTATACAAATTAAAATGTGACCTGGCAAATTGCCAGATTGTGATAATTTAACAAAAGATCAACTTTATTGATCTCATCAGAGCGAGTTAAAATGTAATGAGATTACATCGCACAGTATTTTGGATTGATTTTCATTAACCACAGGCTAATTAAATTATTAAGGTTATTAGATTAACCGTCGGCGCATTACTGAAAATAATTTTGGCCAATTTAGAGGAACGCATATTTGAACTTTGTGTTTAGAGAGCGAGAGAGAAAAGAGAAGATGATAACAAGAAAGAGTAGAGGACTCTTTATGTTTATTAGGACGAGAAGGAAGCAGTGCGACAAAAACATCCGGAGGTAAAGGAGAGAAAGGATGTGAGGAGGATGGAGTGAATAGCCTGAATTTGGGAAAAGCAGCCTGAATGGGCAAAGGATAAGAAAAGCAGACTTGTGCTTCACACCGATATCGTGGCTTGAATCGATGTGATACCTCGCTGTCTTTGTCTGTCTGTCTCTCTCTCTCTCTGTCTCGCTGTGTCTCTGTGGGAATTCTCTGACCCACTTAGCTCCTCCAGCAGGCAGCAGTAGTTATTTTTACATATCTACAGAAGACAATACTTTGTCCTCTGCTTGTCCTCGCCTCATCCATATGCCGTCTTCCTCTGTCCGCTCCATCATGGTTCGTCCTCTTCTGCCTTACAGTTTTCCCTCGTTCCATACGTGTGTGGATTTGATTCTTCATCCTAATTTAAAGACAATAAAGGCTATTAACTGTGCACATATTTGATTTGTTGATTGAATATGAATGGCATGACTGTGTTGACATCATTCCATCCAGAGCTTTTATCAGTCAGCTCAGTCATTAATCATTTACCAAATTCATTCCTATTTTGATAGATTCTTTTGATTTCAGCATCTTAAATCTAAACAGAATACTTGTTGGTTGTGGGCCAAAACGGTGAACAAGTTTTTCCTCCATGTTTTGACATTATAGGGCCCAAATAACCAACTTATTACTCAAGAAATTAATCAACAGATTAATTGATAATGAAAATAATTGTTAGTTGCAGCCCTGTAAAATCTGTCACAATAGAGACGTCATTGTGAATTCACTTTATACACATTGTTGAAGTAACATTTGCTGATCAATCGATGCTTTGATCAACCTTTTGAGCTTGACTGGTGGTACACAAATCCTGTCTTTTTGTTGTGTGGTCCGCCAGAAGAGGAGGTACTGCTGGCCCACCACCAGAGGGCGCCCTGTCTGGAGTGCGGGCTCCAGGCACCAGAGGGCGCAGCCGCCTCACAGGAGCAGCCAGGGTGACAGCTGTCACGCATCACCTGCAACAGCTGTTACCAATCATCTGATCGGCAGGGGTACATCAGCAGGACGACGTCTCCACCTCTTTGCCGAGATATCGTTCTAACTGGAAGGTAACGTACTCAGCTGACTGTTTGACAGTGATCTTTTGTGACTTTGTGCGACTCCTTTTCCAACGAGAGGTGGAGGTAGTTTTCCTGCCATGCGGATTGCTGGGTGCAAACGCGCCCACATTTAATTGTTTTTTGTTCCTCGCCAGCAGTACCAGGTCCGACACGCGGAGGCAGTGGCCACCTGGGAGTTCGGGACTTGGCGGCTCCAGTATTCCCGGGGTCTGGTGGCGGAGGAAATCGTGTGGTTCCGGTTCTGCTTTGGACAGACGTCTCCTATCTTCGAGCCTGCCCACACGACACCTTTTGTGATTTGGCTTTTGTCTATTGTTGTAATCTGTTGTATTTGTTGTGCCCATTCACAACAGTAAGTGTTATTTGACCTCCTCCATTGTCCGTTCATTTGCGCCCCCTGTTGTGGGTCCATGTACCTACACTTTCCCAACAGGATATCTCGGCCAACGTCATGGACCCCGAGGGGCGTCAACCGGCTGTTGAACGGCCAATGGAAGAGCAGGGCGCACAGGCGTCTGCAGGAGGAATGGTCGGTGAGTTGCAGCGAATCCTCACCGCTTTTAACGGCTCGGCTGGATCTGATGACGGCAGAACGTCCTCCTTAACCGCATGGGTGGAGGCTCTCGCCGCGCAGGTGGAGGTGCGCCCTCTGGGCGCTGCTGCGGCTCCCCCTCCTGTCGATCTGTGCGCAACAGTGATGTTCCACAGGTCGTTCAACGACCCCTCCCACCTTCCCCTGAAGCATACATAGCCTCCAGAGCCGTACGGGGTTGTGTGGAGACATGCGCGGACTTTCTTATGCAGTGTTCACTCCGTCTTCCGCACAACGTCCGTCATGTACGCGACTGATGTCGAGTAAGATAGCTTATGTGATTAATCTGCTTCGCGGCAAGGCACGCGCTTGGGCTACAGCGCTCTGGGAGCAAAATTCACGGCTACTTCTGACATATGATGGGTTTGTGAGGGAGTTCAGAACAGTGTTCGATCACCCAAATAGAGGAGAGACGCTTCAGCCGTGCTGCTGTCAATGAGACAGGGCGCCGGAGCGCAGCTGCTTATTGCAGTCGACTTCCGCATCGCGGCTGCGAGGTCCGGCTGGAATAACACTGCCCTCCGTGCCGCCTTCGTAACGGACTGTCGTTGTCCTGAAGGAGCTCCTGGTGGCCAAGGACGAACCGCGGGATTTAGACGGGCTTATTGATCTCGTTATACGATTAGACAATCGGTTAGAAGAACGCCGTCGGGAACGAGACGAAGGGCGTGGCCGGGCACGCGCCGTCCCTCTCCCTTCCGGTTCCACCGAGTTCCGCCCTCCCCACGCTCCACGGCCTCTACGCTCCGTGTGGTGACAGCTCCCTCTGTTGACGAAGCTATGGACACGAGCAGGCCACATTTAGGGCACCAGATAGACAGAGGAAGGCTGGCCCGCGGAGCGTGCTTTGTTGTGGCTCAATAGAGCATCAGTAAGGGACTGCCCCGAGCGGTTAAAACACCAACGCCCGCCCCTAGACACTGTGTTAGGGTGGGCCAAAACATTCACGTAGGACACACCCATATTGCCACACGACTCCCCAGTGACAATCCTTTATGAGGATTTAACCCTGAAGGCCCCAGCACTGTGGACACGGGCTCTGAAGGGAATCTGTTAGACAGCAGATGGGCCAGGGAGGTAGGGCTCCTCTGGTGGCACTTACCTCGCCTGTGCAGGTGCGGGCACTAGATGGCTCCCTACTCCCTCTAATCACACATAAGACACCACCAGTAACTCTGGTGGGTGTCAGGAAATCACCGGGAGGAGATCGAGTTTTTTGTGACTCCTGCCACCTCCCGCGTGATTTTAGGGTTCCCCTGGATGTTAAAACACAATCCCCGGATCGATTGGCCGTCCGGGGTAGTGGTTCAGTGGAGCGAGACCTGCCATCGGGTATGTTTAGGTTCCTCCCGGTTCCCAGGCTAAGGAGGAGGTCAGAGTCCCGCCCAATCTGGGGACGGTGCCGGTGGAGTACCATGACCTTGTGGATGTGTTCAGTAAGGATCTGGCGCTCACCCTTCCCCCCCACCGTCCGTACGATTGTGCCATTGATTTGGTTCCAGGCGTTGAGTTTCCGTCCAGCAGGCTGTACAACCTCTCACGACCTGAGCGTGAATCAATGGAGACCTACATCCGGGACTCTTTAGCCGCCGGGTTGATCCGGAATTCCACCTCCCCGATGGGTGCAGGTTTCTTTTTTGTGGGTAAAAAAGACGGCAGACTTCGTCCATGCATTGATTATAGGGGACTGAACGAAATCACGGTTCGTAATCGATACCCATTGCCCTTGTTGGATTCAGTGTTCACGCCCCTGCATGGAGCCCAAATATTCACGAAGCTAGATCTTAGGAATGCGTATCACCTGGTTCGGATCCGGAAGGGAGACGAGTGGAAGACGGCATTTAACACCCCCTTAGGTCACTTTGAGTACCTGGTCATGCCGTTCGGCCTCACAAACGCCCCCGCGACGTTCCAAGCATTGGTTAATGATGTCTTGCGGGATTTCCTGCACCGATTCGTCTTCGTATATCTAGACGATATACTCATCTTTTCTCCGGATCCTGAGACTCATGTCCGGCATGTACGTCAGGTCCTGCAGCGGTTGTTGGAGAACCGGCTGTTTGTGAAGGGCGAGAAGTGCGAGTTTCACCGCACTTCTTTGTCCTTCCTGGGGTTTATCATCTCCCCCAACTCCGTCGCTCCTGATCCGGCCAAGGTTGCGGCGGTGAGAGACTGGCCCCAACCCATTAGCCGTAGGAAGCTGCAACAGTTCCTCGGCTTTGCAAATTTCTACAGGAGGTTCATTAAGGGCTACAGTCAGGTAGTTAGCCCCCTGACAGCCCTGACCTCACCAAAAGTCCCCTTCACCTGGTCGGATCGTTGCGATGCCGCGTTCAAGGAGTTGAAACGACGCTTCTCGTCTGCACCCGTTCTGGTGCAGCCCGTTCCTAGTCGCCAGTTAGTGGTTGAAGTGGACGCCTCGGACTCAGGGATAGGAGCTGTGCTTTCCCAGAGCGGGAAGACCGATAAGGTCCTTCACCCGTGTGCCTATTTTTCCTGCAGGTTGACCCGGCCGAACGGAACTATGACGTCGGCAATCGAGAACTCCTTGCGGTGAAAGAGGCTCTTGAAGAGTGGAGACATCTGTTGGAGGGAACGTCCGTGCCATTCACGGTTTTCACTGACCACGGAACCTGGAGTATATCAGGACCGCCAAGCGGCTGAACCCCAGGCAAGCCCGCTGGTCACTGTTCTTCGGCCGTTTTGACTTCCGGATCACCTCCCGTCCCGGGACCAAAAACCAGAGATCGGATGCCTTGTCCCGGGTACATGAAGATGAAGTCAAAGCGGAGTTGTCGGATCCACCGGAACCCATCATCCCGGAGTCCACTATCGTGGCCACCCTCACCTGGGACGTAGAGAGAACCGTCCGGGGAGGCCCTGACACGAAGCCTGGACCCCGGAACTGGGCCTAAGAACAAACTGTACGTCCCACCAGAAGCTAGGGCTGCAGTCTTGGACTTCTGTCACGGCTCCAAGCTCTCCTGTCATCCAGGGGTGCGAAGAACCGTGGCAGTTGTCCGGCAGCGCTTCTGGTGGGCGTCCCTAGAGGCCGACGTCCGGGATTATATCCAACCCTGCACCACCTGCGCCAGGGGCAAGGCTGACCATCGCAGGGCATCAGGACTACTCCAGCCGCTGCCTGTGCCTCATCGCCCCTGGTCCCACATCGGCCTGGATTTTGTCACGGGCCTCCCGCCGTCCCAGGGTAACACCACCATCCTCACGATAGTGGACCGATTCTCCAAGGCGGCCCAATTCGTGGCCCTCCCGAAGCTCCCAACAGCCCAGGAGACAGCGGATCTCCTGGTCCACCACGTCATCCGGCTGCATGGGATTCCAACAGACATCGTCTCCGATCGCGGTCCTCAGTTCTCCTCGCAAGTCTGGAGGAGCTTCTGCCGGGAACTGGGGGCCACGGTGAGTCTCTCGTCCGGGTACCACCCTCAGACCAACGGGCAAGCAGAACGGGTAAACCAGGAGGTGGAACAGGCCTTGCGCTGCGTGACTGCCGCGCACCGGCGGCCTGGAGTACCCATTTGGCCTGGATCGAGTATGCCCATAACAGCCAGGTGTCTTCAGCCACCGGCCTCTCCCCTTTTGAGGTGTGTCTGGGGTATCAGCCCCCGTTGTTTCCGGTGGTTGAGGGAGAGGTCGGTGTGCCCTTGGTCCAGGCCCACCTACGGAAGTGCCGTCGGGTGTGGCGTGCCGCCCGTTCTGCTTTGCTAAAGGCCCGGACGAGGGCAAAAGCCCATGCAGACCGTCGGCGGACCCCGGCCCCTGCGTATCGGCCAGGGCAGGAGGTGTGGTTATCCACAAAGGACATTCCCCTCAAAGTGGACTCCCCCAAGCTACAGGACCGTTACATCGGCCCTTTCAAATCCGTAAGGTCATCAGTCCAGCCGCAGTGAGGTCGGAAGCTGAAGCCTCACTGCGGATCCATCCTGTGTTTCATGTGTCCCGAATCAAACCACATCACACCTCACCCCTCTGTACTCTGGGTCCGGCGCCACCTCCTGCCCGGATCATCGATGGCGAGCCGGCTTGGACGGTACGCCGGCTCTTGGATGTCCGTAGGATGGGCCGGGGCTTCCAGTATTTGGTGGACTGGGAGGGGTACGGTCCCGAAGAATGCTCCTGGGTGAAGAGGAGCTTCATCCTGGCCCCGTCCCTCCTGGCCGATTTCTACCGCTGCCACCCGGACAAGCCTGGTCCGGCGCCAGGAGGCGCCCGTTGAGGGGGGGTCCTGTTGTGTGGGCGCCAGAAGAGGAGGTACTGCTGGCCCACCACCAGAGGGCGCCCTGTCTGGAGTGCGGGCTCCAGGCACCAGAGGGCGCAGCCGCCTCACAGGAGCAGCCAGGGTGACAGCTGTCACGCATCACCTGCAACAGCTGTTACCAATCTGATCGGCAGCGGTACATCAGCAGGACGACTTCTCCACCTCTTTGCCGAGATATCGTTCTACCTGGAAGGTAACGTACTCAGCTGACTGTTTGACAGTGATCTTTTGTGACTTTTGTGCGACTCCTTTTCCAACGAGAGGTGGAGGTAGTTTTCCTGCCGTGCGGATTGCTGGGTGCAAACGCGCCCACATTTAATTGTTTTTTGTTCCTCGCCAGCAGTACCAGGTCAGACACGCGGAGGCAGTGGCCACCTGGGAGTTCGGGACTTGGCGGCTCCAGTATTCCCGGGGTCTGGTGGCGGAGGAAATCGTGTGGTTCCGGTTCTGCTTTGGACAGACGTCTCCTATCTTCGAGCCTGCCCACACGACACCTTTTGTGATTTGGCTTTTGTCTATTGTTGTAATCTGTTGTATTTGTTGTGCCCATTCACAACAGTAAAGTGTTGTTATTTGACCTCCTCCATTGTCCGTTCATTTGCGCCCCCTGTTGTGGGTCCGTGTACCTACACTTTCCCAACACTTTTGGGATGTTTCAACATTTAATTATTAATGATTTATTGATTGATGTGAGTTTGATTTCATCTCTCTAGCAGTCTTGGTTGCAGAGTTAATCTGGAGAATGTGCTTTTCAGATGACATTTTTGACACCCTTGACCTTGAGCTTTTACTGATCTGCACTAAAAGTTAAATATATGGAGACACTGACACAAGTAATATTCCTACTAACTTTGATGAAAATCTGCTCACCCATTTCAGAGTTATTTTGTACAGAGTGCAATTACAATACCTCTACCGGTCCACAGGGTAATAATCAGTTATTGTTATTCAGTAATTTTTTCTGTGTTGTATCAGTGTGAATTAAATGTCTTTAGGTTTTGCTCCATTGTTAAGCTGGTTTTACTGCATTTGCGTATTTTAACTTTGTATTTAAATCACATTAAATGCACACTATTTTCAAACCCCCGCAATCCTTTGCCATCTAACTTTATCTCTTGCTCCTCCTCGCTCTCCTCTCTCTGGAGTTTACAGGGACACAGCGTAGTTGCAGGTGTAGACAGGTCATCTATTCGCCTCCTAATGATGATGGATGGCACAACTGCAGAAAACGAGAACGGAGAGAAAAGTGCAGCGATGCAGGAAGATAAAGAAGTAGCAGAGTAAGAGAAGACTATGTTTAGATTTATCTGCAAGCAGGCAGGATGGTGAGAGTCCTGGTGATACACTGATCCTCGAGTGTTTATATCATTCTTGTCATTGACCTGATATAACGCACACCGTGTGGTGCCTTGTTGCATTGAGTGTAGTCATCATTTTCTCTCTCTCTCTCTCTCTCTGTCACTCACTTGTTTTCCACTTAAACTGTATTTGTATCAAATAAATAAACAAATGAGGGTGTACATCCAGTTAAGTCCTTCCTCAAATGTGTTGAATGATCCTGCAAAGCAAATCCCTCCAGGCCTCAACCTACCAGAGCGAGCAAGAGTGGTCCTACGTATTTAGAGTCAAGAGAAAGGAAAGGTCAAGGAGGTCAACAAGAACCAATTAAAGAGATAAAACGAGCAGTAACTAGAATTGACAGTCAGGGAGTACAGCGTTACCTGACGAGCATTCATGCATATTCATTCTTTGTGCTTCAGCGATACCATTTAAAATATGGTTCTGTGTGGCCTTGACATTTCACCAATCTTATCCAAAGTGGAAAGAATTTCCACCCTGAGTAGCGCACAAATCTTCCACCATGTTAAATCCATAGTGGCTCCAAATGGTTTGAGTTGAGCAAGTTTTGACCTTGCAGGTGGGTTTCATTAGAAACACCTAACTATAACCCTACTGCGTCTTCTGATTGACAGTTCTGATCCAGGGCAGATCCTGAATATTACTGAAATTAATTTAACATCACTTTAACTAGGTTTGCTTGAATTGATGGATTTACTTTGAAATTAGTTGAAATTTGCTGTGAAATTTTGCTTCTAAAATAATGCCATAATTAAGCTGTAGTAATTGTTAAAGTGAGTTTATTGATTAATGTAAAATCAGAGCTATGTTTGAGGTTTTGTTGTTTGTGGCAGCAAATAAGGTTGGACAGTTGGACGATTTGATTGTCCGTCTTCGATGGTTACCTAACATCCTCATGTGAGCCACCACTGGGAGGTGACAACATGCCATTGGTATTATTGTCATTAGTATTTCTGTGTAGGCTCTCAGTTGTCCAGGTGGTTTCCATAGTAGAGAAGCTTGAATCTTCGACTGGACTGAGTTGCTTGACGCGAGGACGTTTCGCTTCAAATCGCAGAAGCTTCCTCATCTAAAATTCTTGCTCTGGTAGTCGCACTTCTGTCTGACCCTTCTCGAGAAGAACAATCAGAAGCCACAAAAGCTGGAGTTTTAAACCTAACCAGACGCCTCCTAGGACTCAAGCCCATCACCTTAACCACTAGACCAGGGGTAGCAACCTGTTCCAGAAAGAGCCATGAGGGTGCAAGTTTTCTTTGCAGCCACTGACTCCACCAGGTGATTTTACTGATTAATATCACTTTGAGCAGATGGAATCAGTTAATCAGTGAAATCACCTGGTGGAGTCAGTGGCTGCAAAGAAAACCTGCACCCTCATGGCTCTTTCTGGAACAGGTTGCCTACCCCTGCACTAGACCATCACCTCCCCTCAGCACTGCGGTGTTGATTTGAGCTGTGCTGAAATGATTATTATTTTGAAAATAATAAATATTTGGTATTATTTTTCATTGCCACAATTTAAAAAAATATTTCTGCCTTGCTACTGTGAGTATTACGCAATACATAATCTGGCGCACTAGCACACCGGAGATGACCATGCCGCTGGTGTACCATCCACTCCTGGTCTTCAGAGTTAATTTGAATTATAATATGGAGATGAATATTTAATAAAATAAACAAACAGTAGGATTCATGGCACCTTATTACAGGCAATTAGATTAATTTGGCCACTTGCAGTGCTTTATACTGTCCTTCTGTTATCAGGCCCACAGATGCATATGACTAATCATTGTATCTACAGCTGCTTTTACTTCAGTATGCTGTGCTCAGCTTACAGTAGCACTGACAGACACTTTTGGCATCCTTTACTTTTAAAGTACTAGAAACACTAACAAAAATGGGAACGATTTGTTCAACAGTGCTTTTAAGAGGATCACGACCAGCACTAAAACAGTACGAGTTGCTATTGAGTCTATATATAAGTGAGCTGTGTTGTGTTTCCATGTTATTTGCTCTTTTGAAATACCTTGGATCTCTTTAACTCAGCAGACCATTTTTTTTCTGTAATATATTTTATTGCTGTTCTTTTGCTCTCCACGGTGCTGAATTTTGGCATTTCATTAAGAAGTTTGTTATGATTGTTTTTATTGCAACTTCAGCAGAAACCCACCTCAGATACAGTAGTGTTCAGAATAATAGTAGTGATATGTGAATAAAAGATTGATCCAGGTTTTGAGTATATTTCGTATTGTTATATGGGAAACAAGGTACCAGTAGATTCAGTAGATTCTCACAAATCCAACAAGACCAAGCATTCATGATATGCACACTCTTAAGGCTATGAAATTAGTTATTATTAGTTATTATTTTTACTATTAGTAAAAAAAACAAAAGTAGAAAAGGGGGTGTTCACAATAATAGTAGCATCTGCTGTTGACACTACAAACTCAAAACTATTATGTTCAAACTGCTTTTTTTTAGCGATCCTGTGAATCACTAAACTAGTATTTAGTTGTATAACCACAGTTTTTCATGATTTCTTCACATCTGCGAGGCATTAATTTTGTTGGTTTGGAACCAAGATTTTGCTTGTTTACTGGTGTGCTTGGGAACATTGTCTTGTTGAAACACCCATTTCAAGGGCATGTCCTCTTCACACAGTCTTCTAACTGTCACAGCACTTACAGTAACTCCAGACTGTCTTTGATCATCCTGGAGCTGATCAATGGGTGAGCCTTTGCCATTCTGGTTATTCTTCTATCCATTTTGATGGTTGTTTTCTGTTTTCTTCCACGCGTCTCTGTTTTTGTTGTCCATTTTACAGCATTGGAGATGATTGTAGATGAACAGCCTATATTTTTTGCACCTGTGTAGTTTTCCCCTCTCCAATCAACTTTTTAATCAAACTGTGCTGTTCTTCTGAACAATGTCTTGAACGTCCCATTTTCCTCAGGCTTTCAAAGAGAAAAGCATGTTCAACAGGTGCTGGCTTCATCCTTAAATAGGGGACACCTGATTCACACCTGTTTGTTCCACAAAATTGATAAACTCACTGACTGAATGCCACACTACTATTATTGTGAACACCCCCTTTTCTACTTTTTTTTTTTTTTACTAATAGCCCAATTTCATAGCCTTAAGAGTGCATATCATGAATGCTTGGTCTTGATGGATTTGTGAGAATCTACTGAATCTACTGTTACCTTGTTTCCCATGTAACAATACGAAATATACTCAAAACCTGGATTAATCTTTTTAGTCACATAGCACTACTATTATTCTGAACACTACTCTACATTTGTCTCCATCAAGGAAGGTACATTTTTGTGTGTTTGCTTCAGTTTTGTTTTCCATATGTATGTACACAGGTTACGTTATAAAGATATGGATTGAGAGTACTCTGTTGTTGATAGTAGCAGTAGATTTAACTTTAGATGAGTGTTGTGGCTTTTTTGTAGAGGGTTGCACTAATGAATCATTTGGTTAAAGTGACTTTTGTTTCTACGAAGGCTGGGTGACTATCCCTTTATCTATAAAACAGTTTTTGGGCTTCACTGAATTAAGATTATGTAAAGGTAGCCAGCTGAGGTTTTATTTTCTCTTGCTTCTTACAAGCTTCTCACTTTCATAACGTCATCCTTTGAATATTTCTCAGTGCTGTACTGAGCTCAGAGCATAATCCAGTGTGCTACTCACAACTGATTTTTCATTCTGCTGTCTGCACCAGTCACCTGTCCTATTCATTGCCCTGGATTAGTATGTAATGGGCGTTTGTAGTTTTTGATTGTGTATATACGTGTTCTGTCTGTCATAACTTGTCATAATAACAAAGCATTAAAAACGTAATTGCATGCTTTGCCATTAATTAATTTAAATGCATCATCAACATAAATGTTTAATGTTAACAGCAGTCTGTCACAGGTGGGTAATACTACGGTAACAGAATTACAATTGTAATTGTAAGAGGAAAATATGGCACAATTTAGCTGTCATTGTAATTCAGTTGCCATAGAATTGCAGCGGTAGACTCTGTTTATGATTTCAGTCAGTTTTCAAAACAACCCTATACTCGGCTGAGGTCCCCCACCTCTTAGGCTGATATGTACATGTGATGTGTACATGCAGGTGTTAACAGATAATTATGGGCATTGAAAACATGAATTTCTATAGAATGATATGCCAGACAGAGGCAATTTCCGTGAAGAGTACTGCTGAAATTGAAGTGCATGTGTGCTGTTTAGGGCTGCCACAAATGATTGTTTGATAATCGATTAGTCACTGATTATTTTTGAGAGTAGTCGACTAATCGGATCATACAGAAATTGCGGCTTATCACACCAGCATGCAGCTGCTCGTATATAACATCATTGGCTTCGAGCCTGAACTTTTTAAGGTATGTGCTAACTCAAAATAAAGACCGTTAAGATGATAGTTCATTCAGCTTTTACTTGTTAACAAAGTCATCCATCCACCCTTTTCAGGTTTCCAATCCCGCAAAACCTCAGAGATTTTGACGTGCTGTGAGATCTCAGTAACATTGAGAACTGCATTGAGACTCTCTGATCACGCTGCACTTTAACCGCTGCACATGGACAAGACCATTAACATCGCAACATAAAACTATTTTTATATTGTGCCTAAAACTCTCATGAATATATTCTCTGGGTGCATAGACGTTGTTGTTGCGTTTGTTTTATGTAAACATGCGAGAATCACAGGCTGTCTCTCCATTATTTTCAATGGGAGCTGCTGTGAGCTACACTCACTTCCTGATCATGTTGGAAAGTGAAGTTTGCTCTTTAACATCTTGATTATTGTTCTTTAAAACACTGTTTGTCCTCTTTGTTCCAGACTAATATATATATATCTGAAATTCGGTTTGCGTTTCTTAAATTCCACGCAGATTAAACGTAGCAGACACGGATTATTTGTTATAATTGTTTTAGCAAGTTGTCAGGGTATCATGCATGCAGGCTCTTATTAATTTGATGAAAAGCATAAAAAATACATTTTTGTAGTATAACATTCATTTACAATTGCCATCATGTGGATTCTCTGTTGTTTTGACTGCAGCGACTCTCTGGCACGCAAGGGATTATGGGATACATGAAAACCCTGGATTGAACAGGAACATTTTTTTTTTTTTTATCACTGTAAAGTAGCGTCATAAAGCACATTAGCGTGCTCACATTTCCTATTCAAACATGACACTGTTATTACTGTTATTATTATTATTATCATCATCACTGTTATAACATTACAGCAAACACATACGTGTGCTAAGGTTAATGAAATCATATTCGTTAATGTTAACGTTTACAGCTAAGTAAGTAGCTCGGTATAGATGTTAATATTCGCAGCTAACTAGTCACTTAGCTTACCGAGATGACTCTCGCTTCATCAGCATCAGCCAGAGTGTGTTTCCTTCTCAGATGCTCCTACATCACCGTTGTGCTGCTGTGGAATTCAGGTTCTGCCTCGCAGATTTTGCATTGCATGTTTTTCTCTTTAATTTGGTTAAAAAGATCCCAAACTTTTGAGCTTCATTGCCGGCTAGCCATGACATTGTTTGGGCATAACGTTTCCGGTGTCTGGCCCGGAGTACCACTACTTCGCATGTGCGTCAAGGACAGAAAGCAGCAGAAGATACAGCAGCAGTTTTGACAGAAAAACAAAGCTTAAAAAATAAACGATACAGCAGCAGTTTTGACAGAAAAACAAAGCTTAAAAAAATAAACGATGTCCATTATTAAATTAGTCACCGACTATTTTAATAGTTGAGGTAATCATGACTAGTCGACTAATCGTGGCAGCCCTAGTACTGTTAGTGTATTGTTACCTCAGATCAGAATGTGTGCATAAACGTGAAAGTAACCATTTCTGGGGTCAAGTCTTTTTTCACTAATCATCATGTTTGACCTTGACCTTGAGGTTCAAGATCAAATTCAGCCAGTTAAGGGAGTCAGGATGCCCGATTTCCAAAAGGAGTTCAATACAGTTGTAAGCTGTAGAAGTTATATTTGGAGAGAATGTGACAGTCATTCCTGGACATCATATTTGTGTCTGTGTACAGTATATTATGGGTGTGTACTATGTATGCAAGGGGTAAGATGGAAATCTAGAACAATCAAAACATGATGGATGGGTGTCCATTTCAATGGTCCCCTTTATTTCATGGTGGGGGGAGGAGAAACAAAACACCCCATGCTGCCTGTGGATTTTATTTCACTTCATTTATAACATTAAACACAATTAAAACATACAATTAAAGAAACTATGTAACTTTGTGGGTGACTCTCAATAGTTGAAGTACAAAATCCAATGGAAAATGTCCAAATAAAAAAGTAAACAAATGCTCCACTTGTGAAATATTACCAATGGCATCTGAAGCCACGTGCATGACTAATTAAAAGGGCAGTGCACATGCAACTCCATAAAGTTTTTTCTAGTGGAATAACGTGAGTTTGTTACAGAACGCCTGATCCCAAGAGTGACTTAACGAGGCCAGAAGCGTCAGGTGCTTTCCTAGTAGGCCATAGGCCAACTCTAAGGAAGAGCTTAGAAATTGACTTGCGTTCCAGTATCATGGGTTTGGTTTTTCATTAAGTTATTGTGCTTGGTGCTTATATTGTTGCTGAGTCCTTTCCCTTGACCTGATATTGTAGGATGAAGACCTGCTATTATATGAATATTTCTTAGTGCAGATACTGCACAGAACAATGCTCCTATCAACATTCAGTCTTGGCAAAACAGCATGTGGAGGGAATGACGATATGCTGAAATTGCAGTCAATCTAATTGTTAATTTTTTGAATGCAATATTTTCTATAATTCGTTCATCTAAATTAACATGTTTCTTTTGACAGGTATTTTTTTTTTATGTATATTGCACGTTCCAATCATACAAAGTGACTTGCAGTAAAAGTATTTGCTGTTCTGCTATATATTACTACCTCTGTTGGCTTTTCCCTGTTTTCTCGGGTCCACATAATGGATCAGATATGGATCATCATGGCCTAAATTGTACTTCCAATTCCCTTCCTAATGCAACACCAGATGTGCAACAAGAATGGCTCACATGTGGCCTTGAACCAAGGACATTCTTGTTTGGACTCAAGCATACTAACCACTGTGGATTTTTGATCACACTGCTACTGCTGTTGCATTGATGTGAAAACATTAGTGAAGATGCATGCGATATAGCTGTTGAATTGTAAACCTGGAGGAATAGATGTGTTTTGACCATTTAAGTGTGGTACGTTCTGCGTATATCTCATCTCTGTGAGCTGTTTGAGCAGAGTGAGCAATAACTCGCTGATGGCCTCCTAGAGGTTGCAGTAATGCAGTCGTCAGCTATCTTAGATGTGTGCTGATGTGTATTGTTACTTGTTAGGTTCATGAAGCCAACTGGTGGTTGGCTCTCACTGCGGTATTGTATCACTTCCTGTTCCGGAGCACAGCAGTGTTTTGCTGTATCTGTTAGCTTTTAATCTGCGTTAGATTGATCTAGTTAACTAGATAACGATTTGTTTCACAGTGTAATCTTCACGTGCCTTAACTAAAGCACTCCCTCTGCTGAATCACCTCTAAATTATTTACACATTATTCACTTTGCGTGTTTTTAGGAATCCGCTAGCTTAGCGCAGCTACTAGCTCTTAGCCGGTTTAGCATGGCGGCTTCTCTTCCTCTCCCGCACTTTTCTGCTCTGGGTGTGAAATGTTTAGTTATTCCTCGGCCTCCTTTAGCAGTAATGGTACTTGTAATAAGTGTACTTATTCGTAGCTTTGGAGGCCAGGCTGGGCGAATTGGAGACTCTGCTCCGCACCTTGGAAAATCCTACAACTAGCCAGGCCCCTGTAGTCGGTGCAGACCAAGGTAGCTTAGCCGCCATTAGTTCCCTCCCGGCAGATCCCGAGCAGCCGGGAAAGCAGGCCGACTGGGTGACTATGAGGAGGAAGCGTAGTCCTAAACAGAAGCCCTGTGTACACCGCCAACCCGTTCACATCACATCTCACCGTTTTTCCACACTCGGCGACACACCCACTGAGGATCAAACTCTGGTTATTGGCGACTCTGTTTTGAGAAATGTGAAGTTAGCGACACCAGCAACCATAGTCAATTGTCTTCCGGGGGCCAGAGCAGGCGACATTGAAGGAAATTTGAAACTACTGGCTAAGGCTAAGCGTAAATTTGGTAAGATTGTAATTCACGTCAGCAGTAATAACACCCGGTTACGCCAATTGGAGGTCACTAAAATTAATATTGAATCGGTGTGTAACTTTGCAAAAACAATGTCGGACTCTGTAGTTTTCTCTGGGCCCCTCCCCAATCGGACCGGGAGTGACATGTTTAGCGCCGATATTCTCCTTGAATTGCTGGCTGTCTGAGTGGTGTCCAGAAAATAAGGTGGGCTTCATAGCTTCTGGGGAAAACCTGGTCTTGTTAGGAGAGACGGCATCCATCCCACTTTGGATGGAGCAGCTCTCATATCTAGAAATCTGGCCAATTTACTTAAATCCTCCAAACCGTCACTATCCAGGGTTGGGACCAGGAAGCAGAGTTGTAGTCTTACACACCTCTCTGCAGCTTCTCTCCCCCTGCCATCCCCTCATTACCCCCCCCCGTAGAGACGGTGCCTGCTCCCAGACCACCAACAACCAGTAAAAATCTATTTAAGCATAAAAATTCAAAAAGAAAAAATAATATAGCACCTTCAACTGCACCACAGACTAAAACAGTTAAATGTGGTCTATTAAACATTAGATCTCTCTCTTCTAAGTTCCTGTTAGTAAATGATATAATAATGGATCAACATATTGATTTATTCTGCCTTACAGAAACCTGGTTACAGCAGGATGAATATGTTAGTTTAAATGAGTCAACACCCCCGAGTCACACTAACTGCCAGAATGCTCGTAGCACGGGCCGAGGCGGAGGATTAGCAGCAATCTTCCACTCCAGCTTATTAATTAATCAAAAACCCAGACAGAGCTTTAATTCATTTGAAAGCTTGTCTCTTAGATTAGGCTTAAAACTTTCCTTTTTGCTAAAGCTTATAAGTTAGGGCTGGATCAGGTGACCCTGAACCATCCCTTAGTTATGCTGCTATAGACTTAGACTGCTGGGGGGTTCCCATGATGCACTGAGTGTTTCTTTCTCTTTTTGCTCTGTATGCACCACTCTGCATTTAATCATTAGTGATTGATCTCTGCTCCCCTCCACAGCATGTCTTTTTCCTGGTTCTCTCCCTCAGCCCCAACCAGTCCCAGCAGAAGACTGCCCCTCCCTGAGCCTGGTTCTGCTGGAGGTTTCTTCCTGTTAAAAGGGAGTTTTTCCTTCCCACTGTCGCCAAGTGGTTGCTCACAGGGGGTCGTTTTGACAGTTGGGGTTTTTCTGTGATTATTGTGTGGCTTTGCCTTGCAATATGAAGCGCATTGGGGCAACTGTTTGTTGTGATTTGGCGCTATAAAGAAATTGATTTGATTTGATTTGATGAAGGCACAACACACAGAGGTCCAGGCATTTTTGTTAGTGTGTCAGCCCTGAGTGTCACATTTCCAAGGTAAGTCAGAAGTATTCCCGAGAGTAGGGATATCCCAATACAATTGAAGCGATCAAAATCAAGGGTGCTCAAAGCATTTTTCAGTTGATCAGTATGCAAATAATGAATGTTTATGAGTGCAGTGGTCAGAATATTTGCATGAGTTGAAAGATGGAATATACCATTCAACTAGGTGTCAGCCATCTTTCAACAAATAAAAAAATATCGTTTCCATTGGACTAATGGAAAGCTCTCATTATTTTCATATGACGCCTAAATAGATGTCATTTATTCTGTTGGTAGTTTACTTGAAATTATAGAAGTGTGTCTTCTCTTATCAGGACTCAGAGGGCAGCAGAACTCAAGAGTTAGCTCAACTGACACAACGAGTGCTTAAGTAACTTGGTGGGGTGTCTGCTTTCTTAACTCCAGTGAAAAACCGCAACAAGTCCTTGTCTAGCTCTTCATCTTCAATAATCGCTAAAGCTGTCCCAGTGAACACTGTGGCTGCCGGATTGAGCTTCCTCATATCATGTAAGAATTTTTATGAAAAGGTAATGAAGCCGTGGAAATGGGAGTGACAAAGGTGTACAGTAGTGATGTCACCCATACAATGGGAGAAATGATGAATGTACCATACACAGAATCTACCCTTCGTGAATTTCCAGTCTAATGGGGATTTGATCTGAGGATCCTCTGGTTATAAGCCCACCGCTTTAGCCACTTGACCATCACCTCCCCAAAATCAATAATGGCAAATATATAACCTGGGGTATTCTTCTTGGGCAGTCCCAGTCTGAAGTAATGATTATTGAAACTTAGTTTCAGTTGTTCTAAAGTTACAATACTCAGTTGCGCTCAGTTAGGCCCAAAAAATATTCTAATGTCTCCTTCAATGTATTGGAGAATCACATTTAAATTTTGTATTGCTATTGGGCACAAAGGTATAATTTCCTAAACAATCTAAAGCGTAAGTATCATAGTAAGTTGAGGAAGCTTTTTCTAAATTTAATACAGTTTATTTCATTTACTGTACTGTATATGATGACCCAGATGAGATACATTAAGCTGTATTAAGGTTTTAAGTAAACTTTACTGAAGAACAAATGATAAACAGACTCCATTTATGTAGTACTATTCATCTGATGCGGATGTTCAGTGGTTTACAATGATGCCTCAGCTTCACAGGTGGTGTCACGTAGGGATGGGACCAGCCTATCCTGGATTGGTATCGGAACCTGATACAGATGTAATTCATGTATTGGAAAATACTGATCCAATACCGGAGAAGAGCCACTGTGAATCGTCTCAACTACCGTTGTTTGTGCTCTGCTTGTTTACTGCCGAGCGGGAGGAGAAGAGGGGGATGTTTCCTAAAGCCGGGCTTTTTGAGAGAGCTCTCTCCAGCAGTGTTCTAGCTGCAGTTAGCGGCAAATTTCTGCTCGGCTCTCAGGTTAAAATTGTCTGTTTGTCGAGCACTGATTTTCTGAAAAATTAACTGAATTGTTGCTGAAAATGTGTGCTTAAAAAGTTAGCTGCTTCACTGTCCCAAAGCTGTAAAACGGCAGCTCAGCGTGCAGCCGAGGAGGAGCTGAACAGAGATTCTGTCCGCTTAAAGGGAAAAAGTCTCCATTAAAATCCTGCACGTGAGCATCGGTGATATATTATTTTACAGTTGAAAGGCTTCGTGATTCCACATAGATCGAAGTTTGCGCAGTACAAAAACCGCTGTGAGAGAAAGAGAGAGAGAGTCAGCCGTGTATGACAGCATCAGCCGTGTGGCGTGGACATTATTCTCCAGCGGGCACTTGTGTGTGACGACTTCTTTGATGGCGTGGACCTGGACATTGTTCTTTGGGTGCCGATCACGCGCCTTCTGTGCATAATGGTGCCAGTCGTCGGGACCTCTATGAGGCACGGACCTGGATATTATTCTCCGTCTGGCGATCGAGCGCCGTCCGTGACTGACGGTGCCAGTCGGGACCTCTTTGGTGTGGACCTGGACATTATTCTCCAGCTGGCAGTTGCACGTAATCCATGTGTGATGACTTCTTTGATGGTGTGGGCTTTTACATATTTAATCTTGGAAATCATTCTACAAGTGGGTGAGTGCCCTGTTCAGTTTTTTTCCTTTTGTATTTTGTTCTCCTCAGTGAAGCTGGTAGGCTTTACTAATTTTATTTCACTTTGAGAGAGTCTGTTGGATTTTGGATCTGGATGTGTGCAGAATCTGTTGACTGTACCGGATTTTAAGGCCATTATAATTATCAATGTGAACTTGTATGCAAAACTCTCCACTGTTTTTCAGGCTGCTTGATCACACAGATGTATTTCTTAGATTTTTCACAGTTATATCTATGGCAACACTAAGCGTGCACAAAGCGGAGCCTCTAGCGGAGACTGTTTTTCAACAGGCTGCATTCATGACTACTGGCCATGCATTGTCTGAGGACTTCTCACAGTGGAGAGCGGCTGCTTTACTGTGACTGCATTTATCTGCAGTTATCACTTTGAAACGAGTCATCATAACACGGCATCACATTGATATAAACTTTGCAACTAATATGTGGCTCAGTTCTTGAGGTTATCATCTACATTCCATTTAAAAATGTGCTGGGACATTTCCTCAAAGCTACGTAAATGCTTTCAGAAACACTTGGAAAAACGAGTACTCACGAATACTCTATTTTGACAGTGTCCGTAGCTGTTTGTTGTATATATCATGTACTTTGAAAAGTAAAGTAATCTCGGTGTATCATCGGATGGTCACTAACAGCCTAAATTAAAGTTGTTATGATTTCTGTAAGAATGTAATTTAAATCCAAACTTGACCTGATGTGGCAGCATTTACCTATTAGTGCAAATGCTTTAATCAGTGGTAAACAGCTGTAACTGTAATCATTGGTATAGTGTCTACTATATATTGGTAGATTATATAGTCAGTTCTATTATATTTAATTATAATGGTGACACAGTGGCTTAGTGGTTAGCACTGATGCCTCACAACAATAAGGCTGTGGGATAACGTCTCACCCTTTGGAGTTTGCGCGTTCTCCCAGTGCCGGCGTGGGTTCTTCCAGGTGCTCTAGTTTCTTCGCACAATCAAAAATATGCTTATTTATTGTCTGCTTTTCTCTGCTCCTAACCAAGGCAGCGTCTGTCCATCTGGAGGTGGTCCCTGTGGCTGTCCACCGCTCCTAGTGGTTGAATGTGTCTAACTGTAATTAGGATGGTTAATGCAGAGGACAAATTTTGTTGTATGCACAAGGACAATAAAGGCCCTTCTTCTTCATATGTTAAAATGAGCAAAACTGATATTTAAGTGTGTTGTCTCACTGGTTGGTTGCCAACCAGGACCCAAGGTGGATCTGTAGTGTGATAGAGTCCATGACACGCATCACCATCACACGCTTTCAAACTTGACCTGATCTGGCAGTATTTGTACTGTTAATGCAAATGCTTTAAACAGCGACACAGAACCCTGCATTTACCAGTTTAGTCCTCAGACAAAACGCACAGAAGCCAACACAGAGTGCTTGCTCTGAGTGACCCTGAGTAGCAGTTTGCTGTCAAAGCCCTCCTGTTGCAGCACTAAGAGGCAGTGTTTTATTTATTTATTTTCTTATTAATGGTCTCCACACAACGAGGGTAATATTATGTTTTATGTTCCTTAGCGTAATTCACTCTATGGGCCTTGCTTTTATCTTGAAAGGATTCACACAGTCGAGATGAAGAATATAAGCTATTGAGTAAATGGTGATACTGTTGGGTTTGTACCCCTGCATCCATCACATGTGCACTGCAGTGCACAAACATACATGTATACCTGTGCATGCATACAAAGAGTCAGTGTTTTGGATGCAAAGACACAGATCCTTGGAGGAGTGCTGCAGTGTATTACTTATGCCGTAGTCAGCTCGGGCTATTTCTGTTGCCCATGGTCATCCAGCCAAGAAACTGCCCTGCCCATTTCAGACCAACCCTGCAGGTTAATCTACTTAGACCATAAGTACTTAATCACTTAAACCTCTGCAACCATTTTGGGGTACATTTTCATCACCTGCCTATTTTTATCATCCTTATATGTGCAAACACATGTTGCTAATTTAAGATACGATAAGCAATCGTATCTTAAATGATCGACTTTGTTCAAGCAGTTGTTGGTATATATGTACTAGTGGTGTGTATCTCTCCTTTATAAAATGACATAATACACATAAGCTACACTATGATTCAGAAATGTTAATTTTTATGATGAGCAGATTTGATTAAGTTCAGTGCGATACAATGCCATCCAATACAGTTATTCATTTTCCTTGATAAATTAAATAAATTGCAATAGCCAAAAGCAGCATTGCTTACTATCAAATACATATTTCAAGGAAAACCAGGGACCTTCTTCAGGGTTTGTTGCTGTGCTGCAGCACATAGGTCTTACCTCTGCTCAGCTTTTTTTCCACCACTGGGGGCAGCAATACATCCAATAGGAGGAAGTGCAGAAGAAGAATCCAGCTGTTGTTAGTAGGGCTGTAGCACTGGTACCACAGTCTCTTGTGCAAAGAGACTGGTAGCGTGTTTTTGAAAACATGGCTGTGATTGGGCCATCTGATGCATTGGCCGCTATTGGCTATCACGCCACGCTCTGTGATTGGCTGTGGCGTAACCGCCGAAAAATGTGAAAAACAAACCAAAAGACTTGAAAAGTGAGACAAACTAGTTGCAAAATGTCGCCAATTTTGGGGGTGGGAGTTTATCTCACCCCTGTCAAACCAAAATGGAAACCAGGTATTTGCTTTGTGTGTCTGGAATTCGCACGGCAACCGAAAACATTTGGAGGTTTGAAACGTTGTAAACAAAGGCTGCAGCCAATCAGAGAGCGGCATGTCTCAGCCAATCAGCAAAATGTCAGAATCCTGACTAAAAGTCATGTGACCAAATCACCTACCGACTCCTTTTCCTTGGCTGGAGGAGTGGAACAATTTACTTGAGTAACTTGAATAATTTGATGACGAAAAATGTCTCAGGCAAATTCTTTGCCTCAACACATCATTTAATTCCTGTCACCAAGTGTTCTGTTGTAGTATATTTGCTAGGCATGTATATGGCGCTGTAACGCTCCCACAAAAAATGAAGACGACGACGTGGAACATACGCACAACTGGTGTAAGGAGCTAATCATTATGTAGCAGCAGAAGCTACAACTTTCCAAAGAGGCACCCTGAGTAAAATAAAGCCTTTTAAGAGAAAGAGGCTCTGCGCTGATCATCTGAAATAGACTCATTTGCGCATTTAAAGCGAAGCAGTGTGTTTGTGTATTTTTTAAAATCACACAGTGCAGTGTTTTGGTCCACTGGGTGTTCTCCATCTCGCAGACTAAGTGAAAGGAAATTCAAGTTTAACTATTCAAAAATACCTTTATTCTGATTCGATCACAGTTTTCATCAACAGTGGAATTTTTTTTTTTTTTTTCATGGAAAAGTTCCACTCTACAGCTGTTTTTCACAGGCTGTGTTCATGTTCATTCGCAGCTTGTATGCTGCCTTAAGATTCCGCCAAACCACCAGCACTTACAGTCCAGAAAAGCTTGGAAACTCGTAATGACGTAAAAAAAAATAAAAATAACTAGAGCACCACGCTCATAGAGCACAAACTTCAGCCAACAATAGTTTCCAATTCCACAAAATTTTACCTTGGAAAAATTTTCGAGGTCAAAGTCCTGTTAGGAGTGGCTTTTCATGAGCTAAATGGGATGTGATCAGTTCATGCATTTGAATAGAAGTTGTTTACTTTTTCTGTTTCTGAATTCTTTTTCAGATAATTTTCACAGAACATTGGTTATCTCTGCTATGCACAATTTGTCACTGCTTTTTGGCACTTGGGTTCCGACTGATAACTTGAAGATGGGCAAACAGCTGTAAAATTGGAACCTCAATCCACAGTCCGGATCAGATCCGGATCAAACTTCTAGACACTAGTGAGTGCCAGTCTACACCTCACCTTCAAATATGAGAGTGATTGCGGCATGTTTGATTAAAACATAATGTAAAATATACACTAAATGGGGTTTTCAATGTTAAATTTAAATGGCCACAAAATCTGTAGTCTGGATCAGATCCAGATCAAACTTTTAGTCGATAAAGGATACCATCCTACATAACGCTGTCACATATTGACAGTTATAAATTTTTGAACATTTGTTCAATGGACAAAGGACAGAGGTTTTTCCAAGATTTTTCCTGACTTTGACCTCTGAACTATGACCTTGAAAATTGAATCAGTTCTTGCCTATCAGTAAAAATTTCATAATGTTATATGAAAAATTGTGGGTTCCAGGCTGTTCACACACAAACAAACAAATGGGGCAAAAACATAACCTCCGCCAAACTTCATTGGCAGTGGTAGTTACCCTGAAAAACAAAGAGGGAACATCCTAAATTTTAAAATCTGCATGATGGTGCAGTGTCATTGCCTAGGGAGAGCCTTGGAACTATTAATATTGTTGTGTAAAAAAAAATTTGTTTTTTATCTGATTAATCGATCAAATATTTCAAAAATATTCGATAGCTGCAGCCCTAGTTGTTAGCATAGCATAGCTTTCCCGTTCTGAAACGGGATGACAATGTTGACGAATTCTGAAATGAACATAGATGTCAATTTGGGTGGCTGGAGCCTATCGGCAATGTACAGGTTGTATCTATTACTTGAAAATCAATTTTTCAGTTGGTTAATTGTGACATCCCTAGCATGTATCTTTCACATTATTTCTGACTGGCCCCAAAAAATGTGTCATCTGTACTGCTTCAGATCGTGAAAAAACACACATGTGGGTAATCCCCCCCCCCAGATGCACCTACCTTCGTGTACTCATTTGTCTTCTAGATGTATGGCTCTGACTTCCACAGTGTGTACAGTACCCTGAAAAATGGCCTGAAAAATAGTTACTATGCTTAGGGCGCACTTCATCAATAAAGATTTTAATTACTGCTGGTACACTTTGTTCCATTTATGATTCACTCCTGGAGCTGCGGCGTGTGCTCGGCTGCATCCACGACCATCTGAGAAAGAGAAAAATGAATAAAACCTACACCCTCTGCGGTACATTTTCGAGTTCATCTCCACGGTTTAAATATTCACAGCAGTTTTTAATGCTTTTTCTTTTGTCCACTTACACGAACAATCCTTAATCCTTGTAGTGCTCGCTCACAGTAGCTGGACAAACATCACAGGAACGAGGTTAAAAAAGGAGAATACGGCTGATGTTCTCATCAGACAGGTCCTTATTCTGAGACGGTAAAGTGGATTTGACTGAAGTGAATGAGACTGAGTGTGGAAAGAAACGGATGAAACGCTCAACAATGACAACAATGATGAACACGAATGATCCATCAAGAGTGTGAGTAAGAATAGGAAAGACTGATTCAATAAAGGAGATAAAGACAAAAAAATGACTATGAAATTAAACATCTTACAGAGCAGGTTGTGGACAAACAAATGGAACACCTGATAATTGAGTAGTGCTGGAGTGAGTATTGAGAATCTGTACGCGGTTGAAAATACCATTACAACCAGGACTGAATTAAAAGTCCTGTTTGAGAAATTTACTCAAAGGTTAAAACAAAGTACATGGCTAATAAAATACTCAAAGTACAAGTTGCTTTTTTTCAACTCAAGATCTGGGTTGCCTTCTTGTGTTGGTTTAGTAAATTCTAAAAACTATATTTTGGACAAACTTGACCTTGACCTTTGAAAAATCTGCTCCAATAGTTAAAATGGATGGTTCAGTGTGTGTGTGTGTGCGCGCGCGCGTGCAGGCGCCGCTTCCGCTACCTATGTTGGTGTGAACTCATGTTGACTGACTCCTATTTACCCGTAACATTAATACTCACCCCAATTGAGTAAAAGCACTTTCACACTTGCACAAATTTGATCCCTGCACGAGCACACAGTCTTGCGTGCCAGTGAGTAAACTTGTTGTAAACTGTGCGTGGCTGCGTGCCAGTGTGCAAAGAAAATTTAGAAATGTTCAAAATTTCTGCCACGCATTAATTTCATAAAAAACAAAGAAGAGATCCGCACAGCCAGTTAGCAGTTAACAAACCTTTAAAGTGCACTTTGGTGCTGCATTAAATATTTTTTGATCCTCCACGCCAATACGGATTGTGATGTGCGTGTCATCTTATTTTTTACGCGTTAATTTCATGCCTCTTGCATGAACTAGTCATGAACATTGCGCAACCTGTTTGAAAACACTGTGTGTCACTGTGTGTCATTGCGCGCAGGGCATTTGAACGATTATGACGAGATGTTACATCTAAACATAACGTTACAGTTACATCATGTAATTCATAAGAAGGAATGAAAATGCAACTGTTTTACCAATCCATTACAATATATATATTGTAAATAATTACCTTTTAGACAAGATTCCAAATGCGTTCTCCTCCGCACAACCCTCATGAGACAACCCACAGCTGTGGGTAATTTATCTGTGATTCTGGGAGCAATGAGAGATGGTTTCATCAGCCACGTTCTGAGAGCAAATGCATCATCGGCTACAAAATGATTATTTTATATAGCGTGGCATCCAGCGGGACAAAACGGAACGCATTTGCATGACCAATTGCGCGACAGTGCGGGGATCAAATTCGTGCAAGTGTCAGGGTACCTGAACTGCTTTGTAAACAATACCTGCCTTCCAGTTTGTATCAACTATTGCTGTTTGTCTTTTATTATATATATATATATATATATATATATATATAATAAATTCTATACAAATTAAAATGTGACCTGGCAAATTGCCAGATTGTGATAATTTAACAAAAGATCAACTTTATTGATCTCATCAGAGCGAGTTAAAATGTAATGAGATTACATCGCACAGTATTTTGGATTGATTTTCATTAACCACAGGCTAATTAAATTATTTAAGGTTATTAGATTAACCGTCGGCGCATTACTGAAAATAATTTTGGCCAATTTAGAGGAACGCATATTTGAACTTTGTGTTTAGAGAGCGAGAGAGAAAAGAGAAAGATGATAACAAGAAAGAGTAGAGGACTCTTTATGTTTATTAGGACGAGAAGGAAGCAGTGCGACAAAAACATCCGGAGGTAAAGGAGAGAAAGGATGTGAGGAGGATGGAGTGAATAGCCTGAATTTGGGAAAAGCAGCCTGAATGGGCAAAGGATAAGAAAAGCAGACTTATGCTTCACACCGATATCGTGGCTTGAATCGATGTGATACCTCGCTGTCTTTGTCTGTCTGTCTCTCTCTCTCTCTGTCTCGCTGTGTCTCTGTGGGAATTCTCTGACCCACTTAGCTCCTCCAGCAGGCAGCAGTAGAGTTATTTTTACATATCTACAGAAGACAATACTTTGTCCTCTGCTTGTCCTCGCCTCATCCATATGCCGTCTTCCTCTGTCCGCTCCATCATGGTTCGTCCTCTTCTGCCTTACAGTTTTCCCTCGTTCCATACGTGTGTGGATTTGATTCTTCATCCTAATTTAAAGACAATAAAGGCTTATTAACTGTGCACATATTTGATTTGTTGATTGAATATGAATGGCATGACTGTGTTGACATCATTCCATCCAGAGCTTTTATCAGTCAGCTCAGTCATTAATCATTTACCAAATTCATTCCTATTTTGATAGATTCTTTTGATTTCAGCATCTTAAATCTAAACAGAATACTTGTTGGTTGTGGGCAAAACGGTGAACAAGTTTTTCTCCATGTTTTGACATTATAGGGCCCAAATAACCAACTTATTACTCAAGAAATTAATCAACAGATTAATTGATAATGAAAATAATTGTTAGTTGCAGCCCTGTAAAATCTGTCACAATAGAGACGTCATTGTGAATTCACTTTATACCACATTGTTGAAGTAACATTTGCTGATCAATCGATGCTTTGATCAACCTTTTGAGCTTGACTGGTGGTACACAAATCCTGTCTTTTTGTTGTGTGGGCCGCCAGAAGAGGAGGTACTGCTGGCCCACCACCAGAGGGCGCCCTGTCTGGAGTGCGGGCTCCAGGCACCAGAGGGCGCAGCCGCCTCACAGGAGCAGCCAGGGTGACAGCTGTCACGCATCACCTGCAACAGCTGTTACCAATCATCTGATCGGCAGGGGTACATCAGCAGGACGACGTCTCCACCTCTTTGCCGAGATATCGTTCTACCTGGAAGGTAACGTACTCAGCTGACTGTTTGACAGTGATCTTTTGTGACTTTTGTGCGACTCCTTTTCCAACGAGAGGTGGAGGTAGTTTTCCTGCCATGCGGATTGCTGGGTGCAAACGCGCCCACATTTAATTGTTTTTTGTTCCTCGCCAGCAGTACCAGGTCCGACACGCGGAGGCAGTGGCCACCTGGGAGTTCGGGACTTGGCGGCTCCAGTATTCCCGGGGTCTGGTGGCGGAGGAAATCGTGTGGTTCCGGTTCTGCTTTGGACAGACGTCTCCTATCTTCGAGCCTGCCCACACGACACCTTTTGTGATTTGGCTTTTGTCTATTGTTGTAATCTGTTGTATTTGTTGTGCCCATTCACAACAGTAAAGTGTTATTTGACCTCCTCCATTGTCCGTTCATTTGCGCCCCCTGTTGTGGGTCCATGTACCTACACTTTCCCAACAGGATATCTCGGCCAACGTCATGGACCCCGAGGGGCGTCAACCGGCTGTTGAACGGCCAATGGAAGAGCAGGGCGCACAGGCGTCTGCAGGAGGAATGGTCGGTGAGTTGCAGCGAATCCTCACCGCTTTTACGGCTCGGCTGGATCTGATGACCGAGCAGAACGTCCTCCTTAACCGCAGGGTGGAGGCTCTCGCCGCGCAGGTGGAGGTGCGCCCTCTGGGCGCTGCTGCGGCTCCCCCTCCTGTCGATCCTGTGCGCAACAGTGATGTTCCACAGGTCGTTCAACGACCCCTCCCACCTTCCCCTGAAGCATACATAAGCCCTCCAGAGCCGTACGGGGGTTGTGTGGAGACATGCGCGGACTTTCTTATGCAGTGTTCACTCGTCTTCGCACAACGTCCCGTCATGTACGCGACTGATGCTAGTAAGATAGCTTATGTGATTAATCTGCTTCGCGGCAAGGCACGCGCTTGGGCTACAGCGCTCTGGGAGCAAAATTCACGGCTCCTTCTGACATATGATGGGTTTGTGAGGGAGTTCAGAACAGTGTTCGATCACCCAAATAGAGGAGAGACCGCTTCAGCCGTGCTGCTGTCAATGAGACAGGGGCGCCGGAGCGCAGCTGCTTATGCAGTCGACTTCCGCATCGCGGCTGCGAGGTCCGGCTGGAATAACACTGCCCTCCGTGCCGCCTTCGTAAACGGACTGTCGTTGGTCCTGAAGGAGCTCCTGGTGGCCAAGGACGAACCGCGGGATTTAGACGGGCTTATTGATCTCGTTATACGATTAGACAATCGGTTAGAAGAACGCCGTCGGGAACGAGACGAAGGGCGTGGCCGGGCACGCGCCGTCCCTCTCCCTTCCGGTTCCGACCGAGTTCCGCCCTCCCCACGCTCCACGGCCTCTACGCTCCGTGTGGTGACAGCTCCCTCTGTTGACGAAGCTATGGACACGAGCAGGGCCACATTTAGGGCACCAGATAGACAGAGGAAGCTGGCCCGCGGAGCGTGCTTTGTTTGTGGCTCAATAGAGCATCAAGTAAGGGACTGCCCCGAGCGGTTAAAACACCAACGCCCGCCCCTAGACACTGGGTTAGGGGTGGGCCAAAACATTCACGTAGGACACACCCATATTGCCACACGACTCCCAGTGACAATCCTTTATGAGGATTTAACCCTGAAGGCCCCAGCACTGGTGGACACGGGCTCTGAAGGGAATCTGTTAGACAGCAGATGGGCCAGGGAGGTAGGGCTCCCTCTGGTGGCACTTACCTCGCCTGTGCAGGTGCGGGCACTAGATGGCTCCCTACTCCCTCTAATCACACATAAGACACCACCAGTAACTCTGGTGGTGTCAGGAAATCACCGGGAGGAGATCGAGTTTTTTGTGACTCCTGCCACCTCCCGCGTGATTTTAGGGTTCCCCTGGATGTTAAAACACAATCCCCGGATCGATTGGCCGTCCGGGGTAGTGGTTCAGTGGAGCGAGACCTGCCATCGGGTATGTTTAGGTTCCTCCCGGTTCCCAGGCTAAGGAGGAGGTCAGAGTCCCGCCCAATCTGGGGACGGTGCCGGTGGAGTACCATGACCTTGTGGATGTGTTCAGTAAGGATCTGGCGCTCACCCTTCCCCCCCACCGTCCGTACGATTGTGCCATTGATTTGGTTCCAGGCGTTGAGTTTCCGTCCAGCAGGCTGTACAACCTCTCACGACCTGAGCGTGAATCAATGGAGACCTACATCCGGGACTCTTTAGCCGCCGGGTTGATCCGGAATTCCACCTCCCCGATGGGTGCAGGTTTCTTTTTTGTGGGTAAAAAAGACGGCAGACTTCGTCCATGCATTGATTATAGGGGACTGAACGAAATCACGGTTCGTAATCGATACCCGTTGCCCTTGTTGGATTCAGTGTTCACGCCCCTGCATGGAGCCCAAATATTCACGAAGCTAGATCTTAGGAATGCGTATCACCTGGTTCGGATCCGGAAGGGAGACGAGTGGAAGACGGCATTTAACACCCCCTTAGGTCACTTTGAGTACCTGGTCATGCCGTTCGGCCTCACAAACGCCCCCGCGACGTTCCAAGCATTGGTTAATGATGTCTTGCGGGATTTCCTGCACCGATTCGTCTTCGTATATCTAGACGATATACTCATCTTTTCTCCGGATCCTGAGACTCATGTCCGGCATGTACGTCAGGTCCTGCAGCGGTTGTTGGAGAACCGGCTGTTTGTGAAGGGCGAGAAGTGCGAGTTTCACCGCACTTCTTTGTCCTTCCTGGGGTTTATCATCTCCCCCAACTCCGTCGCTCCTGATCCGGCCAAGGTTGCGGCGGTGAGAGACTGGCCCCAACCCATTAGCCGTAGGAAGCTGCAACAGTTCCTCGGCTTTGCAAATTTCTACAGGAGGTTCATTAAGGGCTACAGTCAGGTAGTTAGCCCCCTGACAGCCCTGACCTCACCAAAAGTCCCCTTCACCTGGTCGGATCGTTGCGATGCCGCGTTCAAGGAGTTGAAACGACGCTTCTCGTCTGCACCCGTTCTGGTGCAGCCCGTTCCTAGTCGCCAGTTAGTGGTTGAAGTGGACGCCTCGGATTCAGGGATAGGAGCTGTGCTTTCCCAGAGCGGGAAGACCGATAAGGTCCTTCACCCGTGTGCCTATTTTTCCTGCAGGTTGACCCCGGCCGAACGGAACTATGACGTCGGCAATCGAGAACTCCTTGCGGTGAAAGAGGCTCTTGAAGAGTGGAGACATCTGTTGGAGGGAACGTCCGTGCCATTCACGGTTTTCACTGACCACCGGAACCTGGAGTATATCAGGACCGCCAAGCGGCTGAACCCCAGGCAAGCCCGCTGGTCACTGTTCTTCGGCCGTTTTGACTTCCGGATCACCTCCCGTCCCGGGACCAAAAACCAGAGATCGGATGCCTTGTCCCGGGTACATGAAGATGAAGTCAAAGCGGAGTTGTCGGATCCACCGGAACCCATCATCCCGGAGTCCACTATCGTGGCCACCCTCACCTGGGACGTAGAGAGAACCGTCCGGGGAGGCCCTGACACGAAGCCTGGACCCCGGAACTGGGCCTAAGAACAAACTGTACGTCCCACCAGAAGCTAGGGCTGCAGTCTTGGACTTCTGTCACGGCTCCAAGCTCTCCTGTCATCCAGGGGTGCGAAGAACCGTGGCAGTTGTCCGGCAGCGCTTCTGGTGGGCGTCCCTAGAGGCCGACGTCCGGGATTATATCCAACCCTGCACCACCTGCGCCAGGGGCAAGGCTGACCATCGCAGGGCATCAGGACTACTCCAGCCGCTGCCTGTGCCTCATCGCCCCTGGTCCCACATCGGCCTGGATTTTGTCACGGGCCTCCCGCCGTCCCAGGGTAACACCACCATCCTCACGATAGTGGACCGATTCTCCAAGGCGGCCCAATTCGTGGCCCTCCCGAAGCTCCCAACAGCCCAGGAGACAGCGGATCTCCTGGTCCACCACGTCATCCGGCTGCATGGGATTCCAACAGACATCGTCTCCGATCGCGGTCCTCAGTTCTCCTCGCAAGTCTGGAGGAGCTTCTGCCGGGAACTGGGGGCCACGGTGAGTCTCTCGTCCGGGTACCACCCTCAGACCAACGGGCAAGCAGAACGGGTAAACCAGGAGGTGGAACAGGCCTTGCGCTGCGTGACTGCCGCGCACCCGGCGGCCTGGAGTACCCATTTGGCCTGGATCGAGTATGCCCATAACAGCCAGGTGTCTTCAGCCACCGGCCTCTCCCCTTTTGAGGTGTGTCTGGGGTATCAGCCCCCGTTGTTTCCGGTGGTTGAGGGAGAGGTCGGTGTGCCCTTGGTCCAGGCCCACCTACGGAAGTGCCGTCGGGTGTGGCGTGCCGCCCGTTCTGCTTTGCTAAAGGCCCGGACGAGGGCAAAAGCCCATGCAGACCGTCGGCGGACCCCGGCCCCTGCGTATCGGCCAGGGCAGGAGGTGTGGTTATCCACAAAGGACATTCCCCTCAAAGTGGACTCCCCCAAGCTACAGGACCGTTACATCGGCCCTTTCAAAATCCGTAAGGTCATCAGTCCAGCCGCAGTGAGGTCGGAAGCTGAAGCCTCACTGCGGATCCATCCTGTGTTTCATGTGTCCCGAATCAAACCACATCACACCTCACCCCTCTGTACTCTGGGTCCGGCGCCGCCTCCTGCCCGGATCATCGATGGCGAGCCGGCTTGGACGGTACGCCGGCTCTTGGATGTCCGTAGGATGGGCCGGGGCTTCCAGTATTTGGTGGACTGGGAGGGGTACGGTCCCGAAGAATGCTCCTGGGTGAAGAGGAGCTTCATCCTGGCCCCGTCCCTCCTGGCCGATTTCTACCGCTGCCACCCGGACAAGCCTGGTCCGGCGCCAGGAGGCGCCCGTTGAGGGGGGGGTCCTGTTGTGTGGGCCGCCAGAAGAGGAGGTACTGCTGGCCCACCACCAGAGGGCGCCCTGTCTGGAGTGCGGGCTCCAGGCACCAGAGGGCGCAGCCGCCTCACAGGAGCAGCCAGGGTGACAGCTGTCACGCATCACCTGCAACAGCTGTTACCAATCATCTGATCGGCAGCGGTACATCAGCAGGACGACTTCTCCACCTCTTTGCCGAGATATCGTTCTACCTGGAAGGTAACGTACTCAGCTGACTGTTTGACAGTGATCTTTTGTGACTTTTGTGCGACTCCTTTTCCAACGAGAGGTGGAGGTAGTTTTCCTGCCGTGCGGATTGCTGGGTGCAAACGCGCCCACATTTAATTGTTTTTTGTTCCTCGCCAGCAGTACCAGGTCAGACACGCGGAGGCAGTGGCCACCTGGGAGTTCGGGACTTGGCGGCTCCAGTATTCCCGGGGTCTGGTGGCGGAGGAAATCGTGTGGTTCCGGTTCTGCTTTGGACAGACGTCTCCTATCTTCGAGCCTGCCCACACGACACCTTTTGTGATTTGGCTTTTGTCTATTGTTGTAATCTGTTGTATTTGTTGTGCCCATTCACAACAGTAAAGTGTTGTTATTTGACCTCCTCTATTGTCCGTTCATTTGCGCCCCCTGTTGTGGGTCCGTGTACCTACACTTTCCCAACACTTTTGGGATGTTTCAACATTTAATTATTAATGATTTATTGATTGATGTGAGTTTGATTTCATCTCTCTAGCAGTCTTGGTTGCAGAGTTAATCTGGAGAATGTGCTTTTCAGATGACATTTTTGACACCCTTGACCTTGAGCTTTTACTGATCTGCACTAAAAGTTAAATATATGGAGACACTGACACAAGTAATATTCCTACTAACTTTGATGAAAATCTGCTCACCCATTTCAGAGTTATTTTGTACAGAGTGCAATTACAATACCTCTACCGGTCCACAGGGTAATAATCAGTTATTGTTATTCAGTAATTGTTTTCTGTGTTGTATATCAGTGTGAATTAAATGTCTTTAGGTTTTGCTCCATTGTTAAGCTGGTTTTACTGCATTTGCGTATTTTAACTTTGTATTTAAATCACATTAAATGCACACTATTTTCAAACCCCCGCAATCCTTTGCCATCTAACTTTATCTCTTGCTCCTCCTCGCCTCTCCTCTCTCTGGAGTTTACAGGGACACAGCGTAGTTGCAGGTGTAGACAGGTCATCTATTCGCCTCCTAATGATGATGGATGGCACAACTGCAGAAAACGAGAACGGAGAGAAAAGTGCAGCGATGCAGGAAGATAAAGAAGTAGCAGAGTAAGAGAAGACTATGTTTAGATTTATCTGCAAGCAGGCAGGATGGTGAGAGTCCTGGTGATACACTGATCCTCGAGTGTTTATATCATTCTTGTCATTGACCTGATATAACGCACACCGTGTGGTGCCTTGTTGCATTGAGTGTAGTCATCATTTTCTCTCTCTCTCTCTCTCTCTCTGTCACTCACTTGTTTTCTCACTTAAACTGTATTTTGTATCAAATAAATAAACGAATGAGGGTGTACATCCAGTTAAGTCCTTCCTCAAATGTGTTGAATGATCCTGCAAAGCGAATCCCTCCAGGCCTCAACCTACCAGAGCGAGCAAGAGTGGTCCTACGTATTTAGAGTCAAGAGAAAGGAAAGGTCAAGGAGGTCAACAAGAACCAATTAAAGAGATAAAACGAGCAGTAACTAGAATTGACAGTCAGGGAGTACAGCGTTACCTGACGAGCATTCATGCATATTCATTCTTTGTGCTTCAGCGATACCATTTAAAATATGGTTCTGTGTGGCCTTGACATTTCACCAATCTTATCCAAAGTGGAAAGAATTTCCACCCTGAGTAGCGCACAAATCTTCCACCATGTTAAATCCATAGTGGCTCCAAATGGTTTGAGTTGAGCAAGTTTTGACCTTGCAGGTGGGTTTCATTAGAAACACCTAACTATAACCCTACTGCGTCTTCTGATTGACAGTTCTGATCCAGGGCAGATCCTGAATATTACTGAAATTAATTTAACATCACTTTAACTAGGTTTGCTTGAATTGATGGATTTACTTTGAAATTAGTTGAAATTTGCTGTGAAATTTTGCTTCTAAAATAATGCCATAATTAAGCTGTAGTAATTGTTAAAGTGAGTTTATTGATTAATGTAAAATCAGAGCTATGTTTGAGGTTTTGTTGTTTGTGGCAGCAAATAAGGTTGGACAGTTGGACGATTTGATTGTCCGTCTTCGATGGTTACCTAACATCCTCATGTGGAGCCACCACTGGGAGGTGACAACATGCCATTGGTATTATTGTCATTAGTATTTCTGTGTAGGCTCTCAGTTGTCCAGGTGGTTTCCATAGTAGAGAAGCTTGAATCTTCGACTGGACTGAGTTGCTTGACGCGAGGACGTTTCGCTTCAAATCGCAGAAGCTTCCTCATCTAAAATTCTTGCTCTGGTAGTCGCACTTCTGTCTGACCCTTCTCGAGAAGAACAATCAGAAGCCACAAAAGCTGGAGTTTTAAACCTAACCAGACGCCTCCTACTGAGAGGCAAACTGCTATTGGCTAGTGACTAAACAATTGCTTTAATTAGCACCTATTGTGCTCTAGTTAGCACCCTCCTAATGACAGGGTAGCTGTCCCTCCTAACGATGGGACTGATGCCTCTCCTCATGGCATGAATGACTCATTAACATGAACAAAGGTGAACAAATGAACAAACAAACATGCACAGTAATTCTATCATCCCTGTTGTAACATAAATATACATTTAATTGTGTCAAGTTGAGCACTGATGAGCATGTCCTTTAAGGAGTGTTAGCCAGAGAGTGGTAGAGAAGCTTGAATAGAGAAGCTTGAATCTTCGACTGGACTGGGTTGCTTGACGCGAGGACATTTCGCTTCAAATCGCAGAAGCTTCCTCAGCTAAAATTCTTGCTCTGGTAGTCTGACTTCTGTCTTGACTCTTGTAGAGAAGACAAGAGTCAAGTCATTCTTCTCTACAAGAGTCAAGACAGAAGTCGGACTACCAGAGCAAGAATTTTAGCTGAGGAAGCTTCTGCGATTTGAAGCGAAACTTCCTCGCGTCAAGCAACCCAGTCCAGTCGAAGATTCAAGCTTCTCTACTATGGAAACCACCTGGACAACTGAGAGCCTACACAGAAACAGCCAGAGAGTGCATAGTTATAATGTGGTGCCAAGTCTTTACTTCCATGTGAAACGGCTGAGATTCGCCGTGCAGTCTGAGCATGCTCCGGCCTTATCCTAGTGGAGGTACTATGCTGCCCAGCTCAGAGCAGCCCAGTGCCGACAGCAGCACACAACTCTGAGTCCATTGTTCATGTAGAAGAAATCGTTTGCCTGGAGACTCATGGAGGTGTGTTGCGGCTGACCTGGCCTGTGGCAAACTGTGTGTACACTAAAAGGAGTCCGGATGCCTTCCGTCCACATGTTCCATGGGGAGATGGTATGATGCTCGGCTCACATTGGCCTGGCGGCTGTGGCAGTGTGCAACTCTGCATCCAGTTTTCCAGCCAAGTGGATCAAAAACTAATCTCCGATATCAAAAAGAGTTTGACTGACTGGAGTTGAGCCGTGATCTCCGAAAAACAATAGTAAATAAATAATACATTTTAATTTAATTTATTTCCTGTTGCAGCACGAAGAGATGGTCAAGTGCTGTAAGCAGGCCGGCAACCGAGTCGTGAACAGCTGTAACATTGGACCCAGTCATGCCTGGAGTGTGAATTGTTTTTGGGGCCCAACTGTGAATCACTAAGTGGAGCGATAAAATGTCTTTTTAAATTTTTTTTAATTGTTTTAAAATGCCCTTAAAACCGTATACTGCACCTTACCAGCTGGCAGTTATAGTTGCCACACAGAATGCACACAAACAGTCTCACTTCCTAAAGTACAGAACAGGAAGCAAGTGGCAGCTATGGTAACATGAGGGAAGGGAAATGACCAGGCTTGGTTTGATTGTTAGTGTCAGACTTTCTTGTTCATCTTGTCTGTCAGCTTTTTCTCATCTTGTGCGGGTTTGATCTGTCAGCTTAAGGCTGATAGGACAGACCTGGGTGAACACAGCATTTACTCACCACAGTATGCTCTATAAACCTGGAAAAATAGGCTCTCCGTTGGTTGCTTACACTCGCATTGCTAATTCAATTAAATGCAACATTTGACAAAAGAGATATGAAGCAGCTCAGAAACGCTGACATTAAATAGACCGTGTAATCAGATGGAAATGTCACTTTTCATCAGATATGGCACAGAGATCAGTCACCTCTTTTGGTATCTCTGTCATCTACACATGCCATCTTGGCGCTATCCACCCATGAGCCCAGAGAGGTTAAAAATCATCATAAAAATGCAGTAGGATCTACAGTTATTAAAGTTCTTTACATGACAACTCAATAGATCCTTGTGGTCTGATTGGTGGATTCTGTGTCACGTGACATCTATTACGAGGTCTGTTAGAAAAGTATCCGACCTTATTATTTTTTTCAAAAACCATATGGATTTGAATCACATGTGATTACATCAGACATGCTTGAACCCTCATGGGCATGCAAGAGTTTTTTCACACCTGTCGGTTACGTCATTCGCCTGTGGGCAGTCTTTGAGTGAGGAGTGGCCCACCCTCTTGTCGATTTTTTTTTTTTTTTTTTTTTTCTTTTTTCTCATTGTTTAGGAATGGCTCAGAGACTGCTGCTTTGTTTGATCAAAATTTTTTCAAAACTGTAAGGCACAACTGAGTGGACACCATTCGATAAATTCAGCTGGTTTTCAGTAAAAATTTTAACGGCTGATGAGAGATTTTGGTCTGGTAGTGTCGCTTTAAGGACGGCCCACGGCGCCTGACGGCGATCTGTGCTTCGAGGCGGCAGCGTCTCGCCGTTTCAAGTTGAAAACTTCCACATTTCAGGCTCTGTTGACCCAGTAAGTCGTCAGAGAACAGAGAACTTTCAGAAGAAGTCGGCATGAGGAGTTTATTCGGACATTCCATTGTTAACGGACATTTTGTAATGAAAGAACGTGTGGACAGAGTCGCATGTCAGGCCGGACCCGACCGCGGGGGGTCGTGACAGGAAAAACACCTCCGTTGGAAACCTTAACGGGCAAGTTGGAACATGCCCAAGCTGTTAAACAATTTCTCAGTTACTCACTTGTTGAAAGCCATCAAAAGCCGCCTGAATTTTACAAATGGTTTTCAACACGGAGGTGTTTTTCCTGTCGCGGCGCACACAGATTCTCCCGAATTTGCGCGCATGTCTTTCATTAAAAAATGTCCTTAAACAGTGGAATGTCCGCATGAAGTCCTCATGCTGGCCTCTTCTGAATCTTCTCTGTTCTCCCACGACGCCCTGGGTGAATTAAGCCTTAAATTAGGATGTTTCAGGTCGAAACAGGCCGACGATGGCGCCTGGAAGCGCTGCGCGGCGTCCCACTCCGTGGGAAGTCCTTACAGTGGCAGAAACACCGCATAATCTCTCATCAGCTGTTAAACTTTTCACCGAAAACCAGCTAAATTTCTGGAATAGTGTCCACTCGGATATTCCTCACAGGTCCAGAAAAAATTTTGATAAAGCAACACGCGCCGTCTCCAGCAACGTGTGAAACAAAGGAATTCAGCCGAGAGGGCGGGACCACATCTCACTCAAGGCCTGTCCACAGGGAAATGACATCACCAACACGTGTGAAAAAACTCACGCATGCGCACGAGGGTTCAAGCATGATTGGTGTAATCGCACGTCATTCAAATCCATATAGTTAAAAAAAAAAATAAAAGTGTCAGTTTCTTATCTAATACACCTCGTATTTGTCCCATTGCACGGCTGATTTCACAAGTGTGCATTTCTTTCATGCTGTCTGTGCATTTTTCTCACATCTGTTTTATGCTATTGCACATCTCTGTGACACAGTGATGCACTTGACAAAGAATTTAACAATTCTTGTGATTATTTTTTTCTCTACTGGATTGAACAAAGCACACGTATGTTTCCATACATGCCACTGAACGCCTCGGCAGAGCGAACCGTCAGGTCACGCCTTCTGCTCCGAGAAGAAACGCAGGTCTAATTTTAGGTAAAATATCAAATGACATTCATCTGTTGTCATATACAAAGTATAAGATAAGATAATCCTTTATTAGTCCCATGACAGGGAAATTTGCGATGTTACAACAGCAAAGGGACAGTTATGGAACAATTGTGCAAAGTATGCTAAGTAATGGGTACAAGAAAATAAGTACCAAGAGCACAGAAAGCAAGTACTGTGCAGGAATAACAACAATATATACAGTAAATAATGGCTGTTTTCCATTCATGCAATAGAAAAAATGTTTTTATTTGTTGAAAGATTAAACAGTTATATTCTCTCAATGCCAATACTGTATGTACACTTAAGAAAATCTGTGCGACATTCACCTTGGCTGACGCCACGCTGAATAATATGTTCCATCTCTCAAATTATTCTTATCATTGCACTCATAATCACTCATTATTTCTACAATAGTAGAAGGTTTTTTAACCTCCTTTTTTGTTTTCAAATAAGTTTTGTTGAAGTTTGATGTGCTTTCCTGTGTATACATTCAAAAATGTATGCACATTTGTAAGGTTTCTAAATATTGTGTGATATGCATAGTGTAAAATGCTCAACTTTAAACCAGGTTTTTCATGATCTATGGTGCTGCGTCTGACTACACCTCATTAAGTTCAATGTGGCTGTGAGTGCTCAGATGAAAGTATTTTTGCTATTAAAACAATGTGGGTTGGACACTTGACAGGAAAAAGACTACTGAAGCACTGGCAACTCTCAGATACTTTCACCGGGTGGAAGATAGTGCCTTATAAGTATTGCGAAATATTTTTAAATTTTTCCTGTTGCTGTCTCATAAGCCTATGAAATGTGATAGTCTTTAAACTTTTCTTTCCTGTATTTTAGGATTTAGTAAAAGCTCAAAACAGCAAATAAATTCTCATTCACATTAGACTTTGAATGTGTTTGTGGTTGTAATGATCATTTTTGAGATTATTGCTGGCTGATTATTAATTATTATTATATACATTATTGATTGCTGTATGTTGGTAGGTATTTTGCATGTCTCTCAACAGGATCTGCCATTTTGATCTCTGTGTATTTTACTGCTGAATTGGTGTTAAATGTTTGGGCCCGTGTTCAGTTTTGGACACATAGTAGACTAATTTAGAAGTGCTAACAAACCAGCCCTGTTTTTCACAGCTGTATGGACAAGTTGGTTGTGTTTGACACAGAGGTGTATTTGTCATGCGGACCCCCACCCAGTGACTGGAGCTCATGATGTGGGTGTCCGTGCACTGAGCAGACGTACTGTCCAGTTGCATGTGTGGATGTTTCTGTTCAGAATGACATGTTTTGCATCACATACCTTTTGACCTTCGTTGGTTTGGCTTGCGTGTATATATTAGGGTTGAGATACTATAATTGTGCTTATTTTGGGGATTTGGATCAGATCACTGTTCTTAGTCATGGATCGGGTCATTTTTTTGGATCAGCAGAAAAAGACGAGACAAATATAACGTTGTTGTCCAAGTGGTGCTGCACCACTCTACAAACGACCGGGTTATTTCTGGAGCTCAGTGGCCGCACACCCACCTTTTCTCTGCTCAAGCTCAGCTCAATGATTTCAACATGGAACAGGGATAATGCAGTGAACACTCCATCCTCAATGCCCGATATTTTGTAGTAATTCTTTCCATGCTTGGAACCTGACATAAGCTGAGCCTGCACCAGGCTGTCTGGAGCCAAGCAAAAGGCATCGGAGGCTGTCTGCTTTAAACATGCTTTGTTCACATAAACACACAACTGCTTTGAATTCAGTGCAACTCTGCATCAGGATTTACACATTACCTTTAAAGAGACTTAACCGTGACAACTGCCTGTGTGGATTATGGATCAACTATGATCCGTGACAGATCATTACCATCCTGTTTTTTGGGCGTGGCGTGAAATAAACCAATCAGTGTTATCTACCATTTGCCAGGTGCACAGCACATTAGCATTTAAAACTCAAATCTGAGGTATTTTGGTAAGTTAATGATCTGTACCAACCCTTCAAATAGAGGCCACCAAAGCTCCCTGTGGTGAAGTAGCAACTTTGTTTTGTGTTGTACCATACACGTTTGCCGTTTTGTTTACTAGGTGTTTTCAGATCAGTTTAGTTGTGTTTACAAGTGGTGCGTGCATGATTCATGAACCTTCTTGTGGAAGGTGTGCCTTAATATAACACCATTTAAATACCACAGCTGTGCTGCACTCATCTTGAAATCAGGTTTTTGGTCTGGTCTGTGATGCCGCCACTTTCTACTTCAACATAATACCAAAGCACCAGCACCATTCTCCATTGCCACACTTCATCTTAAGATGAGCAGCTCTACAGACTATTTACAGGACTGTTCCTTTGAGAACCCCAGCAGCTGGAAAAGGCCAAGGGGGCACCCAGATTTCAACTGGCTGCAGCAGACAGATGGTTACTTTGAAGAGGCAGGGATGGGCCAATTCTCTGCCTGAGCGGTTGCCATCCAAGACCCAAGGCGGTTCTGTGGTATGATGGATGCGGCAAAGCACACACCAGAACATGCTTCTAGACCTAACCTAACTGAGGGGCACCCCAGTTAAGTAACTGTGGATGTGCTGCTGAACAAAGGTAGCATTAATGCTGCTGTGTTTTAAAAGCCTTTGAAGAATGTAATGTAATTTTCTTAAACTCCAAATGTTTTATTCAATTGAACATGTCATTCCTTTGCTTGTACAAGGAACAATTTTATTTCTCTGAACATCTCCTAGATGGATTTAAAAAAATGCAATCAGCAGTAAATTACCCTGCGCCCTTATTATCTGCATGCTTAAATTGCTTTTGTAGTTGAATGTAAAGAGACGGAGGTCACTGGCATTTTGTGTTCTGGACAGTAGTTGCTAAGGATGACGTGTGAACCTTGAAAGTCCTTTGTATTTCCCACTCTTGTCTGCGCTTGCTTTGCCCTGTCTTTTGTCAGACCTCACACTCCATCTATGATATGTGGCCTTCACAAACATCTTTGTTTCTCAGCCTTTGTCACTACCACAGTCTGAACCGTGTTGTGGCAGGAGCAGACAGAAGTTGAGTCGGGCTGTCTTCACATCAACCTTTTCACGTACGCTTGTAACCTCCATCTCCATTTCAACGTATTCATATGGTGTCTCTCACTTCACGTCGCACCATCATCATGTCTCCTTTTATCTCGTCGTCATGTTCTTCTTGGAATTCTAAAGCCGCTTTTCTTGATTGACGTTGTCTGTGTCATGTACCCGTGAGGAAGTATAATCAAAACAATTCCAGGGATTCCTCCGTACTGCGCATATATGAGTCGGGCAGAGAAAGAAAGTAGTCCATCCTGCTAGTAGAGGTGTAACAATTATTATTAATTAATCCCCAGCTATTTTGGTAATCATTTAATCATTTTGAGTCTGCTTTTTTAATGTGTAAATTCTCTGATTTCAGTTTCCTAAATGTGAATATCTTCTGACTTATTTACTCCTCTCCAACAGTAAAACTGAATATCTTTGGGTTGTGGAGAAAACAAAACATTGAGGCTTTGAGAAACACTTCTTATTCTCAACAGATTAATTTATTAAGGTAAATAATTGATTTCAGCCCAATGAAATGTGCTTGGATTTTATTTTCAGCATTTTTCTTTCTCAGAAAAAAGAAAAGCTGTATACAAGATATTTTTCCACATGATTGCCAGTTCAATTTTTGGCACTTTATGCCCTGGATATGTTTCAGTTTTTTTTTTTTTATGTCAAAATTTATGACAAAATATTTGAATGCAAGATTGATTGACAGTTATTGGTAGAATTAATGTAAATTGAGCAAAGAACAACTGATTAATCAGAAAGTAATCGATAGACTAATGAAAGAAAATCATTAAATTAATTGATTATTCCAAAAATTGATAGATTAATCGATTGCAAAGTCATGATTTCCTTGAGGAGTGTTGTTGTGTTACATCAGTCATTGCAGTATTTGTGGCTGTAGATTGAATGTTAAGGTTTTATTTTTCTCTCATATCTTCTTTTTGGGCTCTGAGATGGTGATACGAGCTAACACGCGGTATCATTAAGAATTAAATTATGTTTGGGCCTATGATAGGCCTAAACTAATCAGCTGTGTGTGCATCATCATCACTGTTGTGGAACTGATTTATTATGGAGATTATCTGGATTACCAATAAGAATGCCGTAATTCCTATTAAAGACCATGAATTTAAAATTGTGAATGTGGTTTTAATTTATTTCAGTAGTAAAATGTTTTTTTATTACATGGGAAAAGCCTATTTGTATGTGTGCTGATGCTGATATTTGACAGTGGGATCAACCGAAAATGTCAAGAACGACATTTTCATTCATTGCAGTGTTGAAATATTGATGTGACTAAGACGGCATTTCAACAAAGAACATATATACAGACAAATAAGCTTTTTATTTAACACAAATTAAGCCATAATTATTCAAATGTCTGGAGGAAAGTATCACAACTGCTTGTAGCACTTCATTTTTTACAAGCAAGTTTAAACATAAGGGCTAAATTAGAACTACAAAATTTAAATCACTATGAGATAGCATATTGTTAAATTATTACCTCTACCTCTTTGTTTGGTTGTTTGTCAGCAGGGTATCTCAAAAGTACATGAATGAAGTTGAAGGAACAGTTGATTAAATTTTGGTTCAGATCCAGATCAAGAAATGGTTCTTGCCTTTGGTCTTTAATCCTGATTGTTTTTTGATCCTGTAGTCAGAATTGGTGGTTAATCAGTGAAAATGATTAAAGGTGAAGATCTGGCCATTGGCCCTGATTTCGTTGATCCTGGTTACATGATCAAAGGTGGATAGACATTAAAACATAGCTCTTACTTGGTGAGGTTCAACCATCATTAATCAGGATTACAAATGACTTATCATGATGAAAGTACATCAGTCAGTATCTAAATCAGGATTAAAGAGCAGTGATGAGATCAAAGTGCAGCAGTCTGTATCAAGATCAAAGTTGAGTGATCAATTCAGGATCCATTGGTAGGATTAAAGAACAGTAATCTGTATTTAGGGTCAGGATCAAAGATTAGTTATCAGATCAAGGTGCAGCAATCCATATCTAGAGTCAGAATCAAAGATAATGATCACGGTCATGAGTCAGGATCAATGATCACGGTCAAGGGTCAGTATTTAGGATTAAATTATAGGGTCAAAGATTGGAATTAAAAAGGAACAATGAAAATCACAGCTCAGTGTTAGAAATCAAAAATGAGTGAGGAAACAAAAATCAGGGTCATACGTCAGCAATCAGAAACAAAGAAGTTCAGGATCAAAAATCAGCAATCGTTTGAGAACTGTGTACCACATAGCAGGAGAAAAGATTATGGAAAAAACGTTTTGAAATTATTATTATTATTATTATTTTTTAATTATTTAATGTTGCTACCTGTTTTGTGTACTCTTGCATTGTCCTTGCTGGTGACCTCTGGGTAACTCCTTTGAGCTTTCTCTCTGAGGGTTTGAAGAGATGCACAGTCCTTTGAGTTAATTATTTTTTATTTATGACACGGACACTGCAGACCAAGTCATTGCAAAGATCTCTTTATTTTACTTTGCATCTGCACTCATGAAAATCCAAACATGTCAGAAGGTTATAAAATGTTTTCTATAAATCCATGTGCTTGGGTGTCCTCAGAAGCACTTGATGAGGATGCTCCTGCTGGTGTATCTGAGTGAATAGCTTAATGACGGGGATGACTCACAGTGCTTATCTTTATTCATGGAGATTGAGAGTGCTTACACTGTTTTTGTCAGGAAGCGATGAGTCTTATCCAACATGTGGACCAACAAGCACAACTCTGAGCTTTGCAGATGGAGACATGAGAACACAGACTCTGTACATTTATGGACATGGTGTGTGTGCTTCATGGGGAAAACCAACTCAGAGTTCTAGTGGATAGTTCCACAATTTCACATCCATGGGATTTTAGTAATATCTCTCCTTATTTATTACTTACTGACCTTTTTAGATGTGCTTTATTGTACTAGCAGAGGTACCCACCTTCAATCAGGGGAAGAGTTGTTGCTAGGTTGCAACATTTTTTGGTTAATTAAAAAAATATAAAACCAAGCACACCATTGGAATGAGCACATCATCACTGTTATTTTTTTGGCTGTAAATAATGCGATGGCACTCAAAGTGCTCCTGTTGCGTTGTTTAAAAATGCTGTAGGAGTGTGCTAAAGCTATCAAACTTGTGCAGTTTCCTAAAAGTGTGAAGATACTGATTCTACACTGCTGAAGTCACACGGCTGAGTGATAATTGCAGCTCAACACGTGTGCGTGCATGTGTCATGCACACATGCACGCATGTGTACACAGCGCATTTTATCAATTTTTTTAGTTTATTGTTGTGTATTCTAGGCCAGTCAGTTTAGCTCATTTAGGCAGTGAACATTGAAAAAATGCAGCATAATTTATTTTGGCGGGATACAGATCAGAAAAACCTGCTCTATATCATATGAAATGTTTACCAAAATCAGGTTGGTAGAAATAGGTGGAACCCACTTCCACCAACCTGATTTTGGTAAACTTTTGATATATCATTGAGGAGATACCCCTGAACAATATCAAAGTGAAAAAAGTTCTGTTGCAATTTTTTCTGTGTTAAACCCTAGATTGACTGGCCTATTCTGTATTGACTTTAAATAATTTTTGCCGTGATTCCACACACTCTGGCACAGAAGGTGGCAGTATGCACCTCAGACACTGCTTTGCAATCAGTCAGTAACCATAAAGTAAAAAGTAAGACCTTTTGGTTGCTCCCTTGCCACAGATCGACTGAAAGGACTAGCTGTTCTATATCCCTCTTTTTTCACCGCTTCTGAAACCTACTTCCTTCAGGGATGACTGTACAAAGCTTTACCAACTGGACACATCGTCAGTTATGTACCTCAGCATCATTGGGTGTTTTGGACAATTATCGCAAGACACCCTCTGCTGAGGCAGGCCCACCACAGGTTGATCAAGCCTGGGTGTGTGTCCTGTGGTTAGCTGTTAGCTTTAACAGCCCAGATAGTGTCATTCCTCTTGAGCTAAGGCCAATGGCTTGTCCCCTCAGCAGTGTTGGCCAGCTTTTAATGGCCTGTCTATTAACCTGCCCCCTGACTCCAATCTCCCTGAGGAACTTTGATGTGGTGTTGGCAATGAAGCCCCTGCATCCCACCTCTACTGGGCACAACTTTATCCTCCAGCCTCTGTCTTCGGCCTCGGCTGCTAAGTCAGAGTATCGCAACATCTTCCGCTTGTAAGCTTCCTCGATGGCGTCCTCCCAGGGAACTGTTAGTTCAACGTTATAGGCAAGCCAGCAGGGCTCAGACCAGAGTACAAGGTCTGGTCGCAAGGTGGTTGTAGTGATCTCAGTGGGGAAAATAAGCTTCTGGTCCAGATCGACTCACATCAGCCAGTCTCTGGCTGCCTGTAGTGGACCCATGTCAGGGTTTGAGGGGCCAGCAAGTGGCTTGTCCCCCTCCCCAACAAACAATTGTTGTCGGCAGCAGGCATCCTGTTTGTGGCAGGGTTGGGTGTTAATAGCTACTCGCTTGCACTCAATCTTCTCCACTAAACACCTGAGGACCTGGTTGTGTCTCCATGTACACCTGCCCTGAGTGAGACTGGTCCTACAGCCAACCACATTGTGCTTAAGGTTTGCTGGGGTAGCACACAGGGGGCAGGATGGGTCCTTTCCAAGCCATTGATGCAGATTTGCGGGCGAGGGCAGCACATCATAGGTGGCTCGAACAATAAAGCTCAGACTGTTGGTTTCCATACCCCAAAGTTGTCCCCATATAAGTTTCCTCTTTTCAACCCCCTCCCACCTTGTCCAACGGCCCTGTTTGGCTTGTGCTACGGCCTTGCCACCTCGTTACTTCCTCGTCTCAGCGCACCTCCTCTACCAGCAAGGTTTGACGTTCTGCTGGAGACGCCTTTCCCCAGAGAGGTGTCAATGTTCCAAGGACGAGGTCGCCTCTCCCTTGTTGGATGTGACCCACCACATCACGGTGTAGAAGAGCAGATTTGGCCTGTGTCACTGCTGATGCTGGGGTCCAGGCCTTTCCTGTCACTAAGATTGGAGCTGTAGCTCTTACCACAAGATCCCGAGAGTCAGTGAGAGACATGTCCAACCTCACTTTGGCACATTTGAACTCTTCAACAACACTAGAAATTGGTACTGACAGAACTCCATCACTGTAGAGTCCAATGCTGCTGAGGCATTTGGGAAGCCTGAGCCACTTCCTCATGTGTGAGCTCACCATTCTTTCCAGACCTTGTACATGGTTAACGGCCACCAGATCAGTGGTGGATTTACATGGTGATTTGGCACAAGATTTATGCCACATGCCCTTCCTGATGCAACTCTACATTGCATGGACAAATGGACAGGGGTGGGGTTTGAACCAGGAACCTTTAGAACTGAAACCAAGCGCACTAACCACTTGTTTGTTTGTTTTGTATTATTGATTAATAAGTTTTAAGTTATTTTCAGACCAAGGTTGAACACCTTATAGCAGCTTTTCCATTGAGTGAAGTGGCAGCTTCCGTACCGAGAAAGCCACGCCTTCACTGCAGACACACATACAGAGTGACGGAGCCTCACACATACATACGATGCTTTATAGGATTATTTATCATATTTATTCCTTCTGTAATGGTTCACATTGTGTCTTGATGTCACTTTCTTGCACAATTTTTATGTTTATTTGTCTGCCTGCTGCAGCCAGATTGCCCATATGGGATCATAATATTAATACTGGATAGTGGTCTTATACCGATTATGGTGTAAAATCTGATGTCTTTGTTCATGCTTCAGTGTGCACTTGCGTCTCAGTTTGAAATCTAGTTTTTATTCTTCGCTATCAGTAATGGCATACAAATGAGCTGTGACAGATTTAAATAATGTTATCCACTCATTATATATTTTTCTTTCTTATGAGCATCATATTAAGACTGTATCTACCACTTTATCTACACACACACACACACACACACACACACACACACACACACACACACACACAGTGCTTTGGTATGTACAGTTTAGAGAAGATGTTCTTATCTGCGACTTGATGCTTTTTAATTTTCTCCAACTTCTCCACACACGTTAGAGGTGTGAAAAATGATTTTCCAGGCTGACTCGTGCTACTTTATTTGAAGTCCGCCTGCTGCACCTGCCAAGCTTTCATTGACAAATGACTGAGTAATGAGATTACTGCAGCATGGTACATAACATCGGTGGGACTTCAGCAGGACCATGAATCTTGTGACACATCACGGAGGTGGACTCGCCCTTTACGGGGCTATTATACTGTTTAATCCATTTAATCCTGAATAGCATATCTGGGTATGTTTTGAAGCATCATAGTAACTTCTTGATCCATCTTTGTCCATCTTGAACAAACTTGGTACACATGCTAGTTACGGCCATCATCGACATCAGATTTGAAATCGAGATCCAGTTTTTGAACTGTTCAAAAATTTCATCCAGATTCTTGAAATCATTGATGGTACATGGTAACGTTGGGGTATTCATAGTCTTAACGGCTTCAGTCATGTTTGATCTTCTTTAAATGGGGTATTTGTAGTAACTACGGCTTGAAATGTGTTTGTTCTTGCTCCATCAGAGTAAAGTTTGCAGGTCTGCATAATAATTACTAGGGTTGGGTATTGAGAACCAGTTCTTTTCGGGTATTGTGAAGAAATGGTTTGATCCACCGACATCAATAGCCTTTTTGCTTAACGATTCCCTTATCGGTCCTTCAGAACGGCCGTTGTTTTTGAGAGTGTTTGTCGGGAAAATAATAATTTACATTGATTGCAGACCCTGCAGCAGGTCTGTAATCAACCGCTTCTGCAGCGCAACTCCGCTTTGAAGCTTAAATCAATGAAGCTGTGCTTCGATCCGCTGCTTTGTTGGTTCTTTGATTCGCTGTTCTTCAGAAGTGGCAAGTCCACTTCTTAATCCCTCTCAGAGCCATTAAAATATGTCAATCGTGAGTCACTTTTGTGCAGATTAGTCACTGAGACTCCTGTCTTGTTGCAGTCAAGCAACGAGAATCGTCCTCTGTTCCGTTTATACCGCTCCAAACACTACGTCGCTCTCTGCTGAAACAGAGTCCGACTTAATAACTTCAAAGCGAATCACCGTTTAAATCAAATGATACCTCTTTCCAAA